>NW_022589704.1:61690343-62105154 GCF_004348235.1 Phoca vitulina | reverse complement strand
GGAAGGAAGGAAGGAAGGAAGGAAGGAAGGAAGGAAGGAAGGAAGGAAGGAAGGAAGGGGAGAGAAAGAAGAGAGAAAAGAAACAGGTCAGGGGTGAAAATAGTTCTCCCAGAAGCTGGAATCCTTCCAGGCTGAAGATACAAATATAATAGGAGCATTCAGCCCACTGCCTGTTTTTGTAAATAAAGCTTTATTGGAACTCAATCATGTCTATTAGTTTTAATTTTGTCTTTGGCTGTTCTTGTGCTACAATGGAGGAGTTGAGTAGCTGTGACAGAGACTATACTTACATCCCCCCACCCACCCACCAATGCTTAAACCATTTATTTTCTAGCCTTCTGCAGAAACTGTTTGCTGACTTCTGTATTATGAGGTCAGTCCAGGACAGCTTGGTGCCTGAGGAGAAATATGGCCTGATTTACCCAACCTAAAAATCATATGGAGCACCAGCCCTCCAACCTGCCCTGTCCTTGGGGAACTTACAGTGTGGCAGAGAAGACAGGTGCCACATAAGAAATGACAAGCCTGGTGATTGTAAGTGAAGGGAAAGCATGGGCATCTCCTAGACCCTCAAGCAGAGGCCCTGCCCTGGTCTAGAGAGCTGGGGGAGGCTTTGGAGCCAATGCATTTTCAGCATGGGACAGAGGAGATGAGGGTGAGTTAGCCAAGGAAACAGGAGAGAGAAAAGCATCCCAGCCAGGGAAGAGCACATGAAAAGGCCCAGACCCCAGAGAGAGCACATAGGCTCAAGGACAGAAGAATGTCCAGTGAGTGTGAGGGAAAGTGGATGGACATCTCTGAAGGATGTGGCTGCTGGATTCCTCAGGGCCTCATCTTTAACGCTGAGGACTTGGGACCTTATCCCAATGGCAAGGGAACTAATAAGGACTTTTAGGCAAGATAAATATATGATCATTTTTATACTTGTTTAAAAAAGCCAATGCTCTGATAAGGCTTGGAACTTGAGAGCCCACACGCAGAGGGACTAGGAAATCTGGTTGGGAAGGGTGAAACATTCTGCCAGACCAGGCAGCGGGCACCCTCATTTAGCAGGGCATGGACCACACAGTTCATCTCTCTCCCGGGCAGATAGGCCTGAGGTGACCAAATGAAATGGGCTTGTGGTGCCCCACAGCTAAGCCATCAGTGCCCAGCTCCTGTCACTTTAGGCTCTTGTCGGTTCTCTACTCTACCAGGGTTTCATGTTTTCAGTTGTCTCTGGGGAGATTTGTTCTGCTTTCCATCTCATTTTCTCCCGAATACTATCTTTGAAACATGTTGATCTTGCTTCGACTGAATTCAGGAGGAAGAGGCTGAGGTTTGTCTCATCCAGACCAAGATAATAAGGAAGATCTAAATGCCCTACCAGCCATTGAGATGCTGGAGGGATAGCGAGGGGTACAAGGCCAGGCTCAGGGGTGGAGTGGCCTTCACCCCAGCCCACAGCACACTGTGAATATTCTCCTTGGTTTTTCTCTTGTGAGGCCTTTCCTTTTGTAAAAGCTCTCAAGGCCGCCAGCACCACACGCTCCCCCTTCCCTGGGCTGCTCAGAGAGACAAGCAGAACTGCTCCTGGTCCTCTTGAATTTGAAAGTCACCTCCTAGGCCACAAATTCTGATTTTTTTTTTAAGCCCTGAAAATGCCTTTCACTGCTGACATGTAGAAATGCAGGTAGCGCACTTTTGATATTATTAAACCCAGCAAATGATTTATTTCTCCCAAGGATCATTAAAAGGAGGAAAGTAATATTAGTTAGGCTAGGATAAAAATGAGGCCCCTTTCGCCCCAAGGGCTGCAGCTGATGGGCAAGGGAATGAAATGAAATGGAGGACTAAAGAATTGCTCTCAAACAAAAGAGTTTAAGGTCAACGTCACTCCCAGCTTTTCTTGGTCTCTACACGCATAGTTTTCCCATCTGCGCAAAGCGACACCCAACTCTAACACTTAATTCTTGCAATGGAAATTGGGCATTTTTTTTCTTTTTATTTTTTTTAGCAATTTCAGTGTCTTTTAAAACCATGGAGTGAGCAGGGTTTTTTTTTTTTTTCCCTTACATTACTTCTTAATCTATTTCCAGCATTCATCAGCAAATATTTGTCACCATTACTGTTAGTAGAAGGACACACAAATTATTCAAGGGCCTTACGATCAAGTGGGGGGCAGGGCATGTAAACAGTTAACTCCCAGGCAGGGAAATGGGGGCTCCGGAGATAACAGCAGAGGGTTACAGAGCAGAGGAGGAGGGTACCCAAGTCTGGAGGGGTAGGGGGCGTGTGGGGCTGAGGTGGGGGTGTGGCTTCACACAGAAAGAACTTCTATTAAACAAGAGCCTATAAATAAGTTAATACTTTACAAGTTTAATGATAACCACTATTACATCCCAATATTAAGAGTTTGGGGTGCAGTCATTATAATTTGTCTCTAATATGTCTAGTAAGCTAGTCTTCCCTCAAACCACTTGTAAATAGCACACTTTATTCCCAGATATCATCCAATATTTGATCGATGTGTTCAAATCATCAGCAACATGTGATTTTTACTAGCTAGGGAAACCTAAAATGGGGAATTAGATTCTAGAAACCAACCTTTCCCCCCTCTAGCCATGCATCCAGAGCTCATATTTTTTAGTATCTAAATTATTGAAAACTGGGAGAATGAGGAAATGAGCATGGTGTTGGAGAAAAGAGAAAGCCGGTATAGTTCTCTATTAAACCAGCACCAGCTTTCTGGGATGGGATTTGTGGTTATCTGTGCAAATAGCATTGTGCTTTCATAAAGCCAAGATTTAAAAGTTCACTAGCTTTTTTACTTTGGGCAGATTATTCGATCCGTTCACCCATTCACACCACATACCCCATACACCACACACACACACACACACACACACACAGATTCTCAAGACAGCTGATGCATAAAGTGGTACTGCTAGAAATGAGACAGCGACCAAAAGCCATCTGTACTGTACATCATATTATGAAAGTACCAATGTTCTCTGCAAGTTCCTACCCAAGCATTACAGTATTATCGCATCACAAGAGGACAGCCTTTAGTGAGCCAGAAACACAACACCCCACAAAGTAGAAGCTAGAGGACATGGACTTGCAGACTGTAGTCCTCAATGCTATAGAGAGTAGAAGTCACTTACCTGTGAGCATGAACTTGAGGAAGCCAGAGAAACAAGAGACTCTACTGTGGAGAGTCAAAGGGTTTTACAACCTTTTCCAGCTTCGGTTTTCATCATTATAAAACACTGAACAGAATTCAAGCTTTTTGAAAACATTATCTATTTGCTGACAGGTCAATGCCCCGAAGGCTAACCCAAAGCACAGTTCAGTGACATCTGAGGAAAGGTTGAGCACACTGGAAACAATAACCCCAAACACAGTGCGCTTGGGAAGCCGTCTGAGGGCGCCAACAGGCTTTGGAAAGTGCAGATTCCCTTGAAAGGAGACACAGACCCCGGCGCGCCCCCCCACCCCCCATCCCCCACCAAGAGCGCTGTGATTTTGGCTCCCTCCACCCCTTCTTTTCATAGGTCCTTGGTCTTAAGAAGTTACTGTAAAACATAACAAGACCAAAACGAAAAACCTTGAGACTTTTCCCCTCAATTTGAAATATTACTCTCGGAAAATCCTTACGCTGCAGGCCCCTGATATTTCTGTTGCATGGAGACAGATAACCTGGAAGAGCACCTGAAACAGCCTTTTGCTCAAAACTCTGCGTGCTCACATGACCCTTGCACCCTGGCCTCCACAGTCAACGACCTCAGGCTCTACCCGCCAGAGGAAGCCTTGTGTAAGGAGAGATAAATGATTTTTTAAAAGGTTTAAATTAACAGAAATCCAAGTCAAATAAACACATATAGCTTCTCCAATGGCTTTGTGTACATATTAGAGACAAATCTGGATCTGTTCCTCTCCCTTCTTGTTAATTCTTCCATTTTCTCAAATGCTCTCATTTTTTCTCTCTCCTTGCCTAAGCTAATCCTTTCCCAAGTGCACCTCACTCTGGCCTTCAGTGATGAATAATAATAGCCAATGTTGGTCAAGCCCTTGTTGGGTACCTGGCTCAGGTGAAGAGTTTTATTTGTACCCCCTTATTTGGATTTCTCAATAACCATAGGGGTTAGATGCTATCATCATCATCATCCCCATCGTATAGTTGAGGGAACTGAAGCACAGAGAGGATAAATAACTCACCCAAGGTCTTACAAGTAAGGTGTAGAGCCTATGCCCCTAACCACTCTTTGCTAACCTTCCACCCCATGCTCTAAAATGCAGGTGATGAGCTAGTGCTTCTCAGTTTACAGAAAAGAAGATCAAATAATAAGATCAAATTTTCTCAACTTAAAATTTGTCAGCCATAAACTTTTTATTAAAAATTCAGAATCCACAGGACACCTGGGTGGCTCGGTCAGTTAAGCATCTGCCTTCAGCTCAGGTCATGATCCCAGGGTCCTGGGATGGAAACCTGCATGGGGTTCCCTGCTCAGCAGGGAGTCTGCTTCTCCCTCTCCCTCTGCCCTTCCCCCCCTGCTTGTGCTCTCTCTCTTTCTCTCTCTCTCTCTCAAATAAATAAATAAATTAAAAATCTTAAAAAAAAATCAGCATCCACTACTGTTTGTCTCTACTGGAATCCATATATATGATGGTTTATAATTTAGCCCCAAATTTTGTATGTTATTATATGTATATGTTAAAATTTCCATATATCAAGGTCAGCAAACATAAGAACATTCTAAGATGTTCCCCTCTCTGAACTGGTTTGAGAAGCCCTGGGACACGTTGACTTCTGAGGCAACACAAATGTAGTAATATTGGGTTTGGCACCAGTTAGGATCCAGGACAAAGAAATTTTCTCTACACAAAACCAGAAAGACAGCAGAGCTGTGGGGTTGTAGCCTTGATCTGGAGAAGATTCTCAGTAGAATTTTGTGACCTTTGTGACCTTTGTTCTGGTGAAATTGTTGATAATAGCCACAGGATGGAAAGGAGCTTCTCACTGGTCCTAGTGTCCTAAGCCTTCCCTTTGTGTGACATGTAGATATACAGTAAGATTTAAAAAAGAGAGTTCTAGAGCTAGAAACAATATTGCAGATATTTTGTTCAACCGCCTCAACTTGTAGATGCAAAAACTGAGGACAGTGCAATGACCTGTCCTGAGTGCCTTGGAGGTTTAATAACATCTTCTTCTGCTCCTTCAACTCTGGCCCCTCGACTCGTCAGGACAGGATGAATACCAAGTGAATCATTCCTCTTTTGTTTCAGCAGTAGGTGAGCTTTCTTTATGGTTTATGGTCTAAAAACAGGTAGGGCTGTGGTGCCTGCCATCTTCCAGTTAAAATACATCAACTGAAACACTTCTGAGTGCTTACTGTGTGCCAAATACTGTTCTAACCTCTGGGATACAGTATGAGCAAAACTGATGAGAATTCCTGCCCTCATGTATCCTATATTGTGGCGGGGCTAGGGGCAGAGATAGATAGTAAACAACAAGCACAACATACGTGCAGATGGTGATAAATGCTATGGAGAAAAAGATTAGAGGAAAGGAATGTGATAGGGAGTGTGTGTATGTGTGAATGTGTGTTTGTGAGGCGAGCAGGAGGTTCACCATCTTAAGTCAGGTGGTTAGAGAAGGTGACATACGAGGAACGACCTGAGGTGAGGGAGCAAGTACATGAGGATCTGAAGGAACAGTAAGTGCAAAGCCCTGGGGCAGGGGAGCACCTGCTATCTTTAAGGAACCACAAGGAAGTCAGTACAGCTGGAGTAGAGTAAGAAAGAGAGAGAACAGTAGTAAATGCTATCTTTGTAATGGCAGTAGGGCAGTGGTTCTCAAAGTGTGATTACTAGACCAGCAGCATCAGTGTTAGCTATTAGAAATATAAATTCTGGGGCCCACCTTAGATGTCCTGAAAAAACCTCTTGGGGTGGCACTCAGCGTGCTGAAGTTCGAGAACCACCATCATAGAAGCTTGGAGGTCACTTTAGACCAGTTAGGACCATGGTTCAAACTCATACCCAAAAATGCCTCAGGGAAGGCCCCAAATGATGAAGATAGAATTCAGCCAACAATTGTTCCAAAAACTGTACTGAGGAAGAAAAAACTGTATTGAGGATCATTCTGGGCACTTTGGAAGAAACAAAAGAAATCACTATTACTTTCATTCTTTGAATCATTCAAACACAAATCATTGAGCGTCTTCTATTTGCAAGATACCATGTCAGATGTTATGCTGGTTGCCAGCTTGTACACGTTAGAGTTAGAGTCTTCGAGAATGTATAAATCTTAAAGGGAAGATAAAGCTCCACATAAAAAGCAATTAAGAATAAAATAAGGCAGAACAACATCAAATGTCAAAATGTTCAATGCATCTCTTAAATATTTTTTAAAAATGACACATCAGTGGGGACAGGAATCACCAGGGAAACAGTCTCCGAGGAGAGGGAATTGGAGTTATGTCTCAGAGTATGAGGAGGGCCCAGTCAGGAACACAGCATGAGCAAGGTCATAGAACACACACAGGCAGCATTAAGAAGAACCAGATGAGAGAAGAGGGTAGAAAACAGTGGGGTTGTTTTGTTTGTTGGGAAACAGTGGCGTTGAAGTTCGCTGAGGTAGGTGAAGACAGGCAAAGAAGGGTTTTCAGTGCCAGTAAGATGAGTTGCAGATAGTCTGACCGGAGCTTCAGTCCAGAGGAAGTCATGCACATGTACACCAATGACAGGCTCTTTTGCTTGGTCATTACCATCCTGAAAAATCAATATAAATTGCGAAAATCCAGCTTGACACAATATAATTGGCTGTGTTGTTGTGGCATAAAGACTAGTAGAGAGAAAATGTTGGAATTAGAACTTCCTTGGGTAACTTTCTGTTTTTAAAGCAACCCATGTGGAAGGATACAATCTCCATAGTTTAGTTCACTGCAAAAGGAGGCAGAATGGACCGTACAGTGAAAAGAGCACAGGTTTATGGAGTAACGACAACTGGGCTCATATCCTGCTTCTGTCACTTACTTGTGATGTGATTTTAGTTAAGGTAATGATACTTACTAATTATTTCCCCCTCACATCAAGTTCAACAGTCTTTGAGTGAAGGGAAGTTGATGGCCAGAGAAGGTGCTTAGCTCCATAAGTCACTCAGGGATCCAGGCTGATAGAGCCTCTGCTATCCTCAACATGTGACTTTCTAGGTCTTGGACATTGGCATCTAGCCATCACATAGTGTAAGAGAAAATATGGAGTGTTGCATATGGACAGTGTCCACAGACCAAACCTAGAAGTGGCATCCATATGCCATTGGCCAGGACTCTGTCACACGGCCCCATCTAACTGCCGAAGAGGGTAGGAGATGAGGTTTAGCTGTGCACCCAGGAGCTGTGGTTAAAAGCTAGCCAATCTCAAGAGATGGGCTTTGGAATCACAATGATTTGAATTCACTTCCCAGCCATGTGACTTTGGGCAGGTTACTTAATCTCCACCAGCCTCAGTTCCTTCATCGGTAAAATGGAAGTAGTAATAGCGTCATTAGAGGGTGATGAAGTCTGCCTGAACTTACCTGTGCCAAGAGCCTGGGCAAACATGCTGCATGTGGGAAAGAAAGTATTTTGGATGTGGGGACGTCCTTTTACCTAATCCTCGAAGGAATCCTCCAGAAGTGCCCACCACTAGTTGATCTGACCCCCAGGGATTATGCCCTAACATGGGTAAGTTTCAATTTGGAATCTGAGATTTCAGTCTATTTGGATGGCATGTGGATATTCACCCCCGACCCAACATGCCCCAAGCTAATGATTGGGTACCCTCCTTAATCATACTGCACCGTGAGTCTGGCTGGCTCTGCCCTGAAAAATACATGCTTAAGATTTTTTAAATGAACTTTCTCAGTCTCATTCTGTCTAGTCAAAGGTATCCACAATTGATACCCATGATAAGATATTAATAGCACATATTTTCCCAGAAGCCCTTCCAAATAAGTCAGTGATATCCAAAAAAGATTGGCCCTCTCGTTGTGCAGGGGTGATTCAGTGTTAGTGTAGTAGGAACACTGTGAACCAAGGACCTGTACATTTTTCTCTTCCCCTTTCCTTATCCTGTGATTCTCCTCCAGGCAGGCAGTTAGGTGAATTTTGTATAGCTTGTATCTACCAAAATCCGTATATTCCTAATTTTGTTTTGTAGACATGTAAAAAAGACTAGAAGAAAAATATAAATGTGATTATCTGCAAGTTATAAAAATTGAGTGTGGATGAGTTTTATCTGCTTCTTTGTGCTTTCCTGCATCTTCTAAACTGTATACAATAAAAGCAAACTATTTTTAATATAAGATTTATTAAATGAAAAGAATAAAGTATATGACAAAAATAATGCTTAATAAAATTTGAACTACTAATAATTTTTTAAATCTATCTGGAGGTTTTGAATGCTCTCCAAATATGAGCTGTTGTTCAATCGATGCTCTTCTCCCTGAAGGCTCTAGTGTCTGCAAAAAATTTGGACCCCCTCATTTGGACATCACAGGCAAAATTTCTGTGGATTCCAAGTCTCTGTCTGCATTGCAATCCTGGTTTATCCTAACGCAGATAAGTCCCACGTGGTGGTGCGTGAAGCTCCTACTCGGTGGTGTGGTCCAGTGGTCCTAAATCTAGAGGCAGCCCCATCCTACTCCAGACCTGTGCCCCTGGGCCCACTTCTCCCAAAGGCTGGCTCTAATCTGAACAGGCTTTGGGGTCCCCTTGGGCTCTGGTACAGTCTGTCTCCACCCTATGTCGTGTCTGGCTTTGGCTCCTGGGACTCCTCCGGAGCCCCGTTTGTTTGGCCATTTAGAGTAAAACATTTGGCACATAAAACACTTCATGATGGTCTTCAAGTCATGCTTCCTTTAAGATGGTTATGGAGATAAAAGTTAAAAATAGTGAATTAGGTCACCTCAGTATATTTTTAGATGTTTTATGCTCCCCCTATGGAACTAACAACACCAAATGAGAGTTTTTCATCACACTCTCAGCAAGTTGTAGCTTACAATTATCTGATGAAATGCATTGAAATCCACAGCTATTTATCTTCTTCAGCTCTCAGTACTTGGCCAGAATTTCTATTTCTGATTCCCTTTCTAATGAGGAAAACTGACACAAAAAATGTAGACTTTATTCATGAGCAAATCTTTTCATACCCTCAAGTAGGCTAGTTCTCATCTTCCCCTGAAGGCTCATAAAAATTATGAGGGAACATTAGTATCTGGAGAAGGGAGAAGAGTAGGTGAAAAAAAAAATAAAGAGAAAGAAAATCAGAGACAATCCTGCCTCAGAACAACATTTGTTACCCAGGGATTGTGTCTATGGCATTAAGTAGTCATTTGAACTGTAAAATGAATTCATTTCTCACTGGAGAGGGACAAGCCTGCTGAGGCTCTGGGAAGATTGGGTTTTCATATCTCAGCTTCACCCAGAACACCTCCCTTCTTAAAGTGATGTATCAGTTTTGGAAACTATAGTCAAGCATAGGTCATGATGATCTATCCCAAGTGGTTATAAACAACATGTGAGTGGGAGGGAGTATCTACTACTCCCTAGCTTAATGCAAGGCAATTCATTCTTCATACAACATGCCTTGGCAACAAGGAACCAGTTTTACCAAATTAGCCAATCGTATCTTTGGACAACAATCTAATAGCCTCATAAAACCAAAATCCACTTCTCTTTTCAGTAAGTTTTTCAATCCAGGTGGATGTTGGTAAACTAATATCTTTAGCTTTGAGGAGAAAAATTGAAGTTACATTATTTTTCTTGTTCTCTTGCAAATGGCCATTCAGAGCTCCCCAGTTCCACACTTACTAACTCAGGGTGACTCCTTACTACACAGGAAACTTAGTTTGTGAAACGCTACTTTAAAGCAGGGAGCTGTCTAGACCTGATTCACTAATTCACTGCTTCTCATTGACACTTGTCTAGGCACACATTTGAAAATGTCACAATTCCAAATAACAATGATTAAGAGTGATTAATTAGGGGACCCTGGTCATAAGCATCAAATCTCAAACTAAAGTAGGATAAAATTAAGGACTTGCAGCCAAATTAAACCTGCATCTGACTCTGCTAGAAATGTAGAGGTTGCTGCCATAGTACTAGGGAATCTTCCAGTTCAGACCAGGCTTTCAGCAGACCTCATGTCAGAGTCCATACTTATCTCTCCCAGGATGTAGTCAGCCATGCTTCCCTTTAGACCACAGTCCATCCCACGTTCGCTGATTTGGCACATCCTCACTTCCTTATTGAGTATGGAAGGGTGGCTGCCTAAGTTCTCAGAAATTCATTTTGGGATTTCCCCTGTCATTTATGGGCATGTACAAATGACAGTCGCTAGTTCCTTTCTCTTCTGGAATGTTGTATATGTCTTTATTTTTAGTATAAATGAGTGTGTATGGAGTTGTGTGTGTGTGTGTGTGTGTGTGTGTATACAAGTGTTCCAAGCAGAGCACAACTCATAACATCTCATATAACTTAGTATATATGTTATACTATTTCCCTCCAAGTCAGACCTCAAGGAATTATATCTACATATATCTATAAGGGCTACATGCTAAGAATAATGGGGCAAAAAGAAAGAAAGAGCATGGGCCTTGATGATAGGATTGGGCCACTGAACCAACCCTGAAACCAAATACCTCCAGATTTCATACAATGTGAAATAATTGCTCTTATTACTAATGTCACCATCACTAGGATATGCAGCCAGATATATGCTAACTGATACTCCTTACATTCCTAAATAGCTCCAGAAATTACTCCGCATCATTACTTCTCAAGGAAGTATAGGTGCATGCGCATGCACACACACACACGCACACACAATTTTATACATTCTGCAGATTTTATGAAGGAGAATTCAGAAGATGCCACAAGAAATTAAGTAAGAGGAGTAAATAAGGAAAAAAACAGTCTAACTAAATGGCTCCTTGATGATTCATCTCAAATCTTCATTCCCATCACTCATTAGGGCTTCTCCCAGTAATTCCCCCACCTAAGTGAACATTGACTTTCCCCTCATCCCTCACCTTGATTCCTGATGTGTCACTGCCAATTCAAGTTTATTGTTGAACCATTAAGCTTTTCTCTCCTCCACTCCTCTGCTTCCTGGATCCCTTTTGTATTATCAGTCTTGTAAAATATCTAATCTTGAAAATATCTAGACCTAATTCAGCCAGCCACTCAGGGTGACAAACTTTCCACCCTAGCCCCATGGTATTATTTGCCCATTACCTCACTGAGAAGGCTCTGGTGCTGATCAATGCTGTTGTGAATCACTCAAAGCCTGGATTAGCCACCGTTGGGCATGATTTTAAGGTTGAGCTTGTTCCTCCAACCCCTGCTGAGATTCCTAGAACTACTTAGAGTCTGAAAAATAATCATCAATAGTGCTCAAACTGGTAGCTACAAACAGCTCACAGGTAAGGAAGCTGGGCTTGGTTTGGTGGCCACTGATGTATGGATGTGGTTTTATATCAGTGAGACCATGGGCAAGCACTGCGTCATTGGCGGTAATGTCTGAGGACCAATCTTCAACATCTGATCATATTTCATGTACTATTTGAATGTTCATGGACCATGTGTGATCACACTGGTATCTGAATAAAATAAAGTGTAATAAAAAATACCTATACCTTCTTCATGCATAAAACCCCATTTATAACTTCTAATATCTCCTACTAGATCCTAAATTCTAAAACATTCTCATTTAAATGTCATAATAGGGATAAAACTCACAGCAATGCTGTTTGCCCAGCCTTCCTCATGATTTCCAGCATTGTTTCTCAGTTGTGGCCTTTAAATTTCTGATAACTTCCAATTCTGAGAAACCACTTCCTCTTTTCTTCACACTCCCATTGGATTCACTTTTTTTTTTCTTTCCCCTTGTAAGGATCTGGAGCTGTGTTTTTTGACACAACTATTGAATTTTATCTTAATTCCAGTGTTCTTTTCTCTCATTTTGTTTCCTTCATATTATTATAACATTTCTGATAAATCTTTTGTATAAACGCATGGCTTTTTAAACTTCCTAAATAATCCAGTGGCTTTTCTCCTTCTTCATTGGCAATTACCAATACATCCTAAGCACCTTGAGTCCTCTCTCGCCTTTGGCTCATCTTGGTGTTCAATTCCTACATCGCAAAGTCTTTGAACAAAGCAAACAACATTCCTGACACAAATGAGGGGGAGAAAAACAAGTGAAATTAGGGGTTTGCTCTCATTACTGGAGTGTGGGCAGGAACACAGGAAATACTTAATGCTCATTACTCCTTGAAAACAAGCAGAATAGGACTGCTCTGACCCCTAATCCACCCATTCTTTTATTTAGTCATGCAAAAATATTTATCAGTGACTACTAACTTGGCATCTTGATAGGCACTATGGATAGAGATGATGAGAAAACAGACATGGTCTCATAACGTTTATAGTCCTAAGGAGAACCAATGGTAAGTAATAATTATACAAATAACCATAGAAAAGTTTGTAAGATCTATTAGGGAAGAGTTCAAGAGGCTGTGAGAGAGTCGGGCAGAGCATTTTAACTTAGATTGAGAATTTGGAGAAGGCTGGTCTAAAGAAGGGAGGCCAGAGGAATTGGCCAGGAAAAGGGTGGGAGGAAGAGGACAAGAGCTGAGGGAAAAGAGCTCATACAAAATCCTAAGGCAGGAGAGAACTTGTAGATTAAAGTAACTAAAAAGAGGCCACTTTGGCTGAATCGTGGTGACAAAAGGAGAGCATGACATGGCCTGTGGCTGGACAGGTATGTGGAAGGCTGATCATGTAAGAACCTTGTGAGCCACATTAATGAGTTATGATTGAAAAGAAGAGTGATGTGATCTGACTTGTGCTCTTGAACATTCACTGTAATTGTGGGGTGAGTTGTGGGTGGCAAGCTTGTAAGCAGAGACACAGGTCGAAGACTATTGGAGGAATACAAGCAAAATATGATATGGCAGCTTACCTTATAGTACTGACAGAGAGTTGTCAAGAATTGGCCACTTTCAAGAAATAGGTATATATATGATTAATTATTATTTATTAATTATTAAATTTAACAGTTTTGGGAGGTCAGGAGTGTTAAATCAAGGATGACTCCAAAATCCCTGGAAGAAATGACTAGATGGATAGAAGTGTCATTTAGTGAAATGGAGAAGAACCAAGGAGAAAAATTGTTGCAAGAGTGAGAACTAAGTGTTCAGTTTTTAATATGTTTATTCTGGGATATTGTGAGCTATTAAGAGAAATACTGAGTAACAAATGGGTCTGAAATTCAACAGGTAACAGGACTGGAGATATTAATTTTGGAATAATTAGAGTATCCATGGCATTTACAGGCTTAGGAGGATCTAACCCCCCCTAGAAAAGCATAAAATGAAAAAAAAAAAAAAATCCTGCAATTGGTCCCTGAAGGACTCCATCATTTAAGGTTGGGCCAAGGAAGGGGGAATGAACAAAAGAGGTTAAAAGCTGACTGCCAGAAATGTAGATTAAAAACCAGAAGACTCTCTAGTAGCACATTCTGGAAACTAAGCTTTTCAGATAGTCCATCTTTTTAGGATAACAGAGATCCAGACATTGAGCCAGGAAAAAAAAAAATCCTGCCATTATCTTCCATAATCATCAAAGAAGAAAGTATGCTAGACTGTAGAAGTTAAGTTAGTAATATTTAGATCAATCTGCCATCTAATTGGAGATACACAAAAGGGCTTCAAACATCATTCAACTGGATTTATAACATCAGTGAAGATCACAGAGTAAGGACTTCAAGGGGCTTGTGCTTCCCCAGAAACACCAAATAACCTGTCAAAAACTGTAAAAACCAATCTTTTGGAACGCTGCAAGATGGCAAGTGTTTACAGCAATCAAGTGAACAGTTAACCAGGAGAAAGGCTGCTAGAACACAATAAGAGAATTCTGTGGCATTTTGACTTAGCCTCACCCCATCCCTTTCCCAGTATGGTAGCAGTCTTCAAGATGGCAGCTTGAATCCTCGGTATGAATACATGGTACTAGAGGGAGGAGAGAAAACTTTGTTCCCAAGGAGTCACATTTATTTTGACCTGTCTGTGGCTTCCCTGAAGAACTAACACAAGGAGCCTGTCTTTGTTCACCTAACTTGTAACCCTCTTAGGGTGGAAGATGTTCCTCAAAAATATTGACCGCCAAGTGCTGCCACCTGTCACAAAAATTAACAACTGAAGTATACAGTAGACAAGACAAAAGCCAGGAAGAAAAAGTTGGGGAGTGAGATTCTTTGGGGAATAAGAACTGAAAAGCTTTTGAGGATACTAGCTCATCTGGAAAACTGTGGGCATGCCCAGGGCAGCAAGCATGCTCAGAGAAGACTAGAGAAGACAATAAGCTTTCACTTCTAGTTGATCTTTAGGCTTAGCATAAGCAGGAAGTGAAGGCCAATTTGGAATTATAAATGGCCTGGCTAAGCATCGAGGAAAAGGGAACATTATTTTTACAACTGAGGTACTGTTATGGGTTGAATTGTGTCCCCCAAGAATTCATATGTTGAAACTCTCATCTCTAGTACCTCAGTGTATTTGGAGATAAGGCCTTTAAAGAAGTATTATGTTAAAAAGAGGCTGTTAGGGTGGATTGTCCCCAATCCAATTTGACTGATGTCCTTATTAAAAAGAAGAAATTTGGACACACAGAGACATCATGTCTGAGCAAGCACAGAGGAAAGGCCATAGGAGGACATAGAAGGTGACCATCTGCAAGGCAATGAGAGAGGCCTCAGAAGAAATGAACTCTGTCAACACCTTGAACTTGGACTTCCAGCCTCCAGAATGGTGAGAAAATAAATTTCTGTTGTTGAAGTCCCCCAGTTTGTAGTATTTTGTCATGGCAGCCCTAGCAAACGAATACAGGTGCACAGATCTGAAAGTGACTTTCTATAGAATCTACATACACACATATTTAGAAAATTGTTCAGCAATCTTAGTAGAAAGAAAAGAAATGGGAAGACACAGATTAAGCGAAATAGAAGTAAAGTTTATGAGGAGACAAAACAATGACCTAGAAAGATAATAGAAGGGCGCCTGGGTGGCTCAGTCGTTAAGCATCTGCCTTCGGCTCAGGTCATGATCTCAGGGTCCTGGGATCGAGCCCCACATCGGGCTCCCTGCTCAGTGGGAAACCTGCTTCTCCCTCTCCCACTCCCCCTGCTTGTGTTCCCTCTCTTGCTGTGTCTCTCTCTGTTAAATAAATAAATAAAATCTTAAAAAAAAAGAGAAAGATAATAGAGTGAGATAAGGAAGAAAAACAAGAAACTAAGAAACTAAAAATGTATTATCAGAATTAAAATCCTCATTGCAAACAGTAAACAAGGAGCCAACACTGTAGGAAATGGAATCAGTGACATATTACATAAATGTGGGAATTATTCCAGACTGTAGAGGAAGAAGACAAAAATATGAAAATGATGAAATAGATATTATAAATAAAAGTGATAGGAAATAAAGACAAGAGAAGAATTATAAGGCTCTCCATGGAAGAAACAAAGCCAAAAAAACTGAAGTAATCATCATTGAAATAAATTAACATCTGGAGTTGAAAAATTCTGAAGTGTAAAGATTGAAGGTCAATAAAAACAGAACCATATCTAGTTAGTTCTTGGCAAAGAAAAAAAAAATCAAATTACAAGGACAGAGGGGAAAAGTCCTGAAAGCTTCCAGTCTGTAAGCTTTAAGACTATTATTGAGTGGGATTGCTTTCCATGGCTGACGATCATTTTTAAAAGTTATTGGTGCTGTTGTAGTAATGATTAAATAATTTTTCAACTCTTCGCAAATATAGAACATTGTCTTTGTCCAGAGAACCACAGAAAATTTGCTTTTTTAATAGGTAAGCATATAAACTGTTGCTTCCCACAGAGTTTATGGAAATGCCAAGGAAATTAAAAGATATTTTGCATATTTAAAAATCCATATAAATGACCTGATAATTAGAAAAGACTAAGAAAGCACTTACTGCCAGGTATAATGTTATCAAGCCCTCCCAGTGCCATGTTCCATCTTGGACTTGCATATGACCTTACATAAAAACAAGTATCTGCTATTCAAATGTGTATCAGTTAGCTTTTTCTATATAACATACCACCCCAAAACTTAGTGGCTTAAAACACCATTTTATTTACCGACAATTCTGTGAGGGAAGTGTTGCGGTGGGCTCTGCTGGTTTGGGCGGTAGTCGGGGTGGGAGTGGAAGCAGGTCTCATGCCCCTGGGGCTCACGCACCAGGCTGCAGTCATCTGGTAACCCAGGGTCTCATGGACTAACAGACTGATGGTCTGAGGTGGCTTGCTCACACGCGTGGCCGTTGTTGCTGGCAGACTGCTCTTTTGTAGGACTCTAGCAACCTAGCCCAGGGGCAGCTGGGTGGCTCAGTCAGTTAAGCACCTGACTCTTGATTTCGGCTCAGGTCATGATCTCAGGGTTGTGAGATGAAGCCCCACGTTGGACTCTGCGCTTAGCTCAGAGTCTGCTCATCCCTCTCCCTCCTCCCAATTCTGCGTGCTCTTGCGTGCTCTCTCTCTCTCAAATGAATAAATAAATAAATAAATAAATAAATAAATAAATTCTTAAAAACAAAACATGTTCTTCAAAGGATTATTCATAATAATGAAAAATTAGAAGCGTTCTAAATGCCCAATTAGTGGAGGTTAGGAGGCAAACCTATATGATGGGATACAATACATCTTTTTGTTTTTTAAATCACTTAACAAAAGAATACTGATAGCAGAAAGGTTCTAGATAAGTTTATGGTAAATTTTTTAGAAAGCAGCCAACAGGGGCACCTGGGAGATTCAGTTGGTTAAGCATCCGCCTTTGTTTTAGGTCCTGGGCTCCCTGCTCCCTCTCCCCCAACACCCGCCCCCGCCCACCCCCCCACTGCTGCTCTCTCTCTTTTTCTCTCAAGAAAGCATCCAACAATACATATGATACTTTTTTGATAAAACACATGGAGACAAACATATATCATGTGAGAAAAAGACTGAATGAATGTACTCTAAATTGTAATAGTGATTTTAAGTATGCTGATATGGACTCTGAAGACAAATCTGGGTCTGAATAATAGATAAGTAAATTAGATCAATTATTTAACCTCTCTGGGTCTCAGTTTTCTCAACTATAAATTAGTTTGTAGTGTAACAACTGATCGGGTTGTTACGAGGATTAAAGAAGCTAATGCTTGTAGCATGGTGCTTGGCAAACTAAATTGAAGTTTGTTAGTATTACTCTGATTTGCTTATTAATAAGGAATGATTTTTCTGTTGATTTTTCTCTGATGAGATTAAATTACTTTTACTTAATAACAAAACTAAAGGAATAGTAAAAAAAATTTCTTGGAATTATTGGGATTTCGTTTAAATTTTAACAAGCCTCCATACAGATGGAACAGAGCCAAAACCCAAGTTCCGTAGCCCCAGTTCAGCAAAGGAAAGGCTCTCCTTCAGGGGAAAGCGGGAGAAACCAGCCCCCTGCTTTGAGAAGCTGTCCGGCAGTACTCCCAGTACGTTGTAAAGATAAGAAACAAAGTTCACCTGGGACATTTATTTAACAGATGTTTGGTGATGCACCAGAGGTCCACTGGAAGCTAACCTCTATTAGGCCAGATATACTTCACTGCGGGTCATTTTCTGTGTCTACAGCCAATCAACGTCAACAGGCTATTAAAACAAGGGACGTGTCCTTTATTTGGGGTAGGTTTCATTAATAACATTAATAACAACATTTCCATTCCCAGGATGCGACGTTCTGCACTCAAATCAGCTTATAGGCAGTTTGCTTTCAAACTAATAATTCACATTGCGAAATAAACAACCACCAAAAAGCCAAGTTTACTTAACTGTATTCAAGCAGGACAAGAACATTATATTCAGAAATTCAGAAAAGCTAATAGCATTTCACAAATTTCAGTCACTATAATAATGTCCATAAATCTTGCAAACTAAATGAATCCAGTGCATCTCGATGATAAAGATATTTAGGTTTAAAAACAACAATTGTTCCAGACATTGCAAGCTTGTTGCTGGCCAAGTTTGTTCCCTATTACTTGTATTTCTCATAACACCTGGCAAAGTATTTTGCACAAGAAGTACTTGGGGCCTGCCTGGGTTTGTTGATTAATAGCCAAAGCACTTGAATTGACATTTGGGTGCTTGCAAATATAGGCTCAACTCCATGACCATAAGGGAAGCATCTGATGTATTTTATAAAATAGCAGTGAGGTATTTTACTTTTTAAATATCATTATGACAAAGAAGTAGGGAAATTTTGAAAGCATATTTAGAAGTATAAAAAACCTACAGCAAACCTACACCTTCCATTAGGGGAGCAGTCTGTTCTTAATAAGGTATTTATTCCAGGCACATGTTATGAGGCCTGAAGCTAATCTCAGTATGCCCCTCTCCTCCCCAACAATGCCTTTAATTCAATTTTGAACTTTAGTTCAGAAGAACATTGATTATGTGTGTGTCTGTGTGTGTATACACACATATATAAAATTAGTCTTTCTAAAACTATACACATTTGTAAAAAAAATTTTTTAAAGATTTTATTTATTTATTTGACAGAGAGAGAGACAGCGAGAGAGGGAACACAAGTAGGGGAGGGGGAGAGGGAGAAGCAGGCTCTCTGCAGAGCAGGGAGCCCAATGTGGGGCTCAATCCCAGGACCCTGGGATCATGACCTGAGCCGAAGGCAGACGCTTAACGACTGAGCCACCCAGGCACCCCAGTTATTACATCTTATTTAAGCCTCCTTTAATCAATAGATTTCCTCTCTATTTTTTGTATGCAATTTACTTCTATGTACTAAATTAAGTTGCTTGTCCTTAAGATTTCCTCCATTGGTTTGCTGATGGGACTTCCAGAGTATACTTTAATCTGTTTCCTCCATTCTCTGTATTTCCTGTACACTGGTGATTGGATGTAAAGTAAAGGCTCTAACAGATTCAAGTTTTGTAGGATTTGGTGCTTTTCTGGGGGGCGATGGGGGTGGGCAGGACTTTTCCCTAGCTGCCATTGTGTTGGATCATTTCATTCTCCATATAGTCTTAAAAAAAAAAAAAAAATCCTTTCCTTCTTCTCTTGCCTATCCTCTCTTGTTTCACCTGTACCACCTAACTACCATGACCTATATTTACACTCCAAGGCATATCCCTCCATATTTTCTCCATGTTCACGTAAATATCTTTATGCATGTGCAGAGATTCTCTGTTTGCTTTACAAAAATGACATCATAAAAAGCCCTCCAAGCCAAGTAGTAGAGCTCTAATTTGTCCTATTTAATGGCTCCAAAATAATGTTCCATGGGCACATCTACCACAATTTATTCAGCCATCATATTTCAGGTGGCAAATACTTTATTCTTGGGTCTTGTTGCCACATCTTGTTCATATACACATATATACTGGCTTTTGTTTTCAGAGTGAAATTGCGGGGTCAAAAAGTATGCTGTATATTTTATTTTAATAGATGCTTCCAGATAGCTTTCAAGGAAGGCTGTAGCAGTTCACATATCCACCAGCAGAGGATGAGGTCACCCTTTCCTCCACAATCTAAAACAGTCTCAAGGAGCAGGAAAAAAAATAGTCACAAGTAAAAGTCACACGTTGGGAGCCAGCAAGGAGCAGGGTCATCTAAGGAGCGGAAGAGCTCGATGGGATTCCCTAATCAGCAATCCGTGAGCTATCCGTAAGCGATTCTTCAGTAGAAAAGGCCCTATTCATCTTTGTATCTCATGAGCCTAACACAGGCCTGGCACAAAACAAACAATTCCGAATACCCCAAAACAGGGTCTGAAAATAGTTATCTCTAACTGCTAAGAGTTACCTTTAACTCCTCTCCATTTCATGGATCCCAGTGAGTTCTTTCCTACTGGGTGGTACTTGCGTATTACACGATAGAATGTATCTAGCATCTGCTCCTAATCTCGTTTGAGTCTTTATCCATCTCCACTAAAATTCTGGGAAGAAACCAAGAAACTTGGTTTTCAAGAAAATTCTTGGATTGGAAGAAACCAGGAAACTTGGCAAGAGAATCATTCCTAAGTCATGGAACATTCTGTTTTTTAATGTTCTACCTGTGATGATCACACCAAAAGGAGCACCCACCTCCCTACCTCTGTGAGAGTCACTTTTTTCTTATTAAGCCTTCATTCATCTCCCTTTTTGCCCTTCCAGGACAATGCTCCCTAATACAATACTCCTCACCGAAACTTTCAAGCCAAGACCTCTTATTTGAATAAGCTAAAAGGTTGTGCCTTCTGCAAATAAGAAAGATCTTTTTTCAATGAATCTACCTAATGTTCTCACAATTCAGTCCTTTACTATTAGTTTAGCTAAGGATTATTACAGTGAAGGGGGAACAAAAGATTAGCCCAGCTTCATCTTACAGTTGGGAGAATCAGGAAATGCCAAGTGAGTAACAAAGCTCCTAGTTTTGACTAAGCCTAGCTATGCATTTATGGGAAGCATTAAGCTGCTCGAATATCAAAGTCATTGTTGGTGTCATAAGGGGATCTTTATACTGAAAATAAGAGAGCTGTCTGTTGACAAAGGGAAGAAGTACAAATTACGATGGACACTTGTAAAAATGCAATGTCATAATACCAATTCATCGTTATTCAGAGAGACACACTGCACTGAGAGACCTTAGAGAGAGGATTATACTATGCCAGGAAGGCCAGCATGCACTCTCCATAAACAGCCTTGCCCCCCTGGCCACCTTACAAGAGTGACACGAGCCATGCTCCAGGAGCTGGATCCATCACCACTTGCAGTGCTAGGGTAAGTGCTGTTCTTCATCTGATCTCATTTCAAGATTATCTCTGGCTTGGAACCTAGCACAGCGCAGTTGCAAGAAGCCCGAGACATGTCGCCTGAGACAGCCTTGAATCTGGATGTGCTCCTTGTGTTTTGGTGTCTGGAAAAGATGGAGAAAGCACCCTTGGGCAGAAATTGGGGGAAATAGGAGCGACATAGAGATTTTTTTATTATTATTATTAACATATAATGTATTATTTGTTTCAGGAGTACAGGTCTGTGATTCATCAGTCTTACACAATACACAGTGCTTGCCACAACACATATCCTCCCCAGTGTCCATCACCAGCCACCCCATCCCTCCCACCCCCCTCCACTCCAGCAACCCTCAGTTTCCTAAGATTAGGAGTCTCTTATGGTTTGTTTCCCTCTCTGGTTTTGCATTGTTTCATTTTTCCCTCCTTTCCCCTATGATCCTCTGCCTTGTTTCTCAAATTCCACATATGAGTGAGATCATATGATAATTGTCTTTCTCTGATTGACTTATTTCATTAGCATAATACCCTCTAGTTCCATCCACATCATTGCAAATGGCAAGATTTCATTTTTGGATGGCTGCATAATATTCCACATCTTCTTTATCCATTCATCTGTCAGTGGACATCTGGGCTCTTTCCATAGTTTGGCTATTGTGGACATTGCTGCTATAAACATTGGGGTGCAGGTGCCCCTTCGGATCACTACATGTGTATCTTTGGGGTAAATACCCAGTAGTGCAATTGCTGGGTCATAGGGTAGCTCTATTTTTAACTTTTTGAGGAACCTCCATACTGTTTTCCAGAGTGGGGGCACCAGCTTGCTTTCCCACCAACAGTGTAAGAGGTCCCCTTTCTCCACATCCTCACCAAAATCTGTTGTTTCCTGACTTGTTAATTTTAGCCATTCTGACTGGTGTGGTGGTATCTCACTGAGGTTTTGATTTGTATTTTCCTGATGCCGAGTGATGTTGAGCAATTTTTCATGCTTCTGTTGGCCATTTGGATGTCTTCTTTGCAGAAATGTCGGTTCACGACATAGAGATTTAAAAGAAAAAGGACAGTCATATGCTTAGTGTTTCGTTTTCTACAGTTTCCACAGTGTAATCTTCTGTTTTAAGAAAGAACTAGGAAAAAATAGAATGGCAATTTGGTTCTGTATTTTTTATGTTACCTTTGATGACCAGAAATCGAATGTAGGGAGAGTTCTAAACAAGTAGCCCTTCATAAGTTGCTTTGTTAAGGAATAGAATGAAAGGAAATTTAGCTCTTAAGATGTGAATTTGAATGTAGTCCAGATAGGGCACTGCTGACAAATGATTCCATTAACTGAACCTCTATATGGGACCATCTGATAAGGGGAGAAACGATCTAATGTTATAGCCTTTTCTTCGCTCCTTTCCCTTCTCTCCTCCATGACCACCCAGGTGCCTATGGTTCTCTCCATCTCTCAGTGACAATAAATTGCTCACAGGAAGGGTCTGATATTAATCATTTATACTTTCCTTCATGTGGATCTGAGTCAATGTATTACTTCTCTAAGAGGTTTATCTATCTAAGCCTTACTTTGACCCGCGGAATGTAAAGGGGAAGAAGTACATTTGGCATATTTTTGCACCCTACATCCTCACCTCTGTAAATTTCAGTCTTGGTTTTTTGTTCTTTTGGGGAAAAAAAAAAGATCCCCATTTAATTTACAGGATGAAAGCAGTGTCTAAACTCTACCTAGATGTATATAGTCATTCATTTGTTTATCCCAGCTAAACCATAATAAATTGCATTTTCAAAGAGGGAAGACAAAAGCCTGGGAAATCCAAGACATATAGCAATAAATTGACATATAGGGAAACTGAAAGTAAGCAATCTGTGAAGTTTGTACCTGGCTGTGTGCTTAAGGGGGAGGTGGTAGCCTGGGGGAAGTGGGTACATATTAGCACTGTCTCTTTCTCCTCCTCACCTGCAACCTCAGTGTTTTCCATTGTGGCCCCAGGATATGGCAGGTCAATTGTGATAAGCTCTGAAACAGACCAGCTCTGGGCAGGGAAGGAGCATCCTCTCCCATTCTCAGTGATCTCCATTCCAGAGACTGCTTCAGTAAGATCTCCTTGTCATACCTTCAAACACAAATTAAAACTCATAAATAAGTACAGAACCTCATTGCATTAAATCATTTTCATTTCCTTGCTCATCAATGTTAAAAAAAAAATGAGAGAAAAAGAATCCTCAAAGATTGGTGTCCCCTACCTACTCTCTTAGCAGGGAAGGAGTACTAAATCAGTACAGATGTGTTAACAGAAAGAAAAAAAAAACCCTAGAGGCTATGAACAGTAATTATAATTCAAAATTAATTGATTAAAACAACACACGGGGCAGTTTACACAACGCTTCCATGTTGCATTATTTCAACTGCTGAATTTGGTCAAGAGATTGCACTCAGAGTTAAAGGAATGTTATTAATCCTTTTTAAGTCCCTCCTGAAAGTTGTTAAATTTAATTTACTGAAGGTACTACCAATTCCTTCGAAAACACATGACCCACAGCTGTTGGGCTTCCTTCATCCACTGAAGAGAGATTTAATCACCAGCCAGTGTCACACAAGAGTGACTCAGAGTGAGGAGGGAACTCGAGGACTCCTCACACATGTATGTACTCAGAGCTAGACGGAAGCCCGGAGAATCTCCACCTCCAGAGGATCGGTGTGCTCAGGTGGCTCAATCCTTCCTTCCTCAGCACAGCGGGCAGAACCGCCCTGCACCCAGCCCAGGTCCCCAACAGCTTCTCCACTCCAGTTCATCTCCAGTAAGGTAACCAGTGACTGAATTCTGTCATTTATCCCTCCGTTTCTCATGTCAGTCTTCAAACTGCCTTTGATTTTCCTCACTCTTACAGAATTAATCGAGTTGTTTTTCATGCTATAAAGAAATAATAGTAGTAATAATAATGATGATGATGATGATGATGATGTTAGAAGGCTGTGATGGACACTGAGTCCATCTTACCCTAGAAGTGATCCCAGTGTCACCTGGATCCTTCCTGGAACTCTCCCCAGGTCTCTCTTTGAATGTTCTTTGCACCCTAGAGTTACAACCAAATTTACATCTGGTTATTCTCTCTGTGCCTATTTGACACCATCTGTAAATCTTACAATTAACTGGAAACTGGATGGGGGAGGGGCTCCAAAAAGAGTAGGAATCTTAGCTGAGTCTCTTCCTGAAACCAAAGATGTGCCATCAGCTAACTATAGGTCTGATCTGTTTGTCTACCCGCTTTGCCAGTGTTACCAGACGTTTCTTGAGGCGAGTGCACACAGGCACATTAAAGCGAGTGAGAAAAACACCTTCCAGGTCAGAAGGAGTCAGGAAACTTCCTCACAGTGCACACTGGATTCCTGGACACTAAGATGACAGCAATAAACCTGCTTCAGATATTTACTCTCCATTTTATGACCCTGTGGTTGGCATTTTACCAAGGAGACATTGGGCTTTCCTCCAAGTCCAAGTCTGTTTTCACTTTGACTCCCAAAATACAATGGGTAGTTTAGTAGCTTCGTTGCCACTGAATCCTGGCAGCCCCTGTTAAAGGCTTTATGATTTAAATGGTGGTGTGGTGTGCTCCCTCAGTGGGTTGATTTTTAGCAGTTGGGGGAAAAGTTTAAATAAAATATATTTTTAAATTAAAAATAAACTTGGGTTGTTCAAATAGCTCTGAAATGTCCCCCTACACTACTAGCTCAAGGGTAATGATTATGCGTTATTTATCTTAGAATCCTTTGGCATATGTTAGATGCTCTAAGAATATCCTTGGCTAGATGCTGCATAAAATGAAATTTAAATGTCTTATCATTTTTGTATTGTGTTTTTGAGATTTGAAAAGTGTGTCCAATTTTTAGAACAAATCCCAATGCTTAAATACAAGAAAAAAAGATCGTTATCTCATACATTTCAAATGAGGAAAGGGGGAATTGGTCGTAAAACCCTTATACCAAATGTTACTTTCTTAAGGTACAGACTAAAACCTCAGACCTTTCCTTCTGCTCAAAGATAACTGTGTACAAAAGATATACACTGAAGTTTTGAACACACTTTCTGCATCTATACATAACACTGTCTCCATGTTGTTTTCTTTGTTTTTTTTAAGTCGTTTTTTCTTTTTTTAAGTAATCTCTATACCCAACGTGGGGCTTGAATTCACGACACCAAGATCAAGAGTCGTGTGCTCTTCTGACTGAGCCAGCTGGGCACCCATCTAAGCTTTCTTTGAAGCCTTGTAATAACAACCTACAATCATATACAATATATCATCTCTTTTTTTTTTTTTTTTTTTAAAGATTTTATTTATTTATTTGAGAGAGAGAGAATGAGAGACAGAGAGCATGAGAGGGAGGAGGGCCAGAGGGAGAAGCAGACTCCCTGCCGAGCAGGGAGCCCGATGCGGGACTCGATCCCGGGACTCCAGGATCATGACCTGAGCCGAAGGCAGTTGCTTAACCAACTGAGCCACCCAGGCGCCCAATATATCATCTCTTAAGTAAAGCGAGCATGACTTTAACAATAATTCTTAACCTGCCAATACCGTCAGGAAACCTACTGGCAAAGTCATCACTCTAGGGGGAATGGGGAATAATTCATTAATTAATAATTGTGGATATTATGGTGAATTATAATTTAAAAGTTTTGAGAGATGGCAAAAGAAAATCAGAGATACTTTCATCCTTAGAACTAAAAATGCCAAATGTAAGTCCATCAGGCCTTCCCTCTGTTAGGAGTGGCTGCCCTACCTCTTCTAGGAGACTTTCTGAATGAATGAGTCTGCAGAGGATACACGCACTCCTCCAGGCCTCACTGGTCCCACCACACAAAGTACACTCTGGGTACCACACGCTCCCTCCGTCCTGGTGGAAGCAGGGTTCAAGGGAATGTAACTGGTGGAGGAGCTTCTTTATTCCATCAGGTGAGAGAACTTACTGTTTCCATGATGACGAAGACCTCCTCAATTGTATCATCAGCAGCACCATAATTATTATTACTATTACTATTACTATTATTTTAATCAGACCCTCAGAGAAGCATTTGTTGCTCCATGTAAGCATATTTCATATAGGATCCCTTGGCTCCATTGAAAAAAATTTCCTTAGATTTCTGGGTGCCCAACTTGAACACTTTTTTCCCACAGAAATGTAATTTATTCATCATATGAATTAGTTTGTGTCATTAGGTCGAACTATTTATTTTTCTTAGAGGTGCAGCAGAAATCTGTGAAAGCTCACTTGGGTTAAAAAAAAACAACTTCTTACTTCAAGGAAAAGGTCAAAATAAAAAGGAATTCAGTATAACTTAGCTAGGTTAACAAAATTTAAATGTACTGAGGACATACATGTCCAGAATGCCATCGATATTAAGAAAGCTGTGCGAGAGAACTTCAAAAGGAAAATATTTGAGAAAGCTACTGCTAAATGCTCTCTATTTGATGTTTTTTTTTAAGAAACTACTTAGTTGTTGATTCAACTTGGGCTGTGATCGCAACAAGTTGAAAGTAAATAAAAATTCTACAAATTCCTATCGATCAGTGTGATTGACTAGTTTTAGTATTGCTTTCTAAAACAAAGCCCCTCATGGAATTATGTAGAAATAAAATCAAGTCGTGTGGGAGGAAGTATTTAGAAAGAATTCTGTATTTCTTATGAAAAGTAGGGCTCACCATGACATTGAGACATGGAGACATTATTCTCAGTTCTTTTTGTTTGTTTGTAACTGTCATTTATTTTTAAAGGGCAAAGGAACATAAGAGAAGTGAAATTGAAGGATCTTAATTTTTATTTTTTGCTAGGAAAAGACACCCAGATATAGCAATTTAAAAAAAGCAGAAGTGAGAAAGGACAGCAATCGAGTTGCAATGACTTTTCTCCAGCTGCAAACACGAGCTTACACTGAAGTAGTTTTGCATGGCAAATAAGAGACAATTCGTTCTCCTTTCTTGGTTCCTTTTGAGTCTTTGTGGCATGATCAAGACTTTTGATAAGTATGCTCATTCCTCTTATTAAGTGATAATGCATTAATTTCTTTGCAGTTCTTCCTTCTCCTACATGGTTTGGGAGTTCAGAGATCAGAATTTTAGTGCTAGTCACTCTCTGGCTAATGACTTTCTGTATGATACCTACTCTACTTAGCTCACAGAAATATTTTGACAATTAAATGAGATAAATATTCCTCGAACACTTTTCAGAAATTCTTAAAGTTCTCTAAATTGGAAGTGTGAATATTATACTGCTATTATTATCCTTTTGTCTGATGATTCAGAGGACTCAAAGACTAATCCAGTTATCACCAGAACCCTGGGCTTAGAGTTGACACTTTTTCCTTCTTCTCTTCCTTCTTTCCTTCGACAGCATTTGTTTACCTAATGCCAAGGATCACGCAGATACTGGTGGTTGTAGAGAAGTGTACGTATAGCCCAGACTCCCAGGGTTGAGTGGGAATCCAGCTGGCCGTGGAGGAGAGGAGGAAAGGATGAATAGCCAAATCTGAGTGGCCCGGGTATCAGTCTTCAAAACAGCACTATGATTCTATCTTGAGACAATTAGCCTGCATTTGTGAATTTGTTTCTTTCTCTATAAAATGGAGATAATTTTACTGTAAGGCTTATTTTTTTATTTTCTTATTTTATTTATTTGAGAGAGAGAGAGAGATTGAGAGAACAGGTGGGGGGAGGGGCAGAGAGAGAAGCAGACTCCCTGCTGAGCAGGGAGCCTGATGTGGGGCTCGATCCCAGGACCCTGGGATCATGACCTGAGCCGAAAGCAGACACTTAACTGAATGAGCCACCCAGGCATCCCAGAAAAGGCACTTTTTTAAAATCATAGAAACTAATGCTTATAGTAGCAGCCTATGAGTAATATTTATAAGTAATAAAACTTTTCTGGTAAGGCCATAAAAAATAAATACATGAACTCTCATCAATGTGGCACTACCAAAGAACTAATGACTGAGTTTCTAGAAGAGTAGTTCTGATACTTTGAAGTTCTGGACCCCCAACACAAAGAAGCTCTAAACTAGTGGTTCTCACCTGGGAGCAGTTTTGTCCCCTAGGGGACATCTGGCAATGTCTGGAGACATTTTTTTGTTGTCACAACGGGGGAGGGGGTGCTCCTGGCATCTCAGGGATAGAGGCAGGGGGTGCTGCTAAACATCCTGCAATACACAGGACAGACCCCACAACATATATTTATTTCACCCCAAAGAGGAAAAAGTACCACAGGTGAGGAACCCATGCTGAGGGATGAGCAATACATAGAGCAGGCCCCCCACAAGCAAACGTGACTGATCCCACCATAATGATAAGGTTCTTCGCGGGCAGCAGGCATTGGTCACTCTACTTTACCAGATACTCTCCAACAGAGAAGTTATTATTTCCATTTTGCAGCTAGGAAAATGGAGGCTAAGAAAATATAAATAATTTGCTCAAAGACCTCTGGTGATCGAGGAGCTGGGACTGGACCTCTACCTGCCTGATTCTGAGACCTGGGCTCCTAACCCCTGCCCTGCTGTCGTGTGTGTGTGTGTGTGTGTGTGTGTGTGTGTGTGTGTGTGGCCTCAGTCCTCCCTTCCCACATTTTTTACTAGCAAAGTGGCTAGTGTTTATTTTGGCTTAGGAAACCTCTCCAGGCCCAGTTCAGAGGATGCATATATAGAATGGCAGCAGTCCTCATGCACTGTGGTTGGGGCGGGTGGGGGCCTGCTGATCTGCTTTCCCTTACTCTGCCCTCAGCTTTGATGAGCCCACAGGCTCACAGCCACTGGGTCCTAAGAAGACTGTTACAGATGAGGGGCTCTGGCCTTGAGCCAAGTTATGTGTACTCCTGCTAAGCACTTTGTTGTGAGATAAACTGGAAAACAAAGCAGATGAGCAAACAGCCCAAGCAACTAAGGTCAGTGCCCCCAGTCTCTTAATTATCGGGACAAAGGAGCCATGTGGAGTCGGCCAGGCTGGCGGAATATGGTTGAGGTGGCCGTAGTAGTTACAGTCATTCATTTACTTCTCGGTGGTCGATGAACCAATCAGCCATCAATCAGCTTTTGTGTACAGGTCGTATTCCCAATGACTCTAACCAAGGGCTGCTGTAAGGAAACATGACAACACATGGAATCTTGGCTAAAATAGAGGTCAAAAGTATGTAGGTGTTGGTTTGTGACTGACTCAATCCAATGACTTAGAGGAATGTGAACCTTAGGAATTGAAGAACCAGTATTTTTTGGACAATAATATTTGGGGTAAGAACAGACTATATAAAACTCTAGGTCGGAGTTGGTAGTCCCCTGGATTCAGGCTGTAGGCTGGGTCACCAGCATCTGAAATGACTCTCAGCCCAGAGGTTGCCTAATGAAGATAACACATTTTTTTTTAATTTTATTATGTTATGTTAATCACCATACATTACATCATTGGTTTTTGATGTAGTGTTCCATGATTCATTGTTTGCGTATAACACCCAGTGCTCCATGCAGAATGTGCCCTCTTTAATACCCATCACCAGGCTAACCCATCCCCCCACCCTCCTCCCCTCTAGAACCCTCAGTTTGTTTCTCAGAGTCCATAGTCTCTCATGGTTCATCTCCCTCTCTGATTTCTCCCCCCTTCATTTTTCCCTTCCTACTACCTTCTTCTTTTTTGTTTTTAACATATAATGTATTATTTGTTTCAGAGGTACAGGTCTGTGATTACACATTTTAATGTGAGCCCCTCCTTAACAACTAAAAAGCTTCTCTCTGTTGCCTGTCACTGAGGAAAAATGAGTTTGGCTATTGAAAGAGGAAGTGAGGGGGGAAATGGAGAGCATGAGGAGAGAGGAGGGATTCTGACTGTTTCGGTTTGAGTTTTTGCTTTTCTCTAGTGGTTGTGAAGGTGAACTTACCAAAGAGTAGAAGTCCAAGATCACTAGATCTTGAAGTGCTGGAGTTCTTATTTCATGCATGAAACCCCTTTGGATCTAATGAAGACTTTTCTTAGAAAAAAAAAATGCGGGGTGCCTGGGTGACTCAGCCATTAGGCATCTGCCTTCAGCTCGGGTCATGATCTCGGGGTCCTGGAATCAAGCCCCGCATTGGGCTCCCTGCTCAGTGGGAAGCTTGCTTCTCCCTCTCCCACTCCCCCTGCTGTGTTCCCTCGTTCCCTCTCTCTCTCTGTGTCTCTCTCTGTCAAGTAAATAAATAAAATCTAAAAAAAAAAAAAAAGAAATCCATATGTGATTTAAAAAAAAACAACACTTCCTTTAAAAAAAAAGAAAAAAAATTCTTTATTTTCCCTTGCCAAATTTTTACTTTTTTATTTTGAAATAATTTCAAACTTTTGGAAAAGTTGAAAGAATAATACAACCCAGAATCCCCAAATACTAACATTTACCACATTTGCATTGTCATTCTCTCTTTATATCCATATGTATGTGGGGGTTTAGTTGCTGTTGTTGTTTTATTTTTAATTGAAGTATCGTTGGTATACAATAGTATATTAGTTTCAAGTATACAAGGTAATAACTTGACATTTATATACATTACAAAATGCTCACCACCTCTCTCCATACAAGTTATTATGTTATTATTGACTATGTTTCCTATGCTCTATTTTTATCCCTGGGATTTATTTATTTCATAAATGGAAGTTTGTCTCTCTTAATCCCCTTCACCTATTTCACCCATCCCCCCCACCACCACTGCCCCAGCAACCACCTGTTTGTGGTTTGGCAAACACAGCTTCCTTACCCATTCATCTATCAATGGACACTTAGACTGCTTCCTTAATATGTTTATGTGTTTAAATATTCTTACTATTTTCTTAACTTTGAGAGTAAGTTGAAGACATGGTGCTACTTAATCTTTAAATACTTCAGTGTGTATTTCCTAAAAACAGGACACTTTCTACATAATCATAGTAAATTATAAAAATTGAGAAATTAATATTTATTGAGAATGCAATATTATTTATCAGATGAACAAATCTTACTCAAATTTCACTAGTTGAGCAAATAATGTTCTTTCTGGCAAAAGAAAAAAAAAGTTTTCTGGTCCAGTGTCACATACTGCATTGAGTTATCACATCTCTTTATTCTCCATTTATCTGGAGAAGTCTTCAATCTTTCTTTTCCTTCATGACTTAGCCATATATTGTGCGGAATTGGGGGATATGTCTTCCTGCAGGATTAGCTTCCATTTATGCACGAAAGTGCTGCTGTGTCCTTCCCAGTGCAACACACCAGGAGGCACATGATGTTGGTTTGTCCCACAACTAGCAGTGTTAATTTGTATCACTTGATTAAAGCGGTATCTGTCAGATTTCTCCACTGTGAAATTATTATTGCTCTCTTTTTCCTTAGTACATATCTTATGGGGAGATTTTTTTGAGATTCTGTAATTATTGTGTCTTATCAGAATTTCACCTACTAGTGTTAGCATCCATTGATCATTCTTGCCTGATGTAATTGTTACTATTACAGTTGCCAAATGGTGATTTTCTAACTCCATCATTTCTTTTACATTTATTAGTTGGCATATTAATTCTTCTATAAAATGAGGCAAATAATGTGCCCTAACTCAAAAGGCTGTTGGGAGAATCAAATGAGATCTATATGTAAAAGCGCAGTGTAGAATGCTTCACAAATGCAAACCATTCTTTCACTATCCTCGCCTTCCGCTTGCCCCCAGCAAAACATGATGACATAGAAAGTTTCTACTCTCTGATCTAGGACACATTAAATCCCATGAGCATTTGGCTTCTTCAAATAACTCCATGAGATCTGGATTGCAATGAAGGCTACAGAATCCACTTAGAAAACAATACAACATTTAGTTATTCAATTATTCAATTTATTGAGGCTAGACTTGAAGAAAGCACTATACTAGTTGAATTTATAAATATGAAATTTCTTTAAAATGTCTAAACATGAAATTTCCCAAGAGGTAGGTACATCAACACCTCACCTCAAAATTATACACTTTTTAACATATTTATATATTTGAGAAGGGAAAATTCTACTACATGGACATTAATTTGCCACAACTCATTAACTCCTACACAAGAAAGATTTGGGAAACTATGCCAAATTATTAAGCCATGATCATCTAAAAACTTGACTGCTTTAGAAATAGGCACAGGGCGCCTGGGTGGCTCAGATGGTTGGGCGTCTGCCTTCGGCTCAGGTCATGATCCCAGGGTCCTGGGATCGAGTCCCGCATCGGGCTCTCTGCTCCTTGGGAGCCTGCTTCTCCCTCTGCCTCTCTCTCTGTCTCTCATGAATAAATAAATAAAATCTTTAAAAAAAAAAAAAGAAAGAAAGAAATAGGCACAGCTAGGGACACCTGGGTGGCTCAGTCAGTTAAGCATCTGCCTTCGGCTCAGGTCATGATCCCGGGGTCCTGGGATCGAGCCCCGCATCGGGCTCCCTGCTCAGCAGAGAACGTGCTTCTCCCTCCCCCTCTGCCTGCCGCTCTGCCTACTTGTGCTCTCTCTCTTTCTCTCTGTCAAATAAATAAATAAAAGCTTTAACAAAAAAAAAAAGGAATAGGCACAGCTATTATCAAAAGAATCAACCAGTTTGCTCAAACCTACCATATTTTAATATTTACCTCTGACTTAGTTTTATCAATGGACAGTTCTCTTACCTCTTCTTTCTTTAGCTAAAGATCTTTTGCCAGGAAGAAAGATGAAAGCAGAGCCCAAAATTTCCTTGAGAAGTGAAGAAGATATATTACATTGAGTGATTTTTTTGTCTGAAATAACCTGTTCCTTATAAAGCAGTAGAAACAAAGTTGTGTGTATGTGTGCACATGAGTATATGTGTATAATTCTGTGTGTATGTTTATATTCCTTATTAGGGAAAGAAATATTTACATATACAGGAAAAAAACTGGAAGAAAATATGTACCAAAAACATTAAGAGTCAAATGTGATAATCATTACTTCGTTCTTTAATTTTTTCTGTATTTGCCAAATTATTTTTACTATGAGCATAAGTTACTTTTACAAGCAGAAAAAAAAATGAACAATTTTTTTAATGGTTCAAATGAAAAACCAGGAAATACCTGTAAAAAAAAAGAAAGAAAGAAAGAAAGAAAGCCCAAAGTTTATAAAATTGCTTGGCCTTGCAAGTACTTTGAACACCGTGTCCATGAACAGTCATGATTCCAGAAGCATCCGTGAGGTCTGAACTTCAACTCCAGGGCTTATCCATTGTCCTCTATGAAGCACTCAAGGCCCCTCTTGATTCTAAGGGTGAATATAGATCAAGGGCAGAGATATGTGTGCACATAGAGCAAAGCAAGGAAACTTTCTGAGTCAAAAGGGAAGGAAGTAAGATCTTTCCCACAGGTGATGTTCTCTGTGACCCCTCTTGCTTCCAAAGTCAGAGAGAGCCACAGACCCAGAGCTGTTCCTGTGTGGGGTAGGACCTAATGATCTCCTTCCTTTGGGTTGCCTATGACCGAGCTAGGAGGCTGAGCCACTGTGATGGTCAGACCTGAGGCAAGCAGTCAAATGCCCTCTGGTTCTTGTTCACTTCCTACTATGGGATAGCTTGCTCTTCCCAGGCCATCGGTACCCACAATAAAATGATAGTATTGGCTGTCTTTGTAAATGACACTGTAATATATGGGATTTCATATCCCAAAATAGTCTGAAATCTCACCCTGTGATACTTTTGATATTACACTTCCAAATTAGTATCACACTTGTTTTCAATAATACAATAGCTTGATTCATTCACAACTATTATTTTGCAGCCAAACATTATATAATAATTAGTATAACTTTTAAGATGGCATATGCATTTAAATGGCCAAGACTATAAAATTAATAGGGGCACCTGTGTGGCTCAGTTGGTTAAGCATCTATCTGGCTCAGGTCTTGATCTCAAGGTCATGAGATCAAGTCCACTTTAAAAAAAAGAACTATAAAATTAATATAGTATTCTTTCTTCAACATTTGTTTTTAATCCAAAACAACTGTGGTATTTCTAAATTGGTACAGTCAGCCTACATGAAATAATATTTTTGGAGTTGGGATGGTCTCAGAGTTGGGTTGAAGGATGACAATAGCCCACTGAAAATAAGAAAATGGAAACCAACTTGGAAATATTTTCATAGTGGCAACTACTTTGCCTGACAGTATAAAAATAATTAAGAATCTAATCAATCAATTGGAATTGAACATTTTCTAATAGATTTGCTATTCTACTCTTGAATTTCATGAAGTAGCAAGAGATATTACCGTGACAGTCTATGTTTCAGATAGATGAATTCATACATGAGATTACTGTCATGTCAACCCAATGACTTGTGTCAGCTTTGCCATGGCACCTCTCTCCTGTTTACTTTCTCTGGCTATGGTTTGGTTAGTTTTTGCATTACTTTAGAGGAATGGTTTATCACTTAAATGGCTATCTTCCTAGCCAAATAATAGTTATTTTTTTTAACTATTTATTCATTCGAATGCATTAAAATATCTGAAGTTCATCAATGTTGGGTTATAGCACCTTGATGGTACTAATTTAAATTTTCTTTCTAATTTTGAACTCTCAGGTCACCATCTTCTTTTATTGTTCAAGAGAGGAGAGTCCCTATCATATACAGGGGGAAAAAATGTTCTTTTGGGTGTTAGCCCTCCTAATCCTTTGTGGTTTTCTATGGAATTATAAAAGACAACTAAAGATTGCAGACATTACTGATAAGTACGTTTTCATAACTGGGTGTGACACGGGCTTTGGAAATTTGGCAGCCAGAACTTTTGATAAAAAAGGATTTCATGTAATTGCTGCCTGTCTGACTGAATCAGAATCAACAGCTTTAAAGGCAGAAACCTCAGAAAGACTTCACACCGTGCTTCTGGATGTAACTGACCCAGAGAATGTCAAGAGGACTGCCCAGTGGGTGAAAAATCAAGTTGGGGAAAAAGGTGAGTGATGTGGGGGTGGCAGAATGGAGGGGGTGTTGTGAAGTAGCTACAGCTAAATAAAATGTGTTTGGATCTTAAACGGCCTTTCAAGAAAATGTCTCCTAAATACCAGCTATGGTACTGGAGAATATTGGAAAAATCATAGTTAGGATAGAGCCCTCAGTAGTTTCAAGTTGCAAGCTCACTGTTTGCATGAGAGACACTGCCCACATTATCCTCAGTCACAAGTCCCAGTGAGTGAATTTAGAACTGAGTTGGAGGTATTGACTTTTCCTGCTCTTCTCTCATGAAATTCTACTTTGGCCACCTTCACAGCAAAAGAACTTAGGGCTAAAAGCTACAGGAAATCATGCAAGTAATCCCCAAATTGCCATGTGGATACCTGGGACCCACTTCTCAATACAAAATGATTCCAGAACTCACATATTTTCTATGAAAAAGGTAGAAAATAGCCTGAGAATCCGAGTAAAGGTATCTTGGATCATCGTGGTAGAGTAGTAAGTCATTGGACCTCATTCTTCCTCCAGCTTCTGCTAAGATGACAGCATTCCAAACTAGAGGATTTTTATTGGTTTGAATGAAGTTTGAAATGTTATCACTAATGAAGATGTTAGAGTCCAAAACAAAAAACAAATGTATGTGATTTTTCTCTATCACATCTTCATCATATAGTTGAGACTCCAAACCTCAAAAGCAATGGTTTAATAATGCTCCAGACAATTTTTAATGCTTGAATCCCAAACAATTTTAACAATATTAAATGTTTTCCATCATAAAATAAAACAATTGATGACTAGATTTTTTTTCTTTTACCAAAAATAGATGCGAAGTAGATTGATATTGCTTTTTGTAAAAGGTTTATAAATAAATAATCTCTGGCTTTGCCATCTAGCTAGTGGGAAAAATAGAGCAATTTACTCTGCATCTAAGATGAAAAAGCAAAAGGCTCATTCAGACAGTGTCAGTATTTTACATTCAGAACCAGAAATAGAGTTACTGTGAGATTGGCTTCCAGTAACAGAGCTTCAACTATTTCAATTTAGCCTCCTACCCTCTCGGAGAGTAGTTACTTCCCAAAACTGTAAAGCATTTCAAAGCAGGAATGTGGTTAGAAGGAGGAAAGTGGACAGTTGTGTAAAGCAGGGGCTGTATTTCCATCAAGGATGCCCATATAAGTGCCATCTTCTATCACACCTCCTTTCTTTCCACTCTGTTCTAGGTCTCTGGGGTCTGATCAACAATGCTGGCGTTCTCGGCGTGCTGGCTCCCACCGACTGGCTGACAGTGGAGGACTACAGAGAACCTATTGAAGTGAACTTCTTTGGACTCATCAATGTGACTCTAAATTTGCTTCCCTTGGTTAAAAAAGCTCGAGGAAGGATTATCAATGTCTCCAGCATTGGAGGTCGCCTTGCATTTAGTGGAGGGGGCTATACTCCATCCAAGTACGCAGTAGAAGGCTTCAATGACAGCTTAAGGTAAAGCAAACATTGACATATTAGGAAATAATAGCTGCTAACATTTACTGAATGTTTATTATGTATTAGACATTCTATTTAGTGCTTTAAATTATTCCCAATTTGTAGGCAATACCACTGAAACAAAGGGATTAAGTAACTCGCCCAAGGTCACCCAGCTGGTAAGTGGTAGAAGTGAGATTTGAACCTAAGTCTATCCAAGTCTTTTTTTTACTTTTTGCATTAATGCACAATGCTGACAGTGATGGTGAATTTATATTCAACAGGTCAGTTTGTTAAATAGTTAGGGAATCATATAGAGAGCCTAAATCAGGGTAGATCTCTCCATTGGTGTAACTGTCAATTGCAGACACAACAGTACCATCTTATTTAAACCCTCAGTAGAAAATTATCTGGTAAAGTAAATGTAATTATCACAAAATAATGACTCAGCTACACAGCTTTTTTTCCCCTTTTGCTGCAAGTTCTGGACCCAAATTTCCATACATTTCAGTATGTAGTGACAGCTAAATGGATGATAACCTTCCCATTCCCACCCCCACCCCAAGGACAAGAAAGACAGTTTTCCTCTGATGCTTCCATTTCCAAAAAAACTCAGAGCAGGAATTTACTAATCAGAGGTGAAGATTTTGCTCCCACAAGAAAGCACTGATCACATCTTTTTGCTGTGTTATCAGAGAACCACAGAGCTCAAAACAAAGGACCTATTTAGCAAACAAAGGCCCCAACTCAGTGCCCCCAGGCATGGATTTCTCTGGATTTATACCATTTGAGATTCACTGGGCTTCCTGAATCTTAGGTTTATGTCTTCTGCCAAATTAGATGAGTTTTCAGCTACTGTTTCTTCAAACATTTTTTTCTGCAATCTATTCTTTCTCTTCTCTTTCTGAGACTCTATAACACAAGTGTTAGGCCTTTGGTTTTGTCCCACAGATCCCTAAGGTTCTGTTCACTTTCTCATTTTTCTCTCTGCTATACAGATTGGATAATTTCTAATGATCTGCCTTCAAATTCACTGACTTTCCTCCATCACTGTGCTGTTGAGTCCAACCAATAAATATTTTATTTGGGTTATTGTATTTTTCAAGTGTAAAATTTTCATTTGGTTCTTCTTTGTCTTTTCTTTTTTCTGGGAAGCATTCTAACTTTCCATTCACTTCAAGAGTATTTTCCTTTGTATTTGGAGCATTTTTATAATAGCTGCATTACAGACTTTGATAATTGCAACATCTGTGTCCCTTTGGCATTAGCATTTGCCATTGTGTTTTCCTATGTGAGTTGAGATTTTCCAGTTCTTTTTATGCTGAACATTTGGAATGTGCCAGTTTTTATGCTAAAGATTTGGAATGACATGAGACTATGGGCCTTATTTAAGTCCTATGGAAAAGGTTGATATTTTTGTTTTATTTTATTTTTTAAAAAGATGTTATTTATTTATTTGAGAGAGAAGAGAGAGCTATGGGGGGGAGGGGCACAGGGAAGGGCTGAGCAGGGAGCCCAACATGGGGCTCGATCCCAGGACCCTGAGATCATGGCCTAAGCTGAAGGCAGATGCTTAACTGACTGAGCCCCAATATTTTTGTTTTAGCAGACAATAGATGAGGTTGTGTTCAGGTCACAACTGCTAAACCATCATTCTGTACTTTGAGATTTCAATGTTTGTTTGATTTTTAAAGACTTTGCTGTGCTATTCAGATCTGTTCTGCAGATGTACTACACAGTAGCCAGTCTGGGATATGGATGATGGTTGTCTCCGAGTTTGCTTCTCTAAGTCAGATTCACACATGCACATGTGCAGTGCATAAACAATGTTATGGGGTCACTTTCCTGAGTTCCTCTCTCTGTGATCTTTCCAGTTCTCTCTCGTTTCCTGGGACTGCCATCCAGCCGGAAGTTACCCTATTCTGCCAACTACTTCCCACATGTGTGCTAGATATGGAGCCACATGATGGGAGGAAAGAGAGGGACAGGGTTTCTTCCCACCCTCTTGGAGACTAATAACCACTTTTAAAAAGGGATTCCAACCGAAGGGCTTATATGTTTGCAATGCAGCTATACTATGCCTGAAATTACCCAATAAAGAATGGTTTTGTTTTTTGTTTTTGTTTTTTTTTTCTAAATCGTGGAAGTGGTATTGGAAATGGTAGTGTGCATGCAGGCCACAGTCTAGTGGTGGCTCCAGAATTTCTATATATAGGAGGGTTTAGGGACAATGGTCCAACTGGGAGAAGGCTGGGGCTCTTTAAAGCTGTATTTGCCCAGCATGCGTACTGGTTTCATACTGGTTTGACTTACCTGGTAAACTTAGTTGGGTGACTTAAAGCCATTTGTTCCTAGATTATATGTTATTTCATTAGTAGGTGGGGAGACAAATCTTCCCAATTACTTTCCAAAACCCAAAGGAGCTCAGAAGATAGGTGAGTAAAGTAAATTAAGTTAGAAAATAACTTTTTAATAATCTTAATGCAAGCAACATACTTTTCAAAATCTTCCAAGATCAAGCTAATTTGCATTTTTAGTAAAGTACACTGCAAACTAAATAATAGGCATGTTGCTAGAAAGCAGAACCTAAGATAAATTACATTTTAAGTTCGTTGGTAGAGTTCTTTAAAAATCATATGGTAAAGGCTTGTATAAAATGAGTAATTACTTCCTTATAGATCCTTGGTGGAAATATACATTAAATTTAGGAAATAATTATTCATATAATGGTTTGCAACTCTTTGTTTTGCTTTTAAGGTGGAGGGGTGGAATCATGATTCCCCTGAAACCTTGTTGCCCAGTAAATCAGTAGACCTCTGGTTTTCTGAGGCCACATAATGAAAGAGCTCACTGAGCAGCATAGGGAACAGGTCAGCCACATCAGAGATTGTCACACTGTGTCCCTCAGCCTGTCCTCATTTGTGCCCCAATGTCCTCACATTCCTAATATGGAGGTAAACTTGTCCATCTAGGCCAATCACTACTCCAGCTCCCCATAAGGTATTTTGCATACTGAGAAGAAACCTGTACTTAACCCGATTGTTAATTTAATGACAGAGTATGGCTTAGTGGGGAGCACTAGACTAGGAGTGGGTCTACCCAGATCCCTTTCCCATTTTGCCACTAAACCAGCCTTCACCACCCTGAACTTTCCTCACTGCAAACTCAGAGTGTAGAACAAGATACTCCTTCCCAACCCACCCAATTCTGTGATCCCATGAAAAAATTCATTAGAAAATAATCACCCAAATGGCAAACGTTCTCCAAACAAACCTGGATTAAACATCATCAATGTGTTCTTTTCACAGACGGGACATGAAAGCTTTTGGTGTGCATGTTTCATGTATTGAACCAGGATTATTCAAAACAGGATTATCAGATCCAATAAAAGCCACTGAAAAAAAACGCGCCATTTGGAAGCATCTATCTCCAGATATCAAACAACAGTACGGAGAAGGTTACATTGAAAAAAGTAAGTCTCTAGGTGGACCCAGGGTTCCTCTGGGTTTCATTGTCATAGGCAACATGAAGGAGACTCAAATATAAATGAAAAAATAAGGTTTTCATAATAATATACCAATAGGGAGATTAAATATGGATCAGAGATCCCTATTAATTCCAGTGCCATCTCTTACTTCAAACATTTACTGAGCATTTATCAAGTGCCAAGTTCTATACTAAGTACCTTATGAATTCTTATCATTTACTCCTCAAAAGAACCATTGGGTAGTGAGCAGAGGCTTGGAAAAGTGAAATGTTCTACCCACAGATGTACAACTCCTCCTGGTCGTACCCAGACTGGACCCCAAGTCTTCACCTCTACACAAGCCTCCTCTTTTTGGAATATCAAGACTCAGACTCTGACCCTTAACCAGTTTACAGTCTAGTTGAGGAGAAAAAGTAACCAAGTGAGATTGTAAAACAACGAGATTGTGCAGCATGCAAAAAAATTGACCCTGTACTCCTTAGAACCCAACAGCCCGGAAGGGGTGCTAGACGGTATAGTCTCTAATTGCCCAAGGAATTCAGCATTGGATGAAAGCATTGCTGGTCACATGGCCTTTACGAGACAGGTCAGGTTTGAGTAAGGCCTAAAGGCCAGGAAGGAATTATTTGGGTGGAAACTTTCCAGCAATTTCTGAGCAGGAATGCACGGGGGGCGGAGACGGAAGGCAAAGCCGCGTAAGTCAGATTGAGTCAGGGATGGAGAAATAATAGAGTATGATGACTAACATATAGTGAACATTTACTATGTACTCGTCACCATTCTAAGGGCTTTACATGGACTGTCTCATTTAAAATGCCCAAATAAACCCTACGAAGCAGATATTAGCTGGATTATCTAGAAACAGAGGCACAGAGAAGCAACTTGCCCAATGCCGCGCAGTTAATAAGTGGAAACGCTGGCTTTGAACCCAGACCACCTGACTCCGCCATCTATTCTCGGCGCTGCGCTCCAATGGGAAGGAGGCCTGAAGGAGGTGATGGAACTTCCTGTACCGGCCCCGCCTCCACCTCAAACTTCCTGGTCCTGTTTAAAGCTTAGTCGGCATTCCTCAAACACGTACTGAGCTCCTGCTTTAAGCCAAACAGGGCCCCACCTAACTTTGCATCACTGTAAACTTGGAGCTGACCCTGCCTTTTCACCCATGGGTTTGGTGAGAGAGCCAACTGTGGCAAGGTTCAAGGCTGGGAGTTTTCGAGCTGGAGCCAAGAGCCAAATCAGGTCCACCTGGGGAGGTTTTTAGGCTGCCAGTCGCCCCCAGCCACCCGACCCCACTGCACATGCGCATGTGCGCGCACGTATCAACGAGAACGTCTGGTTTCACAAACCTCCCAGTGCTATTATGTCACTATATGCTGGGAACTACTGCTGTTAAATACCCTTGTTTCTGGGCGCCTGGTGGCTCAGTTGTTAAGCATCTGCCTTTGGCTCAGGCCATGGTGCCAGGGTCCTGGGATCCAGACCCGTCCGGGTCTCTGCTCAGCGGGAAGCCTGCTTCTCCCTCTCCCACTCCCCCTGCTTCTGTTCCCTCTCTCGCTGTCTCTCTCTCTGTCAAATAAATAAATAAAATCTTTAAAAAAAAAAAAAAAATAGCTGCTAAGACTTGTTAGGTAATCTCAGTTAGGTTCTTTGAACAACTTGTGGCTACTGGGGCCTGAAGTGGAAAAGGAGATTTAAAATCATAGATTTTCTCTTGAGAAGACACAACTCAGGTATGTTTTAAGAGCACTGTAGGAATGCTCCGAGCCATTACCAATCTTCTGCTAAAATACCTGCCTCTTTAAAAACTATCCTAGCTCATTACTCAAGCATTTCATCTGCCTGATCACCAGGATATGTTTAGCTTTCTGAGTCAAGACTTTTGGGGATGATTCCCTCTTTATTCACCGAATTATAGAGGCACATGGTATGTAGGTGCACATGCACACACATGCACACAACACATCCACATTTCCTATACACATAGTATTCCCTTAAAACAAATTTGGAATCAAACCCATAACTTCCTGGGTTGGGGGGGTGGCTCGTAGACTTTATAAAGTATCTTTCCCTCATTGTTTTAAAGTAGTGCTTCTCAAAGTCTGGTCCCTGGGCCAGCACCATCAGCATCACCTGGAGACTTGATAGAAATGCAAATTATTCGGTCCCACTTCACACCCACTGAGTCAGAAGCTGGTGGTGGGACCCAGCAATTGGGTTTTAACAAGCCCTCTAGGATATTCTGCTGCCCACTCAACTTTGAGAGCTAGTGGTCTAACAAAAGCACTGCTGCATCCTTTTCTGAGGAATAGATAGAAACCCACCACAAGGGGCCTCGATTTCTAACAGCGAATTCAAAATAAATTTTCACACACACACATCCTCCCCTTTACACCCTGGCCTCACACACTCCTTTTCTCCTTCTTCCAAAGAGTTAAGCGTACTTTTGTCTCTTTCTACAGGTCTAGACAAGCTGAAAGGCACAAATTCCTTTGTGAACGTGGACCTCTCCCTGGTGGTGGAGTGCATGGACCACGCGCTCACAAGTCTCTTCCCTAAGACCCATTATGCTGCTGGAAGGGATGCCAAGACCTTCTGGATACCTCTGTCTCACATGCCAGCAGTTTTGCAAGACTTTTTATTGTTGAAACAGAAAATAGAGCTGGCTAATCCCAAGGCAGTGTGATTCAGCTGACAACAAATGCCTGCCCCTAGGCTATGAGATTGGCTGCTTTCAAGGACACATCTCCTTTTTGGTCTCATTCCTCACCTAATCCAACCTGGACTCATTTAGATCATGCTTCTTTTGATAAATGAGGGGGTCCCACCCACACTGGGAATGTCCCAAGGTCCCTTTTTAGGACTTCTTTGAGAAGAAGGGCTGTGATGACCTATCCCATAGAAGGGCTCAAAATTTAGGTTTTGCAGGGCACCTGGGTGGCTCAGATGGCTGAGCGTCTGCCTTTGGCTCAGGTCATGATCCCAGGGTCCTGGGATTGAGTCCCACATCGGGCTCCCTGCTGGGCGGGGAGCCTGCTCTCCCTCTGCCTCTGCCTCTCTCTCTCTCTCTCTCTGACTCTCATGAATAAATAAATAAAACATTTAAAAAAAAAATTGGTTTTGCCTGCTTAATATGATGTAAGGGAAATTGAAAGCCTTTCCCATCCAAAATGATCTCTACCACCACCAGCCCCATGCTTCTAGCCCCCGCCCCTTGAACTCCAGAATGTTAATTATATGTCCCTTATCACAATGTTCAGAGATAAGTAGAATACTTTCATGAGTGGATTGGATGTGGTTATTTTGCTGAGAAGAAGACTCTGAAGTACTGGAACTCAGTTTTGTAAGCCGTGGTGGGTGGTCAGGAGAAGGAAGGGTGAGGAAGCATCATGTGACTGGTATAAACTAAGGGGAACAGAGAAACACTAGGTAGGATTGCAAGTAGGAGGGTAGGGAAAGAGCAGAAGGACAAGAGGACTGAGAAGAAGAAACAAGTATGCAAGTGGAGGGAGGGAGATTCCAAGACAAGCCTGCCTGGTCTCGAGGGAGCTATGGAGGGTGCACAGCCTATTCAAGGCCCTGTGAACACATGCGTACACAGCTCTCTGTGGAAAGCTGGTAACAACAGCATGACCCATCATTCCGAAGAAGAAAAACGTAGGGCGTGTATGTTTATGTGGTGATTGTAAATACAACAAGACCCAGAATTTCTGAAACAACTTACACCCAAGATGGTTGGAAAGCCTGTACTTGAGGTGTCTCTGAAGCCCCATGCAGATATAGAGCTAAATTAGTACTCTTTGGCCTACAGTTACAGTGACAGCAGGCCTGCTCCTTGCTCATATTTGTGGTCCTAAATTGGACTGATCTTGGCCCCACACCTCCTCCAAAAGCAGGTTCTCTACACGGATGCTTCCCCAGATGCCAGCACCCAGGATCACTCACATAGGTTGGTTGAAGATAAGGTTTCTGTCTTGCACATGGCACTTATCACAGTCTGTCATTACATATTTGTGTGGTTAGTTAGTTAATACGGGTCTCCCCAACCAGACTTTAAGGTTCATGAAATCAGGAGCCATGGTGCTTTGTTTATCTTTATATTCCCTTGCTTAGCACAGTGCAGGCACACAGACCACTATTCAAAAATATTTATTGAATGAATTTAGAAATCAGCCTATATGAACCTTTCTGACTAGGGGGCAATCTATCACTTAAGATAGGGCTTGCCAATCCCATTGGTTGTGCTACTAAAGAATCAGTTTGATTAAAATTCTCAAACTTCCTTAAGCTTCTGACTACTTCCACGAGGGCTCCCTACCTCTGGTTCTTCTGTAAGCTTCCCTTCGGAAACTAGTTGCCATGGTGACTTCTCATGATCTATTGGTCCCGAGACACTGTGAAGGAACCTCTGTCCATGTTGAGCCTCTCTGGGCTCAGTGGTCACAGTACAGGGAGCATCAGGAATCATTTCATCCACTTCTCTGCCTATAGGATGATATGGCCAAGCCATCCAGGCTAAAGAGAACCACTTCAAGTTAAAATCTCTCCTGGGGTGCTTGGGTGGCTCAACTGGTTAAGGGCCTGACTCTTTATTTCAGCTCAGGTTATGATCTCAGGGTTATGAGGTCGGGCTCTGTGCTGGGCGTGGAGCCTGCTTAAGATTCTCTCTCTGCCCCTCCCCTCCTCTAAAAAATAAAATAAAATAATAAAATAAAATAAAGGGACGCCTGTGTGGCTCAGTTGGTTAAGCAACTGCCTTCAGCTCAGGTCATGATCCTGGAGTCCCAGGATTGAGTCCCACATCAGGCTCCCTGCTCAGCAGGGAGCCTGCTTCTCCCTCTGACCCTCCCCCCTCTTGTGTTTTCTGTCTCTCCCTCTCATTCTCTCTCTCTCAAATAAATAAAAAATCTTTTTAAAAATTTTTTAAAAATAATATAATAATATAATATAATATAATATAATATAATATAATATAATATAAATATACCTTTCCAGAAACCCATAACTTCCTTGGGCAACCCAGCCAATATCTAATAAAGAAAATAGCCTGGAGCTTCTAAGAAAAATGACCAATTTTGGCTTTATTCTCTATTAATCCCCATAATTCTCAGGAATGTGAGAGATCAGAGTCCCATCAGTATGGAGGAAATAGCTAAACAGTCTCAAAATGGAAAGCCTTTTATTATATAGAAATTATTTGTAACAATCTAATCTAAGCCACAGTTTATAAGGACAATGCTGGTCACCAGTTTCATGAATTTTTGCCTGTTAAAAAATAAGACAATTCTGTTAATATTCATAATACTGACATTCTTTCTCAACTCTGTGACTCATTTTCAAAAAGAAAATATGAATAATTTCCATCCTACTATATATATGAGGCACTAAAATAGCCAGGGCTCTAGTGCAGATTCTAGTTTAGCTGAATCTCCAAGCTTTTTTGCACACAGCACCTGCCTGAGAAAGAACCAGATCACAGCTCTTGCCTGATTAGTCCCTAGAAATAAATAGCATTCTGGCCTGAAATAGGTCAGGCAAGGCAACATAGCATTCTGTCACGTTCTACAACCAGCAACTGCCCTGAACAGTTCCATTTCAGTCCCTTTTGAGAAACTGGACACAGAAAGGGTTCCACTATAGATACACAGCATAAGCCCTGGGTGAAAACCATTCAGTCCTATGCTGCGGAGGGTGTGGGGGCTGCTAATTACTCTCAGCCATCTGGGTCGGTTTTTTCCTCTTAGATATGGCAGCTGGAACTCGAGTATGATGCCTCCCAATGAATGGTGGTGTCTGGTTATGGATCAGTAATCCAAGCAATCTAGCTTCCCACGGGTATAGTAAGAAAATATTATCAATGGTTATTTAATACTTAGTATGCGTCAGGTTCTTAACGCATTTGGATATCGCACAAATGATTTCATCTAACCCTAACCATATCTCAGGCATGTTTTGTTGCTGTTACTGCTGTTTCATTTATTTGTTTTTAATGCGGTAAGAACACTTAATAGGGGATCCACTCTCTTAAATGAAGTGTACAATACAGTATTGCGAAGTGTAGTCACAATGTTGTACAGCAGATCTCTAGAAACTAATCGTTTTGCATAAATGAAATTTTATACTGGTTGAACAGCAACTCCCCATTTCCCCTGCCCCCAGTCCCTGGAAACCACCATTCTATTCTCTGCTTCTATGAGTTTGATTATTTTATATACCTCATGTAAGTGGAATCATGCAGTATTTGTCCTTCTGTGACTGGTTTACTTGACTTAGCAGAAGGTGCCCAGCTTCATCCATGCTGTCACATATGGAAAGATTACCTTCTTTTTAAGGCTAAATCATATTCCACTGTAGGTTTATACCACCTTTCCTTTGTTGGTTTATCTGTTGGTAGACATTTAGATTCCAACAATTCTGGGCTATGGTGAATAGTGCTGCAATGAATATGGGAGTGCAAGTAACTCTTTGAGATCCTGATTTTAATTCTTTTAGATACATACCCAGAAGTGAGATTGTTGGATCATATGATAGTTCTTTTTTTAATTTTTTGAGGACTCTCCATGCTGTTTTCCATAGCAGCTGCTCCATTTCATATTCCTAACAGTGCACAAGGGTTTCAATTTCTCCACATCCTCATCAACGCTTACCTTTTGCTTTCTTGATAATCGCCATCCTAACAAGTATAAGTTGATACCTCACTGTAATTTTGATTTGCATTATTTGATCATCAGATTAGTGATGTCAAACATCTTTTCATTTACCTGTTGGCTATTTGGGTATCTTCTTTGAAAAAAATGTCTATTCAAGGCCTTTGCCCATTTTTTAATCAGGTTACTTGTTTTTTGTTATTGAGGTGAAGAAGTTTTTATATATTTTGGATATTAGATATGTTTTTTTAGAGATGGAGAAATAAAGTCACAGGGAGGTGGGCAATTTGCCCAAGCTCATACTGCTGATAAGTATGGGCCAGGATTCAAACCCGGACTGTCTGACACCAGAGCTCACACTCAGAACCACTGAGCTCCACTATGTAGAAATGGAGTCTTACAGAGTACTTTCCTAAACTTCAATACTGGGCCTGTAAAAAAAACTTTACTAAATTAATCTAACATGAGTCTTGCCTAGGCAATAATATTATGCATAAGAATAATGCCTAATTCTGAGCTTATGTAGACTCTTTTTTGTTTTCCTCTATTCTAATTTTAAATTTTTTCTCACAATAAAATAACAGAAGAACTTATACACCATTTCTCAGGTCCTTGAAGTTTTCTAACTGTCTAGATTTTCTTTCTTTCCTTTTTTTTCTTTTTTGTTGTTGTTGATTTTATTTATTTATTGTTAATATTATTGTTAGTTGTTTCAAGAATTTATATGTAATCAGCTTTTGCTAATCTCAATAAAGGCCTTAGATCATCTGTCTTGACCCAAGACCAACTCTTTGAATCTTTTAGCTTTTAAGATCAGAAAAAGGAAAAAGGACATAAGACCAGGATCCCACAAATACTCTGTTTCCCTCTGGCTGTATTTGCCAATGCAGAGAAGTGATGCTGCAAGTGCCACTGGGAGGTAATGGGGTGGACTGTCCTAATCACCGTGGCTAGTGCTAGCCCTGGAGATATTAATGAGAGGAAGGAGGGGATCTTAGCTGACTGGGGTCAGGGCCCCCTCATGCTAACACACTGCGATCCAAGATAATACTGTAGGTAGCCAGACATTCCAACTTGCCTGGAAGAGGACATGCAGCCTAGTATGTCTCAAAAGATGTTTCCACTAATGACATTCCCAGTATGACAAGTTTCTGCTCCAATAGCTCTGAAGAATGATAAGGTCACCACCTCCTAATTACCTTATTGATTAGCTCTAGTTAATAGAATGTTCTTTATTATTTTTGAGCCAAAATCTGTCAGTGGAGAGAAGAGAGGGGAGAAAGGGCTGCTGGTTCGGCAACCATCATGATAATAACAGTTCATGTTCACTAAACCTTTAAAATGAGCCAGCATCCACTCAGAGTACTGTCCATGCATTTTCTCATGTAGTCTTTACAACTTTTACACAACACGCACTTTTACTGTCCCGTTTCACAAATGAGGAGCCTAATAGCCAAGATTCACTCAACTCTAATAATCTATGATTCCTAAATTCTCCCTAAGTCCCTAAAATACGAGTTCCCAAGGGAAAAAATGAAGGAAGGAAAGAAAAGTTAGTGGATTTTAAAACTTAAAATGCTTACTTAAAGTTCTTCCTGGAACTCTGCAACCATCTTAAATGAAAAACTCTAAAACTCTGAGTGCGGAAAGCATAAGACAAACCTCCTGGCCAGTGATCCCTAGGCCCCTTCTCTCTGTTCTTGAAACCTTGAGAGAAATGATTGGCAAGGGTCTGCAGGCTCTTGTCATTCTTCTACATGCTCTCCACCCCTAGCTGCTAACTCCTTTCTAGAAACAGGGCTTTTCTTTATGAGCAAAAATACAAACAATTATCTCCATACTTTACAAATTCCAGTGCTCATTCTGAATGAAAAAAACGTAAGTACCTGGTCGGGAAACTCTCCAAGTACTCAAGTCTTGTGTGGGCTCCCTCCCCACACTAGCCACTCTTTCACTTCCAAAGTAGAACTGAATCTGATCTGAGTTCTGTCCCCCAGAGCAGCGCTTTTATCATTGATTTAGATGAAGACACAGAGGCAGGTTTGTTAACCCACCAGGGGAATACCTAAGAAGGTAGAATCTGGGTTTAAAATCTGAGTTCTAACCATGGGCTAATAAGAGGAAATGATATAGGGAAATATGCAGGGCTCTGCTGTGGTTCCAAAAAAAAGCAAGCATGGCATTCAGAGCCATGTCGTGGAAATACCGAGGAGTTTTATGCAATAGTCAGCTCAAAGCAAGTCAACAGTGTGATGTAATGGTATGACGTAACTGCTCACCCCCACCCGCCACTCCCGCAGGGAAAAAATAAGTAAATGATGCTTTGATCTTGGTTTAAATTTTAAATTTACAACATACAGAGGAAGGTTGATGATAGCTATGTATACTCTCAGCGGCTCAGAGCACTGGGAAAATATTGCCTTCACTGTCGGGAACCCCAGTCTTTTATAGTCACAGACATTCCAAAGAGGGTGGCCAGAAGATCAAGGTTATATGAAGATCAGCTTAGAGGAAGGAGAGCTGAAGACTCTGGAGTTACTTGGAAGAAGAAATAGGAGACAGGGCAGCCACTTGAAGGATCCTCCCTGTGAAGCAGAAATTAAACTCATTCCAGTAGGCATAGAATAGTAGGGTCAGGGTCATGGGTGGAAGTTATGTAGAGTTCAAGTCCAACACCATATAAAGGAGGAGTTTTTTGCCAAAGAGAGCTTGATGAAGAGCAAGTATGGATGGTAGACAATCACAGGAAGGACAGCCATTGGGATGGAGTTGCTGGAGAAAGGATTCAAGAAGGGCCATGGTGGCTGACTTGCTTGACATTTCAAGACTCTCACACACTTAAGATTCTATGATTGGTACAAAGGGTTTTCCTCAGATATGACACATACAAGTGCATGGACAGCTAAGAACTTCCAGTCCCTAAAGCCTGACAGAGCAACAAGCCAAATGCCTCTCACCCCACTTCTCATAAGGTCTGCAACGTCATTTCTTCAAACCTTGAAAGCTCACCTTAGCCTTACAAGGACAAAGGAGACAGGTGCTCAAAGCCACATTTATAGACTTCCAGATGAACTTAGACTACACTCCAGATGGTGCCTAGAGGCAGCCCCAGGGCCAGCACAGGGAAGGGGAGGCTGGAAGGAGCTTGGAGCCTGTGTGTCCTTGACTAATTTAGTTGTGTGTGTGCAGTTATCCGAAACATGGACTGACTTTTAAAAATGGATATGGTTTAAATAAATAAAGCTCTGCAAAGACTGTATAGTGAGAACATCATTTTCCTCCCACTAGACCTCTAGTCCCTAGCTAGGAGCTTCTTGTGTATCTTTCCTGGGACATGTAGATAAGTATTAATACATAGATATCCTCCTTGCACTCATTCTTACACAAATGGTAGCAGTGTTAGACTCTACAGATTTTTTCTACTTTTCTCAATAATGTGCTCAAATTTCAATGAACGAAAAAGTAGCAATACATAAAACAAATGCTCACAGTTTCCTTTTTAAATCTGGCCCCGCCTGAGGCAATATACAGCTGTGATTCCATCATTTTACTTCTTCAGCCCTTGACTTAACCAGTGTATAAAGTCATTAAATCATGGTGCTGTCATTCTTTCATTAAACGTATCTTAAAATTTGCATTTCCTACACCCTTGTTTCCTCTCTAATTTAGTGTAGCAATGATCCTTACCCTGGATAAAATAAGAAAGGAGATAATTGCATTGAGTATAAGCAGTTCTTAAAAGCATAATGCTATTTATCAACACTAATGGTTACAAGTGGAATCTCCAAAGCATTAATAAGTGATTCTGAAGGTAAGCAGCTCCTCTATGAGAGGGTAATGAACTCTTTTAGGAAACCAATTAGAAAACACTGCATCCTCTTTTGGGGGATATCTGACTCCTGAATGGTGTTTGATTCACTGAGAGTCTGTTACGCATCATCAACAGTCAAGGGCTTCTAAAAGTTAGCCACTGACTGAAACCTTTTCCTTTATTTCTTTCTTAAACCTGTCCTTTCTATTTTTGTGGATGAGTACCCAGAGATCTACTTACTTGACTATTGGCTAAAAGTCACAGATGAGCCATTAACGGAGTTGCCCTGTTTGATTCCAAAAGCTAACCCTCCAAAAGTAAACCACTTCCCTGTTGTGGGGAAATGGAGTTACCACGCTGGTCATTACTTTGAAATGACAGAGAGGAGCTGTCATGGATTAAATTTTGTCCCCCCACAAAAATAGATGTGCTGGAGCCCAAGTACCTCAGAATGTGACCTTATCTGGAGATAGGGTCTTTACAGAGGTGATCAAGCTAAAGTGAGGTCATTAAGTTAGGCCTTAATCCAGTATGACTGGTGCCCTTATGAAAAGGGAAATTTAGACACAGAGACAAGCACACCTTGAGGGAAGGCAATGTGAAGAGACATGGGAAGAAGACAGCATCTACAAGCCAAGGAGAGAAGCCTGGACCAGAGCCCTCCCTCACAGCCATCGGGAGGAACCAACCTTGCCAGCATCTTGATTTCCAAATTCTAGCCTCCAGAACTGGGAGACAATAAATTTCTGTTGTTTAAGCCAAAGTTTGCGCTACTTTGTTACAGAACCATATGATGGTATTAACATGGCATTGTTTGGGCAAAATCATGGAGTAAAGCAATCCTAATGAGCTCATCTAGTCCACCTTCTTGATTCTAAGCATCTTTCCCAGATGAACACCTTTAAAAAACTGTGATAAATCTGCCTAGAAGTGCTTCACATGTGGTTAAGAATAAAGACTCTTGGATCAAGCTGCTGGAGTCAAAACCCAGCTCTGCCCTTAGCACTGGTTTTACTGGCTCTAAACCCTAGTTTTCTCACCTATAGACTGGGGATAACAAGAATACCTACCTCAGAAAGTTACAAGAATTAAATTAGTGAATGCATGTCAAAGCTTAGCACAGTGCTCCATAAATGTTAGCTGTTGTTATTGTTTATTTTGTTGGCACCTTCCCAAATTAGCTGAGATGTTCATGGCAGAACTTAGCTGTGGGTCAGCCCCATCTTGGCCTGTTATTTGAATGCATTGGCCAAAGACAAGGGCAAGAGCAATATTCTGAGTTTTGTTCTTCCTCGTTTTATAAGTTGAGTGTGATAAGAAGGGATTGGATTCACAGCGGAGCACTCAGAATGATGAAAGGGAAAAGAACCAAGACCTGTGGGAGAGAAAAACTGTCACACAAAACGTCCTTTGGTCACCATTTTCTCAATACCCACTCTGCCTGCCTGAGGTACTGTGACAAAGATGGAGGACTGGCCTGACAAGGACGCCAGTTACTTGACATGTGTTAGAATTGGAGTAGCAGAGTTGCAAGGCCCTTCAGATCTCTGACTCATCTTCTAATTTAAAAAAAAGGAACAGAAGCCCTGAAAGATAGGGAGACTGCAACAAGATTATCTGTCATTTTCCCAATAGAGCAAGGCTCAGATAAGACATGGGTTTCTTCTTTTGTGAGAAAGATAAGAGAAGGAAGACTGATCCCAGAGAGTGACCTATAGAGTTCTAAGAACTCTACCATCATCATCCCACAAAAGTAGAGCTCAGGTAGGATACTAGGATACTAGCTCAGGTAGCATCTAGAGCTAGGGGGCAGCAGTCAGGACAACCTGCTCCCACTTTGGAAGCCTCTCCTAGAGGCAGCCACCAGCAACAGATGCTGCTAAGGGTCCATCTTGCTCTCTGCGTATACATTTTTAGAACATCTAAGCCACAGCAATGAGAAGTCTTACCTTTTATAAGTGAAGTAGATTCACTTGGTCTTCCATATGGAGTTTTGAACTATGAAAACTACCATCAAAAATAACCATCACAATCATCTTGATGTGAGAACAGGTTCTTATACAAAATCTTTGGTGAATTTAGGTCTGATATTCTTTGTGCCACCATAAATTAGCTGAAACCATTGCTCTTCTCCTAGATAATGACACAGCATTTCCCCCTTGAACTTTTTTAGCACTGTGTAATGAAATGCAGTGGAAACCGCAGGAAATATTGTGGTTGGGTTTTGAACTTGACACTCAACCCGAACACTGTGACAAGGGTACTGTGGAATAAAAAAAAGAAATGGGTGTGACATAATTGGGAGGTCCAAGTCCTTCTTCAGGTGACAAAGCAGCCTGGGGATGACAAGAGAAACACCATTTGGGGGACCTGACTTATGGCTCTTTGGTACAAGTGTCTCCATTTAAACCCAAAACTAAGAACAAATCGGGGGGGCTCCACTTGGGATGGCCCCTCAGCTCCCAAAAGCGGTGTGCTGACAAGAGGCTACATCTGAGGATGCCTGCATGTGTAAGTACCAGCCTATTTCCTAGTGGTTAGCATTGTATTTGGCTCTAAGTTAGGTGACGAGCATTTCCTGAGTGTCTTCTGTTTTCAGAGCCAAGTCGAGGGCTGGCAAAATGTCCTCTTGCAGGATTGCATAAGATCTCCCTCTACATTTCATCCCTAGATGGTTAAAGTAGCAACTGCTCTTCCATTTCAGCAGGAAGTGAAGTAAGACCACCTGTTCCTGTAAGTTGCCAAGGAAGCTTGAAAAAGGTACATTATGAACCCAAAACAAGTTAGTGCAGAAAGAAAGTGAATGAGTAATTGTAGAAAGTCATACCATGTATTGAACATTTTTATGTGAATGTGTGCTACAATGCTTTATCTGCTATAATCTTCTCAACAACCTTATAGCAGGTGCTATTATGATGAATCATTTTACAGATGAGAAAACCAAAGATTTGAGTGTCATGCCCAAGGACACACACACACACACACACACACTTTCCCCCCTGACCTGACTGATGTGGAACTCAATCCTGGTTCATTTGACACTTATGGATGACTTATGGATGTCTCCATTCCTCCTGCCCCTTCCCTCACACACAAGGCAAGTTTTCAGAATGACATTCGTGTGTTCTAATTTATTCCCCTTTCTTCTAGGGGAGTAGGACTTAAGTCTACAGTAAGAGAATTTAGCCTGTAAAATATTTTCACATTTTCCAATGCTACCTAGGCTAGGGTAGGTAGCCTAGGTACCCTTCTTTTCTTCCTCCATACTAAAAATGGAAAGCAAGAGAGTGTTTTCTAATTAATCCAAACTCCTTTGTAATTAAAAAAAAAAAAAAAGCTCCCCCAAGCAAAGATAAAAGAAAATTAGAAGCTAAGAAGATTCAAGATTTGTTAGGAAAATATTTTGATATTACACTGGAGTGAATCGCTAGGAAAATGTATTTATGACTTTTAATGAAGCCAGAAGCTCTCTGTCAGGAAGAGGAGAATTCTCGCTCAGGGGAGGTCCCCCGCCAGCGACTGCCTGGCAGCCCAATAGTGGATCACCTCATTTGGCCAGCAGGTGGCGCAAGCTTGAACGCTCAATGGTATTAAAGAGGGCACACAACCAATGAATCATGCAACACTGCATCGAAAAATAATGATGTAATGTATGTGATTAACATAACATAATAAAATGAAAATCAAAAAAATAATTGCCAAAGAGCAAATGGCTACATCTCACCAGGAAATGGTTGCTCGAGCTCTTTTAAGGCCAACTTTAAAGATTTACTTTTCAAAATCAATTAAAACTAAAAACACAAAAAACAAAAAAACCCACAAGCCCTTATAGTATTTTTATAGACAGAAATAGCATATTAATGAAGCCAGCCCATCTACCTGTGTGTCAAGTGAATTGGATCTGGGAAGCTGTTTCAAACTGGGGAGGAGGGACAGGCAAGACACAAAGGGGGTCAGGGTTTCCTGAGAGGCAGCATGTACCTCTCATACTTGTCTCATTCTCCTCCTAATCCTGAAATACACTTAATCCTGCCACCACGTAGAAGGTGTCACCATCAAAAAGATTAAGCACTTAGTCCAAGGTCACACTGTTGGTTAGTGGTTAAATTAGGAGTTGAGCTCTAGTGTCTTTAATTTCCAAATCCAGCCTCTTTTCACTGCATGGACCTGTTCTTCTCTTGGTCATACTTGGGCCCTAGACGAGGTCAGCCCTTTCTCCGAATGGTCTGGGGACAAGACACGGCTGCTTCCTGAAGCTGGTCCCCTCCCTTCCCCTATTCCTTCCCTGCAACACCCCAGGCCCCAGGGAACAAATGGAAAAGGAGTGAGATTCCCCCTCCTCACTCTCTCACCTGTGCTCCATTTTTGTCAAGATTAAAGCATGCAAACCCAGTGGTGCCATTTGGACGCTAGGGGGCACCTGATGCTCATAAAACCCCTGGGATTCCAGGCAGAGTCCTGCCATTCCAGTTTGCTCTGACTGGGAAGGACCAGTCTGTCCCTCTGCCCCTAAGAAGTTATCACTTCTAACGGATCGAAATCTACCATGCTTGGAAACAAACTCATTTCTTTGTTTAATAGCTTTTTCTTACCCTAGAATTCTTCCTTTCAGACCATCTCAATCCGGCATTGCTCGTTTATTGCTATAAGAACACAAAGAGCAGGTCCCCTGGGTCTGATGGCAAACCATCGTGCTCCCCGCTATCACTAGCCCCTAGCATAACCGAGAATAACACCAAACACAATCAATCAATGAATAAATGTAGTTTTTAAAAGAAAAGCAAGTGATGAAAAACACAGGCATAAAAGAAAAATCACCCCCATCCCCAAAGTCCTGTGCCCACAGCTCACTGTGCTTTAATGCCTTCATGGAGAAAGGAGCACGGATGGGTGAAGTCAGCCACTTGGAGAAGCTGCCATTCATTCCACTGGGGGAAGCCCAGAGCACAGCGGAAAGAAGGGAAGCAGTGGGGTGTTCTCATTTTGAGAAGAGGTGCCCCCCTCCATGCAGAGACCCTTCAAAGCTGGGCCCTTGGCAACAGCCTTTGAAATGACTGAGCGCGGGCAACACAGGTTTGACATGAATATGCAAATTAGAATACTCAAGTTGCCCACTTCATGCTTTTGGATCCTTTTAAAAATTCAGCCACTAACCATGACGAACACAAAATAAGGGAGAAAGAAGAAGGTTGACCTTCACTTGGTTTCTCCCACTGACCTCCCTGTGCCAGGGCCAAAGCACTTTTCAGACGAGAGAGAAAGATGGCGGGGGTGTCCACGAGGAGCAGAGACCACGGAGCGCTAAAGCCGTTTTCACCTCCCCTCTCTAACAAAAGCTTGCGGATGGATAAATGGGCTCTACTCAGTTCCGTCAATCAACTGCACTTGCTCTATTTTCATTGCCACTAAGATGTATAAAAAGCTCCCGTTTGCTACAAAGCCCCCATCAGTGCATTCAGGGAGCTCATGGGGGGGCTTACTGAGTAATGTCTGTAAACTTGCCAGGCCACTAATTGTGCGTATCATTTCCTTACAGTCTCTCCATCCTGTCACTCCGGTCCCAATAATCTTTGGCTTCCATACTTCTTTCTTTGTTCGCCCGCTCCCCGGAGGTGGGCCTGGAGGGAGGCACCTCCGAGCAAGGCGTGTCTTTATAACTAGATGTGACAACGGGTTTGGGGAATTCGCTGGCTACACATAATTACGAAGAAGAATTTTGCATCATTATCCATCCCTTTTCTGAGACAGGAACGTGCGTGGTAAGGCTCTCCGGTCCCAAGTGTTGACTGACTGACTGACCCACCCTGCCCGTCGCGGGGGGGGGGGGGGGGGGGGAGACAAATTTCAATAAAGCCTGAAACAAAGGTCCAACCAAACCTAATACAAAGAGCTGAATGGCAAAGAAACAAAAAACAAAACAAAACAAAACAAAAAACCGCTTATTCAGTCTTTGGAAGATGAATGACACCCAAGTTCCAAATTCCTGGCACCCTTTGAGAGGAATCTGCTTGGGGACATTTCTTTGCCTGGGTAGCATCGTGAGCGGGGGATTTCAGGCTTTGGCCACGGGGCTAGAGTCGCGAGCTGTGGAGCAGGGGACGGGCCGACTAGGTTTTACCTGCCGGTGCCGAAGCAGGATGAGGTGGCCTTTCTGTCAGGCAGAACGTGACTACTACACACCAACAGGGATTTAAAAGAGTCCTCCCCGGCTCCACCCCTGTAGGCCAGGAGAAGATGACCGCCACCCCCATCCCTCCACGGCCAACAACATTCTCCAGCCCCGAGCCCCTGATTCCCCTCCCATTTGTGAGGACTGTCCTTGGCCTGTGGCCTGAAACATAAACACTTAGGAGCTTGCTCCTTCTGTGGAAATCTGCTCCAAGCCTTCAACACCTTTCAGCGTTTGTTGGATTTTATCTCCTTATTGAGATGGGAGCAGGGATTAGGAACCACGTTTTGTAGACGGGGAAAGTGAGGTGCTGGGACCACAAATGCCCTCCCCGGGGCGCAGAGTATCAGCGCCACGCTGGAGCGTGAAGATCTCCTCCGCCAACCCGGTGCGCCAAGGTTACCTCCGGATTGAATGGATGCGCCCGTGTGTTTCCCACCCTTGGTCCTGCTCCCTCCCCCTGCAGATCCACTGAGTCACCTTGGGGCCTGGAAGCTTCTACTAGGGAGTGGAAACTTTGGCTCTTCTCTGGCAACTCTCCTGGATGGGGTGGGGGCAGGGATATGGGTGAGGTGGAAACCACCACCGGTGAGGGTTAGGTTTAGGAATTCCTTCTAACTCCTCTTACACAGTTTCCCCCTCAGCCTTCACTGCTGAGTGTAACTGGGACAGACCATCATATTTTATAAGCTGTGAAGGGAACGGCAGTGATCCAGAGAAACACAGCATCCGGATGGCCCGTGAAAAGCTCTATTGCATTGGACCAATCCCCAATGTCCTATTTCTTTTTTCCCCCAATCCTTTGGCCACAGTTCCTAGCATTCTTACTGTGGGCAGGGAGAGGGGAGAGAGGCAGCGGGAAGCCATCTGGCTGCCCTTTGGGTGAAGCTTCGTCAAATCAGTTTGCTGTAGCTAGTAAGGGGTGGCAGGGAACTAACTGGAAACACCTTAGGTAACCTGTTTGGTCCATTAACATTTGAACCCATCTGGCCAGCTCCTCATATTCCTCCTTTACACTTTCCCATTAGAGGGAAGATGGGAGGAGACCCCAAGCTGAAATGCATTGGTTGAATCCCCTAATTCCAAACCTTGCGTATTCCAGAAGTCTCTATAAACGTAACTCTGGTTCTGATAGTAGCCGAGAAGCTTACATTCAGGCGGGGTGGGGCGGGGCCCCGGGGCACTTGTGGCAGCCAGGAGGCGGTGGGTACCAACAGTCCTGCCAGCTACCCAGGGGCTTCTTTCCCGGCAGCCCACATCCCTTTGGGTCAGTCCTTGGCTGCCAAAGAGTGATCTGGTCATCTTCCCCCTCCCCAACCCCGACGCAGCCCCAGTCACGGCTCTCTCACCAGCATGATAAATCTTTGATGAGGTACCTCCAGAAGGACTCCCCTCTCTGGGTTTCCATCACATTCCTAGTGGTGCACATCTTTCCATGGCCTTCTCTGCTCATTCACTAAGCTTCTTGTCCCAGGAACGGGCCCCAGACTCCCTTCGGGAACCTGTCTGGGAGAGACTATGAACACTTAGATGGCCACGGTCAAGATGTTCCTTGCTGCGGAAACTCAGCCGCCCTCCGGACCAGCAGATGCATCTGCGCTCTTTCTTCAAGTTGAGTTCTTACCCTACTAGAGCACTCTCTAGTATGTGAAGCAACAGAAATGCCTTTGGCCTCCAGTTTGATCATTTCAGTTTATTCGAGAATTATCTGTCTGGAGCTGATAGCCCCGAGTCTGCCTTCACTCTCCCTGAGGGCCTGCAACATCTTTATCATGCAAACACAAGTCCCCAGTGCCTGCCACCGAAATCAAGCCTTGACTTGTCAGGATTCCAGGACAGGGTATAGAAGGGGTTTCATTCTGAGACCTACACCATTAATCATCTGTTTGGAACTGAGAAAGAATTTCTCATGGAAACAATGGGTCAATGGGCGGTTCAGGTTTCTCTCCAAATAGCAAGAGCCCAGGAAATCCAAACCATAGCTCAGCTGTAGAGCGAACGGTACTAGGCTTGGTTCCGTGTTTGGACAATAGAATTCACACAATCAGGAGGGAGGAGAATACAGAAAAAAAAGAAAAGAAAAATGTCTTTCTGCTTTTGTGGGTACAGGACTGGTCCTGGGAAAGTTCCTAAAATAAACCAGGCACATTTTGCCTTTGGCTTCCTGCCACTTCCCCCTTGGACCCCTTCCTCAGCACCTAACAGCCTGGCCTCAAGCATTCCAGGATTCCTGCTGTTTGAAATGCCTCAGCTTGGCACCCTGCCCAGGCCTGGCCTCATCCTCGGCAGGCCGAAGGCCCCAGCAGTAGACCTGCAGCCCCAAGCCCACAGGCCCCACTGCATAGATCTGCCATCTTGCTGAGTCATACAAGGGAACTGGCAAACTCGACTTATACTAGAGTGGGAGGGCTGAGCGAGCGTAGCAGCCCCGTGAGCCCACACAAGAACTCCTGGAAGATGGTCCGATCAGGAAGCAGCATCCCCAGGAGAGTCACAGCAGTTGCGATGCTCTGCTCACTGGCCGTGCTGCAGGCCCCGGGCTCAGTGGTCTGCCTCCTTCATTTGGCCAGCAAATATTTGAGCGCCCAGAACAATGGTGTGAGCCTGAGGACTCGGGTGATAGCACAATTGAAACAAATGTCCTGTCCTTGTGGAGCTTACAGTCTCATCCATTATTTCGTGTAGTTTTCATAATAACCGAGAAGCCTGATCCTGTCATAGCCCCCATGTTATTCAGTTAAAAAAAAACCTGAGGTGCCTGGAGATCCAATTTGCACAAGAACATGCTGGTTTAGGCAATGAAACTAGGCCTCCAAGCCGGGCTCTGTGATGCCTGCTTCTAGGTCTTCACCGCTGGGCACAGCCACCTGGAAGCCTGAGCTCCCAACTCCTGGATCCCCACCACAGACGGGGCCAAGAACCTGGGTTCAAGGGCCCCAGGCCGTTGCTTTTGTCAGCCTCTTCCTTTTCTTGTCTTCTGAACCCACAGACTTCCAAGAGGCTACACGTTTCCCCCAAGCTGAGGGGAGGGGAGAGGGGACAGGAAGGCTGGGAGCCATGGGTCATATGTGAACTGGGGGCTGTCTTTATGACCACGGCCTCCCTGGATCTTATTAGAGGTTTTCTCAAGCCTCCCTGAAGCCTCAAGAACAGGTCATTGTCAAAGGAGTGAGTCATTGTACAGAGAGTTCCATCTTGAAATAAAACATAAAAAATACCAGGTTCATTCAAAAACTGTTACCTGGGATCTAAAGGATTGGTGTATTTTATCACCAAAAAAAAATTTAGAAATATAAACTCTGTTTGTAATCCAGTGTGAGACATGCATACTCACTCGTCAGTGAGTTAAAGAAGTAAATAAAGGTCCCTAGAGGGACCAGGGTTCTCGTGAGGTCTGAGAGTAGGTACATTAAGTCAAGGCCAGAAGTCTTGACCACCCCTGACTTTTCTAAAATTGAATACCTGTTTAGTGCTTTAGGGTGACTCAGTGACTCAGTGTTCTTCAGAAACAAACAGAACAAAACCCTGGGACACACTTCCTCTGCTAACATTTGATCTCCGAGAAATGCCCTTCACATCTGTAAGCTCGGAATACCTCTCTTGTGCAATGCAGAACTTTTGCTTCACCTAGCTCAGTTTTAGCTGCATATTCTCAGAAAACTGTTAGCCATCTCCTTCCATTTAGAACAGCTATGACATGTGTAGTTCTGGCCAGCAAAAGGATTCTAACCCAGAAAGAGGGCTGCCACTCCCATCCCTTCACCCCTGCCACGCTCCACCCCCCCCCCCGTTCCCACATGGAGGTGAGGCCCTTCCTTCCCCATCCCCTAAGCCTTCTTCTCCAAGGCAAGGCCAAGAGGACCAACTTCATGCCCCTCAAAGGCTGCCTCTGTCAGCTTAGCTGGAAAATAAAGGGAAGAGAGAAGAGGGAAAGGGGAAGCAAATAGGGGAGGAGAGAGGAGGGTTAGGAACCTTCCTCTAGTGCTTACTTGGGATGGTCACTCTGTCCAGAAATCTGGCAAGTGGAAGGCCAGGACATTTTTGTATTTGGGTTGATTCATCTTTTGCTAAATGCCACACAGTCCTGGGTGAGCAAATTTTTCTGTTCCATTCCATTCTGGTAATCAAGTATGCTACAGTATGGTGACAGCAACAGATGGAAGCTAAAGACTTACCCGGTACACCTTCCAGATCCTTCTTTGAGGCCTATGTACCCATCCCCCAGCTGCTAAGTTCTCATAGCCATGCCCTTTGATGGACTTGACCTCAGCTAGCATGCTGCTTCACCCAAGGTTATGGGCTGTGATATAGAATGAATGTTTGTGTTCCCTGAGATGTATGTGTGGAAACCTAATCCCCAATGTAATGGTATTTGGAGGTATGGTCTTCGGGAGGTAATCTTGTCACGAGTGTGGAGCCTTCATGAATGAGATTAATGCCCTTCTCATAGAGGCCCCAGAGAACTTCCTTATCCCTTCTGCCATATGAAGACACAGCAAGAAGACAGCCAACTGTCTGAGAAACAGGAAGTAGGTTTTCACCAAACACTGACACTCCAAGCACCTTGATCTTGGACTTCCAAGCCTCCAGAACTGTGAGAAATAAATTTCTATTGGTTATAAACCACCCTATGATGTGGTATGGTCTCTCGTATTCTGTTAAAGCAGCCCGAACAGACTAGCACAGGAGGTTGGTGGCCAATGCCTGGCTAATCAAAGGCTTGGTCCCAGACTCAATTAGGGACAACTTAGCAGGACCATTCCCAGCTCCAGAGCATCCTGTAGGGTTGACTGAGGCCTTCATGACAACTGTATCAGAGTTCATCTTCTCCCTTTGCCCCATCCTGCCTTTGTCCCACCCATCCTTACAGCTGCATGAATAGCTTTCCAGAACATTCTTGAGGTCTCATGTTAATATTTAGTTTCATAAAGGGATGGATCCAAGTATCTTTCATGGATGTATAGATAGATGAAGAGAGTCTTTTCTTCAACTCCTTCAACCTGCCCATTAACTGAGTAGAAGGGGTATAGGTTTGCCATCAACTGGGATCTTTAGAGAAGTTCTGCTACCACAGAAGTGTCTCCCTCATGAATACAGGTCTGCTATGTGACCTGGCCTTGACGGTTACCCTGTCTGGAGCTGGTGGTACCAGAGATAAATTAGCAAATAAATTGCTGGCCCACACAGAAGTTTACATTCTGGAGGGAGAGAGAGACAAAACTAGGAAACAGACTTAGTACATAAAATATGGTGGCTGGGACTAAGAAACAAAAATAGCTGGTGATGTGACACAGAAAAACAGAGGGTAGAAGCTAGGTAAAGTGGGATGGATGGGACCTTGCTGAAACTGATAACTCTGATGTGACTTAATTAATTAAAACTAGAACACAAAGTAATTGTTAGTAAAATATAATTCTTTTGATAAGTGATACTTTTCAAAGAATGAGTCTCATGGAATTAATAAAAGAGGGTCTTCCTTTATGAAAGATTTTATTTTTTCATTTTTTAAAAGATTTTATTTATTTATTTGTCAGAGAGAGAGAGAGCACAAGCAGAGGGAGAAGCAGGCTCCCCGCTGAGCAGGGAGCCCGATGTGGGGCTCGATCCCAGGACCCTGGGATCATGACCTGAGCCGAAGGCAGGCACTGAACTGACTGAGCCACCCAGGTGCCCCTATGAAAGATTTTTAAAAACTGATCTTCAATCCCCCATTTAAGAAATACAAAAAAACAGGCAACTTGATCACATTACTAATTTCTGGCCAACCTGACCAAGACCTAAGTCTTCTCCTGCCTAGAACAGAGATCTTCCCATTACATCATGTCTCAAATCACAGACCGGGCCAGAAACCGGTGCTGACCGTGGTTAGAGATGTGGCTCTGGACTGAAGCCTCCTGGTTCAAAGCCTGGCTCTGCTACTTATTCGTTGTGTAGTTTTGAGCAGCCTCTTTTTTTTTTTTTTTTTTTGAGCAACCTATTTTAATTCTATTTTCCTCCTCCAGAAAATGAGGATGTTAGTAATAGTACCTCCCTCAGGTTGTTAGACTCTTTAAATGGGATACTATGTATAAAAACTATGTACAGAAGAGCATAGGCTAACTGCTCCTCAGCACCAGCTATGGACCCAAGTTCCTACCAAGCCTGGTCTCAAAAGTCCAGAAACCCAGGGCGGTTTCAGGCGTGGTCCTCTACATCTTGCTATGTGGGAGAGCATTGTCAAGTTTTCAGGATCAAGTGACCCGGGGGGGCGGAGCTTCTTTCCCTACATCAGGTGAACTTGTAGTAACAGCCTGTTTCCTCTCAGTAAACCGCCTGCCAGCGCAGGAGGTGAACTCCTCAGATGTCTTTATTTTTTTTTTAAATTTTTTTATTGTTATGTTAATCCCCATACATTACATCATTAGTTTTAGATATAGTGTTCCATGATTCATTGTTTGTGCATAACACCCAGTGCTCCATGCAGAACGTGCCCTCCTCAATACCCATCACCAGGCTAACCCATCCTCCCAACCCCCTCCCCTCCTCCTCAGATGTCTTTAAACAACATTTGACCTTTATCGGGAGATTAGAAGAAAAAAAGCCAAGATTTAAATTTAAATGGCCCCTTATCGTGACCAGAGTGACCTCACAAGCATTAACTCCTCTGAAGCAGCCTGTGAGGTAGGCGGGATAAATATGCACCCGTGAGATCATTCATCTTTCACTGGGGGTGCGGCATTCAGCAGATTTCTTTGTTGCCTTAGCCTTTACCTTTTTTCATTTATTTACTTAGCTGACATTTATTGAGTACCTATTAAGTGCCAGGTTCAATGTGAGGGGCTATGGTTGGAGTGAAAGCTAGCCGTCATCCCTAAGACATTCACACGGGGTAGGAGCGAGATGCTGAAAGGACTGATTATAATAAATTATATTGTAGTCTTACTGCAGCAAGACCAGAATGGAGGCAAGCTGGGAAGGTCCGTGAGAGTTCAGGAAAGGACTGTGCATCCCGCTTGATTAGAGAGAGACCCACCAGGAAATTTCAGATAGAATTTTTAGTCTAGGGTTAGGCGTCTGAGCTGTTTGACTCCGCCATACATTTGGAGGCAGAGCTCAGAAAAATCACTGCAGCTGCCTTTCACATTTTCCTGTGTCTTTGTTTCCTGGGAACAACCACCTTGCATGGTGGGACACAGAAGAAGTCAGATTAATTTTTTTTTAAGATTTTATTTATTTATTTGACACAGAGAGAGAGACAGTGAAAGAGGGAACACAAGCAGGGGGAGTGGGAGAGGGAGAATCAGACTCCCCGCTGAGCAGGGAGCCCGATGCCTGGACTCGATCCCAGGACCCCGGAATCATGACCTGAGCCGAAGGCAGATGCTTAACGACTGAGCCACCCAGGCACCCCTCCAACTCTACTTTCCGAGATGCCAAAGCTGACTCCTACACCGCAGCTTGGTGCCCATTTGCCTAAGTTATTAACATTGGTGGCTTTATACTCTAAACACCACAGCTCAACCCAGTCTGAGACGTAACCCACGTGGCCATCATAGCTGACTAGAGCATTTCCTCCTGGGCTGAACTGGGCTGAGCCCCGTCTCTTTTCATGGGTTCTGACACAGAACTGTAGAAGGAAGTGTCATGACTCAGTGATTTTCAGACATTACAGACAGCCTTTTAAGGCCATCTTGGAAAACAAAAACAAGGCCCCAGATACCAGGTTGATGATTACAAATTCAAGTTTAAAATTTTGTCGTGTGTATTTTACCACAATTAAAAAATAAATTCAAGTTTAACTTTCAAAGAACGGAAACCACATGATTAATTTATTTTATTCCTAGGTTCATCTGTTCTTTAATCCAGAGACCACCCACGGGCCCCGAATCTCCTCAGAAGTCAGCACGATACTCTTGGTTCTTCACAGGTGCCTGCCTGCTCCACCAGCAGCCTCGCTCTGGCTAGGGTCCCTTCACGTGCCTTAGGAAACTCGGCATGGGCCCCGGGGTCTCATGAAAGACCCCCGCAGCTTTGGATGCATAAACGATCACAGGAGTTTCCTGCAGAAAGGAACCCCTCATGGCAACTTCCAGCTCTGAAATTGACAGGCAGGCTTTCAGATACTGGAAAAAAAAAAAAAAAAAAAAGGATTCCACAATGAATCTCTTTGGTAGCTCACCTAGAGAGAGACAGGATTGGAGGGTAAAAATTAAGATGCTATTATTGAATCTGCCTTCTTTGAAGTTGCTGTAACAAGCTTAGAACTTACTGGAACAGCTACAGTGAGTTTGAAATGAACCCAACTCCACATGAAGGCTCAAGGACAGATAAATCATTGAAACCATGGCACTTGAAAGCTAGAGGAGAACTTAGAGAACTGTGTCCAACCCCTCCACTTTCCAGAGAAAGCTACTAATCAGCTGGAAGGTGAAAAGACTTACCCATGGTCACATGGCCAATTAGAGCTTCAGTCCCTCCAGTGTGCCTGAGGTCTGTATCAGCCGTATACGTGAGGCCCTTGACAAGGGTCAAAGACAGATAAACTGACAACCCCCCCCCCCCACATACACAAAGCCCAAGTGCTATCTTCATAATGTGAGTTTCTGTTGCAAATAAAGTCTCCACTGCCCTCCACCGAATGCGTTTGGTTGCTTTAAAATTCAGAAAATGGCAGCAAAGCTCTGTGCCAAGAACTCAAGTTCGCTTACCTTAAAAAAACTGCAGTATCGCTCTGAAATGCTTTATTCTTAGAAGTTGCCCCAAAATAAGCGCCTGGGTGGCTCAATCGTTAGCGTCTGCCTTCGGCTCAGGTCATGATCCCAGGGTCCTGGGATCGAGTCCCGCATCGGGCTCCCTGCTCGGCAGGAAGCCTGCTTCTCCCTCTCCCACTCCCCCTGCTTGTGTTCCCTCTATCGCTGTCTCTGTCAAATAAATAGCTAAAATCTTTAAAAAAAAAGAAGTTGCCCAAAAATAAAACCATGGAAACCTAGAAGCAGTAAATACACAATCGCACTCTTGGAAATAGACCACGTCCTACCTGACTTGCCGTAGAAGTGTCGTTCCTGTCAAGAAGGCTCAGGACTTTTCTGAAGTGTCCTGTTCCCTGGTCCCTAAGAGGCCTCCTGAGGAAATCACAGCCACAGTAGGGCTGAGGAAAACTAATGAATAGAACATAATAAAAGAAAAGTCCCTTGGAGGGGTTCCTGGGTGGCTCAGGTCATGATCCCAGGGTGCTGGGATCAAGCCCCGCATTGGGCTCCCTGCTGGAGCCTGCTTCTCCCTCTCCCACTCCCCCTGCTGCTCCCCTGCTTGTGCTCTCTGTCAAATAAATAAAATGTTTTTTAAAAAAATAGAGTCTATTTATTTATTTTTTTTTTAAGATTTTATTCATTTGACAGAGAGAGACAGAGAGAGAGCAGGAACACAAGCAGGGGGAGTGAGAGAGGGAGAAGCAGGCTTCCTGCTGAGCAGGGAGCCCGATGCGGGGCTCGATCCCAGGACCCTGGGATCATGACCCGAGCCGAAGGCAGACGCCTAACGACTAAGCCACCCAGGCTATTTTAAAAAAAGAAAGAAAGAAAGAAAGAAAAAGTCTCTTGGAGCTAAGTCTGGAAACATGGAAAGGGATAAAAGAGTAACTTTCTACATCAACTTGTCCTTCCATCCAGTGAAGGTCTGGGTGCTAGACACTGGGAATTTTGTGGAAGGCCCTACCCCTGTCTTGCTGGAAGAAGAAATGTGGTTCTGAACGTTGGACCTGAATATGCACTTTAACTTTCTCAGCCTTGGTTTTTCCCATCTTTCATGCCCAGGGGTATTAATTGCCTTCTTATTACATCTAAATAACAATAAAATGAGACCCCAATTTTATCATCTCCACTCCAGCCTCATTACAGACAAGATATGTGAATTCTTCCAAAGGCTCAGATAAAATCTTAAACACCCCATAACATCTTTATTAAAAAAAAAATTAGGGGCACCTGGGTGGCTCAGTCGGTTAAGCGTCCAACCGTTGATTTCGGCTCAGGTCATGGTCTCAGGGTTTTGAGATTGAGCCCCTTGTGAGGCTCTGCACTCAGACCGGGGAGTCGGCTTGAGATTTTCTCTCTCTCTCTCTCTCTCTCTCTCTGCCCCTTCCCCTGCTTACTCACTAAATATCTTTTAAAATAAAAAAAAAATTTTAAAAATTAAAGATTAGCCACTTCTATTTAGATCAGTTGTTCTAATGCTGGCTGCACATTAAAATCACCCATTGAGCTTTTAAAAATTTATTTCCTTTTTAAGAAAAACCTCTTCCCCTCTCCTCCACTCAGTGAACAACCGTAAGCATGGCTACTGTGGATGGAGGGCTCACTCTGTGCCAGGCAGTGGGCTGACTACCTTCTTTACACACGTTACACGTTGGACTCCCAGTTTTCTAGAAGCAGCCTCTGGGGCTGAGATTGACAGCAGGATGGCCCAGCCCCTGTGACGAAAGCATTGGTTGGGAAATCGTCCTCCTGGCAAACAGTTACCGCTAGGGGACACTGGTTACCAAAGAAACAGCAGTCAGTGCCCCTTGTCTCTCCAGTCAGCATAAGCGGGGACGGCACTCAGTGACTGGCAATATTGTCATCTAAGTGGGACTCGATGACATCTAGTAGTTTCTAGAGACCTGTTTGTTTCTCATCACTGATTCCAGAATATCATGGACACAGCATGAACACAGATGCCTGAGAAAAGTGGCCACAGCAGCATCTTGAAGAACACAAGCTCTAGAGCCCGAGCTGCGTTTGAATTCTAGCCCTGCCACTTATTGGCTGTGTGACTTTGGGAAAGGTGTTCAACCACTCTGTGCCTCAACTGAAAAATGGGCATAATAGTATCTACCTCACAGGATTGTTATGAGGATGAAATGAGATAAAACACGTAAAAGTACTCAGAGCCCTACCTGCCACATCGATGTTCCACAAGTTATTAGTATTCACATCCCTGGTGCCTAGAACACTGCGTACTATGCTGACAATTCGTGAATGTGTATTATTTGGAGAGGACAGCAAGTACAGCTGAAGGATCTGAGTTCCTAGCTCACTCAGGAAAGTTTGAGACATACACAGGAATAGAGAGGACAGTATGATAAACCTCATGGACCCAATGCCAAGGTTCAACAAGTACAAATATTGTCTCATGGCCAATCTTTCTGTATCTCCATCCTGTTTCTCCCTCTCTCCCCAGCACGCATGCTGGTTTATTTCAAAGCAAAACGCAGATGTGAAGAAACAATTTTATGCTTTATGCTCTTAAGGGTACTTTCCAAGAGGAAATACATGGTTATATAGTACTCCATCAGGACGTATGGCTTGTGACCACGATGCGCGCAGGGGGGAGGAACAGAGGATGACGGGCCAAGGGCAGCCAAGGGCTCCAGGCTGCAGCCCAGGGCTCTTTCCAGGATGCCTGGGAAAGCTGTGCATCTCCAACCGGCCTCCTCAGAACCCTCCCTCACCCCAGAGCCTACGTAGTTCTTCACAGTCTTTGAGCCACCCTGAGATATGCCGCCTCAGAAGTCAAATAATGGTCTTTTTCCGTTTCAGAGAAAAAACAACTTAATGGATAGAGTTCTCAATTTAAAGTTCTCCTCTCACGTATTTTCCTGAAACCCACGGTCTCTGCATCAACCTTTGTCTGCAACTGAGTGCCGATAGAACATAGGGTGAGTGAGCAAGCGAGCGAATAGTAAAAAACTTACTGGGAAACCCTAAAAATGGGTGACCAGTATGATCTGACAGTTTTCTGTGGACGCACCCGCTGTGGTTGCGATCTTGTACTATGCAGTGTAATGCATGCCTGCTAATAAAATGGCCCCTGCTTCATGTGATGAAGTGAGCAACATCAACTTGAGTCCCATAAACAGTGCCTGCCCCCCGGGGACTCCCACACCACCTAGCTTTTGAACAGCTGCCTGGGCTGGAGAAGGAGGCAGGGTCAGAACTGGGCACCGGGAGAGCCTACCAGGAGGGGCGACGGGAGGGCCAAAGTATGCAGACTTCCCCGAGACACTAGCAGGCTTTCTCATTCCTTTCTGGGGTACACCCAGAAATGAAGCTGAACAGAAAACCAATTCTCATAAATTCCCAAGACCCATTTCATATTGAGCTTAATGCCCAAGACAAATACCAAAGCTGGAAATTACAAGCAAATCCAAGCGCAGGTTCTCTTGGCTTCCTTTTACGCTTGTATTCACACTTTCTGTTGGCTGATGCCACCATCCCAGAGTTAATGCATCCAAATACACCCCCACTGAAGCTGGAATTCCAGTTTGGAACAAAACCCTCTCCAGCTGCTACCATCCTCACTGCTCTTCCGTCCGGCTCAGCATGAGGAGCTCTGAGATCCCTCGGGAGGGGTACTCTCACTGAGCTCTGGAACACAATTAGATCTGAAAAGGGAGACCTGGCTCAGGGCCTAGAATATAAGGAGGGAAAAGAGGAGGTGGAAACTGACTTTGAAAGGCAATTAAGGGGGCTGTCCACCCAGAGTTCAGGTGGGAACCTAAGGAGCTTACTCCTGAGATTCATTACCCCACCAGGCCTGTCAGGGCTGGATGTGCTGTGGATTCCTCCCCCCTCAAACCCTGGGCACCCTAGTTCTCAGGTGGCCTAGCATCCAAAGCCCCAAGCTCTCTGCGTAGTGAAATACAACTCATGAGCTGGTCTTAAGAAGCACACCAAAGAAGTCTGATAAAATACACATTTATTAGAAATTTCTCAGCAGCATCATTTCCATTTGCTTTTCTAATCAAAGTACATTTCAAAAAAATTATAATAAGCTCCCAAAATATGAGCCACAAATACTTTGAGAACTCAGTAATAAAATAATCAGTAGTACATGTTTCATCCATCCATCCATCCATTCATTCATGGTTTTAAAAATGTGCAATATTAGCACAGAGAAACAGAAATGCTACGTAGTATGGAAATTGTATATTCCTGCCATGGTTCCCATTGTGGACACTATACCCACTATTCAAGAGAAAAATCTAGGCTCTACAGTACATTCCAGTACAAATGTACGATTTAGCCAAAAGGACCTAAAAAAAAAAGAAAAAAAGGGCTCAACAAGAACGGTTTCCCTTTCCCCTTTCTATTCATGTTCAACTGAGGAAATAAATAGTCATTATAATGATATTTTCACACACAGAAACGAAAACCCAGCTGAGGCTTTTCTTAACTGGTATTTGTTTTGCACCATACTTGATGAAGACACAGATTTGGTTTTAGTGATTCAGCGGCCGAGCTCCAGTGTCCGGGGTAGGTAACCACCTGAGAGGCCAGGAAGGACGGAAATCACCCTAGGGTCCATCAGGCAAAAGAGTTCATGCGACTAGATAGCAAACTCTTTGCAGGACACTGTACTTCATGACACATGACTTTCTCACCAACGTCGCAAATAAAAACGTGGACTTGGCAGCTAGTGAGGTAACACATACGAGATTGTTCTGGCTAGACAGCACATACATGCAGAAGGGTGCCACTGAATTGGTTTTCTACCTTCCCCATTACCTGAGGCAGCGACAGTCAGATCCAGATGTCCATACAACACACAGCACCCGCTAGCAATATGCCTGCTACTCAGGTTACAGGTAATGTTGAACAAATGTTGAACATTAAGTGCCAAGGCATAGAAAAAAAAAATGGACCCAAGAGTGGGGCCTGGATTTCTTTCCTGGATAACCCTATAGGGAATAGGAGTGGTAATCCTTCTTTAGACATGGCTAAAGGCCCCAAGGCAATTCCTTTCCTTGTTGGATCATTTTCTATAATGATCACCAACCAATTCAGCAGTATGTTTATCAGCAAATTTAATGATGTGATAATCTTTCCAAAATTTACAAATGTACAATATATTTATAGAATCACCTTCAGATAGCTTCAGTGCAAAGATATACATATAGTACATTGTGATAATTATTTGTAAAAATAGGAGACGGCGTAAGTAAAAAAAAAAAAAAAAAAAAGACACACAAGGCAGAGTTTCCATGGACATTTCGAACTATAGGCGAACCGGGAAAAAAATATATATATTTTTTTAATAAAGTACTGAATGTTAACTTTCTCTTCATCTGTTTGTAAAAAACATATGTGCAAAAATGTGTTTCTAATTATTCCCTACCTAGCTGGCATAGCTATACCTCAGAGTCTTCTCGAACAAGGGTTGCGGTGTCTATGAAAGTGTCTTCTGTCGCAGTGTAGGTTGGCACTGGGCCTCTCGGAGAACTTTTAGCGGGAGGAGAAGGGGCTGGAGTTGGAGGCACAGCCTCGCTCTCCTTCTGTTCATTCTCCATCTAAGACCACAATGAAACACGGATCAGCCATTTATTCCCCCAACATGACTAGAAACAGTTTTGTGCGAAGAAAACCAATCTTTGCCAGTTTCCTCAGGATCATCTGAGTGCATATCCCATTTAGCCAAGCAAGAGATTGCTAAGGAAGAATGCCAAATGCTTGTCCTAAGACAAATGGTCAACAATTACCTCCGCGTAGATTGGATTTTCAAAGTTGGTGGTTGGTTTCGGTTTTCGTTTGAAGATATTCCATATTGTTGCCTAAATGAAAAAGGGGAAACAGAAAACCTTCAGTAATGGAATTTTTTTGGCATGGATTTGATACCCCCTCCCCCTGCATAAGTTTTTAAAATGTCTTCTTCATAAAGGACAAAGCAAATTTGGACCTGGGACCATGTGACCTGCCCCTGCAGTAAATTGTTCAGTTCTTCCTCAGATGGTCCCCAAACTGAAACAAACTGAAACTGAAAAGTCTTTGGGCTCTTTTCATCTAATAAATTTCAAAACATTTCCTTGATTTGACATGTAGAGTTGACAGAATCTGTGCCTCTACAATCTAGAAGCTCTGACAGAGGCAAGATTTCTTTGGGGGCTACCCAAAATGTAAAAAAAGCCAGCTTGGAACTCCCATTTCCTAAAATGGTGTCTTGATCCTTGGTCAAAACAAGCATATCCCTTGATCCTTGACCCCTTGATCCTTGGTCAAAACAAGCATATCCCTTGATCCTTGGTCAAAACAAGCATATCCCTTCTCCTTTCATCATTATCACTATGGTAGGAATCAAAATACCATAGTGATAACAAAAATAAGCATTTTTGAGAGTTTATTAGATATCGGGGGTTAGTCTACAAGTTTCCCAGTTTACCTTCCTGGCAGCTCTGTGAGGTAGGTGCTCTTATGTTACAGATGAGGAAACAAGAGTCACAGCAAGCTCATATAACTGAATTGTAGGTGGAAGAGTAGGCAATGGTTATAGGACTCTGAGGCCCATCAGACTGAAGAAGCCAAAGAGAAATCACTGTAGACGATGGTGAGTAGCCTGGGTCTTGCTGAAAAGCTGCCCATGGTGCCCATGCTGGACACAGCTCTGGCTGCCCAATGGAAGGAGACAAGGGAAGAGAAAGCAAGGGAACAGACACCCTACTCCAGCAGGTAGCTAAGGTAGCCCATATGTTTTAGGGGTATCTCTTGCTCTGCCAAAGTAGGGGGCCAACATGTGAAGGAGTGGAGGGCACATGACCACAGAAGACCATTCACTGTAACTCACATGTAAGTGAGCACGTACTCCGTACATGACCGCCACCAAGAAAAAGATGAACACATTCAGGTCAAGAGCCTGGCCTTGGGAAGCTTACACTTATGCAAGCAATTACTAACAAGAGGAACTGTGGTGATTTTCATTGCTCTCTCCTTGGGAAATATCAACAGGACTTCTGGAAAATGATAGAACTGAGTCACAGGAATTCATGTTCTTAGATTTGAGTCCTTTGAGCTGATTTACTGACGGAAGATTTGTGAGCCTCTTTGGTACATTAACGTTAACCTAGGGAGATCCTAACCAAGTGCCTCCATGGCTTTAAGCTGCTTTCTCAGTGCCCAGGAGACAACCGATACAGGGAGATCACTGGATATTCCATGCAGAACAGACCTTAGAGGGTCTCAGCCTCAAATGATAAAAAGAAAAAAAAGTAAGAGGAAGAGCTGACACACTGCAAAGATGAAGATGAGAAAGAAAGGGACTACAATGGGTGAAGATCCACTCTCATTTGAAAGTCTTTCAGTGTTCATTTAGCTTCTGATGATAGATGAGCAGGTGGGAGGCTGCAGCACCCCCCCCCCCCATTCCCCTTCCTGCTCAGGCGGGGACAGAGCTCTGTCCAGTGAAGAGGATCACGAGACTGTAAAAGGACTGGGAAAAAAATTAACCAGAGAATATAAAATAAATCTGGCATTGCCTTGGGGTTGAGTCAGGCTCAGGGTACATTCAAGAAACATGACATTGTGACGGTCAAGACTTGTGACATTCAAGTATTTTGGGGTCTGTGATAAATTTATCTCCAAAATCCAGTTTTAAATGTGGCCTAAAGAAAAAAAATTCAGTCCCTTGAAAAATATGAAGCTGAAAATTCCTTTCTAAGACAACATTTGTATGTGTCTGGTTGTGTGTGTGTAAGAAGGAATTAGTACATAAAATATAAAAAGGTAGACGAGATCTCTGTTACAAGCTCTTCATTAGCATCAATTTTTTTTTGAGAGAGAGAGGGAGGGGTGAAGGGAGGAGGGGAGAGGATCTTAAGCAAGCTCCATGCCCAGCACGGAGCCTGACGCTGGAGTCCGATGCAGGGCTTGATCTCAAGAACCTGAGGTCATGGCCTGAGCCAAAAACAAGAGTGGGAGGCTTAACCGACTGAGCCACCCAGGCGCCCCTCATTAGCAGAATCAGACAGCTAGATCTTATTTAGCTTCATATGTATCTATTAAAACTAGTGATAGATTATACATTAACACAGAATTTTATATCAAATATATTTATTGACTTTCTGTAGACCACATAGTCTGAAAATTTCAAAGCGCCTGAAGGCATGATAGAGAAGTTCCATTAGCGGTCTTTTTTTCTTTTAATCTCCAGTGTTAAACCCTGTGCCTGGCACACTGAGGGCAAAAATATTGGTTGGTTGGATGGATAGATGGATGGCTAGATGGCTAGATGAAGAGTATAAATTACTGCCATCTCGTGGTGAATATAGGTAACAGCAGTAGAGCTAGGAACACAGGACATTATTCAGGGAACAAAGATGTCCACTACAGAAAAATTGCATTACTTTATAAAAAAGGAAACGGTCTTCTACATGCATCCTTGACACAGTGAGCCCTTTCTTCTAAGTCATTCTCTAAAATCAAGCACCTCTGGTTTTCTGTATGATCTCCCATGTCACAAGGAATATCATTCCTGTTCAATCAACATTAGAAATGTGAAAGTTTTTCAATTTATTATTTTTTAAAAATTATCTTTATTAACTGCCTACATATCTTGAGTCCATGAGCCTATTAGGGTCTCCCTAGTCTCCCCTGGTATTAGTAAACCCAGCAATTCCTAAGCCCTTTGCAAATCCCGTTATCATTTCCGTAGCCAGCCACCGTTACCTGAGTTCCATCAGCACTAGGGGAAGTCGGCTTTGTGTCCGGAGCTATTTCAGAAGGGCTTATGGGACTTCCATAGTTCTGGTTATCCACATTTCCAGATACAGTCACCTGTGTGCATATTAAAGGACATTCTCCAGTTTTGAAAGAATCTTGGCTGTGAAGTTGCTGATCAACTCTTTGGTTCTCTTTACTGCCTTGCTTTCCTACAGACATAGCCAGGCACTATTTTTCTTTTATGAGACTAATCCCATGGCCCAGTACTAAACACCATTCCTATCTCCCCAAAATCAGGAGCACCAATCACTAGGTCATCTATGTCATGCCTTAATCCTGGGAGGCAAAAACACGCATCACAGTTACACTCTCACTTAGTAATGACAATTTTATTGTGTTCTCTGTGCTCCCTTATTCCCACTGTTGACCATATTTTTAGATAAACAACTCTGGTTGTATATTGGCAACCAAATCCTAAAGGAAGAGCATGAATTATTCCCTAACTCAGAGAACTGAGAATCTTAATTTTATCCTAAAATTAATAATCTGAGAGGACTGCTTATAAGAGGTTGAATGCTTGAAGCAAGAGGCATAATGGAATTAATACCCCTCTAGACATTTTTCTGTAACATTCATGTGACTCCAAGATTCCCTCTTAATTATTACTATGAATATATAATTAAATTACAAGGCAAAAAATTCACTCTTTTTTCCTATATTTTTATATTCACTCTTTCATTTCTTCTCAAATGTGGATATGTTTGTCAACATGGCCTCATTTTATTTCAAGTGAAAATGCCAAATAAGATGCCACATCTATTATATCGTGTGATTAGATTTTTGCTATCTGGATATCAAAGGATCAGACAAAACACTTTCAAGATGAAACTATTTCTGATCTTAGGAAAGCTATTCATAAAATAAACACTTCGATATTTAAAAGGTACTGCATCTTATGATTTCAAAAGAAGTTTAGGCATTAACAATGAAACCGTATCTCACAAAGGCTCTAGTTGTTTGGACAAAGGAAGGACAGACTAATAGTTGACAGGCAGTAGAAGCGGTGTGGGAGCTACTGATCCAGATCCCATGAAAAGTTCTTTTCCTTTATCTATACGCCTATGTCATCTCCCTGCTCCTCTTAATAGGACTGCACCGAAGTAAACTGAGAGATCTGCCTATCAATTCTAGAGACTTTTGTACTTTTCAGAAAAGTATGGGGAAGGCAAGCATAGGGAGGTCACCTCAAATAACACCCTTGTGATACCAGTAAGAACCCAGAGTGTATATCCAGTCCCCAAAATCTCTACATAATGACCTGACAATCATTCACTTGTTCATTTCACAAATATTTACAGAGAGCTGTGTGTGCCAGGCACTGACTGCCAAGCCCCTGAATGGACTCCTAATTCTTGCTTTGACCACTCAGAATGAAAAGGCTCTTGGTCAGCACCCCAAGAAGGGTTGCTAAACCCTGGCAACTATGCAACAAGTTGGTGTCATATCCTTGGGTCAGTCCTGTGACTGCAAATAGCCAAGCTGAAGAATGGAACACGGTGTTTCCTTCCACTCGAGGGTAAGTTGGGAGAACCCTAAGAGGGTATTATTCAATAGAACAAGATCCAACAGCAGCAGCACCTAAAAGAAAGGGCTGATTTCTCACCTGGGCTGGCTGAACCACTTTGACATCACTGTCCCTCGATGCATACATCGGGTTTTCAAATATTATGGGCTGCTTCCCCATCTCCATGGCAAAGTTTTCACTCTGATGGAGAAAAAAATATATATATCTGGTTTATACACAAAGGAAGGTGCCCTCCTCATACCTGGAGAAATACCAGGTACTATGCCAAATTTACCCAAAAAGAACTTACCAAAAAAAAAGGCAGGAGACACAAGGCCTCCATGTGGCAACCCATTACACAAAGTTAACAAATGCACTCATTTAGCAGATCAAGAAAACAGAAACGCTCTCCCTATATCCACGTTGTCTTTGGCTCCTTAATACAAATAATTCACTTGGGGATTGGGTTTGCACAACAGAGAAAAGAGTGGCTGATGGAAGAAGAGCAAAGAGGAGAAGAGGGAGATGGGAAAGAGGAAAGAATGGATAATATTGTACTTTTATGCAGGTGCAAACATGAAAGATTCGGGGGAAAGGCAGAATACTGAAAATGATTTTCCAGTACTGATTATAGAGACTGTACTAGTCCACTCATAAAGTAGCCATTTGGTCCTCACAAGAGGTATTACTGTACCCATTTTACAGATGGGGACAGTGAGGGTCAAAGTGATCAAGCTCATGCGTACCATTACATCCTTAGAAGGCAGCAGAACTGTGATTTGAACCAACCACTGACTCTAAAATCACTGCTTAATCTGTCAATATTTTACATTGGTGGGGAAATATATGAGACTAGGAAACATATTTCCCTACCCCTTCCTTTCACATACAAAGAGTCACCAAATAAAAACATACTCTCTTTCTCCCCTCTCCCAAAAAACTTAAGACTGTTTAAGATTCTCATTAAACTTAACCCCATTTAGGATTCAACTGTGACTTAGGGCAGGGGTAGAGTTCAATTTTATTACTAATATTTTTAGAGACCTTTCTGCAACAAACTTAATGTTTCCTAATTTTGTAAAGACTATTTTGAGAGGCATACTGTTTCATTTTTTTTTCTAGGTTAAAAAAAAAAGTGTTTCTTTTATAAAACAGTAAAAATGGCAACCTTCAAACCATCATTTACAACCCCACTCACCATCACCATTGAGCGGTCAATAACAGACTCGGGCCCAAAACCAGATACTCCAATATCCATGTTAACATCCGCTCCCGATCTGAAGGTCACCCCATTTCCATTTTCAGAGGATTTAACTAGACTGCTTAAGCTGAAAAGTAATTGAAACAATGTGCAATTTTTTAAACAACCTTTTGCAATAGTACCCTCTCCTCCATATTGTGAACTCTTCCTTAAATGAAGGGCTGGATTCCCACTCTGAATTTACACCTCAAATATGGTAGGAAGTTGCCTCACCTACATGGAAGTGTTAAAGCACATTCCTGAATGCTGCAGCTCTAAGAGAGAGCCAACTTGGCACTTGCAGGAATAGAGTCTGGTCCATCCCACAGACTCTGCTCCAGTCGGACCTGAAGGCCCACCAGTGGGCACAACCATTTAAACTATAAAATGTGCTCTGCACCCAGGCTTTCAAAGAAGCATTTCATTAAGAAGTGTGATTTGAAATGACAGCTTTAAGTTCACTACTTTCTGTTTCTGCAGAAAAGGTAAGCCGCATGCTGTGCTTTTTTAACTTAAAAAACAACACCTAAATTATTCACATGGTCCCATCACCCAGGCTTCTAAAATCACTATTCCCCATAATGAAGCTGACCTTGGTAGCTTGGGCAGAGAAGGCAAAAGGGAGCCAGTTCTCCTGTAGTGGGAAAATCCTAACGCTGCCAAAGCTCCAACGATGATGATCAGGATGACTGTCAAGAGCACAGCTACTGCTGCCGTCAAAGAGGGAAGAAGAAGGGGCCGTATGAGCAGACGGAAAGGGAAAGGAACCGGAAGACCTCAGGGTGGACGCTGGGGGCAGAACCAATCATTCTTCGGAGACTGAGTTAAACAGAATATAAACAGCATTCAACGTAGGAGCTGTGCGGCCTTTCTGGGTTGCTCGTGGTCTTAAAACTTACTTGTTCCTGGAGGGACGCCTTTTGAAAGCCCTATTTCACAGTATTTTCCCATGTAGCCACTGGGACACCTGGAAGTAAAAGAAGAACTGCTCACAAGCTGTGGCCTCCCTAGGCTTCCTTAGCTCTTTACAAGCACATCTTCAGGTAGAGAGAGGTTTGACTGAGCAAATTACGTGTAGAACAGTCAATGTGTCCTGCATGACTTTTGTTTACTCTGCCAAGGGGTGATGAGCAGAAAAATGGCAATCTGACTTTGAAATTCACTTTCAGTGGTGTGGCCATGACACCTACAGGTCATCAAATAAACCTCGTGGTGTCTCCACGACTCTACGGAATTCTCCCTTCAAGAATAAAACTGGGGGGCGCCTGGGTGGCTCAGTCATTAAGCGTCTGCCTTCGGCTCAGGTCATGTGGGATCAAGCCCCGCATCGGGCTCCCTGCTCCGCGGGAAGCCTGCTTCTCCCTCTGCCACTCCCCCCACTTGTGTTCCCTCTCTTGCTCTCTGTCAAATAAATAAATAAAATATTCAAAAAAAAAAAAAAGAATAAACCTGGAAGCCATGATTGTGTTCTTTCCTCTGACACGTATTCATTAAGTACTTTCAGAGACCTTCATTTATCTTATCTCGCTCCATGTTAGAGCTTTCTCCATAATTCCCTTTATTCCCAATCTTTGGCCCAGTCTCTGCTCAGCACGAGTGCTTGGGCTGAAGCAGTAGCACTGCTAAGAGCTGGTCTCCCACAATCCTAGCATCATTAACACCACTAGGTGAGCAGAAAAATGGGGTTGTCACTTCTCTAACCCCTTGTTAGAGCTGGCCCACAATCCTGTGGCATCTCCTGGGGTGGGGGGGGGGGGGGTGTTGGAAATGCAGAATCCCTGTGAAGGAGATGGGCATTTGATCCAGATGATTCTTACGCACAGTACAGTTGGAGAAGCTGGTTAAGATGTGAAAATTAGCGAACTGGCAAGGTTCCTGTACTTGTTTTTCTGGCTACTTTGTCTCAAATTCCCCCAGAAGAGATAAGGCCTACAGCTTGGACCTCAACATTCAGACTTACTTGCATTTGGGGAGGTCATTCTCATCAAAATAGCAATTTCCTCCGTACATACACCTGCATGGGGGGGGCATGTTGATAGGACTTTCGATGGCTGCAGAAAGGGAAAGCCATGCATGTGTTAGTCAGCCACACTCAGCAGAGCACCCAAACCATGCAAATCTTGCTTCAGGCCCAGGGTCAGAGTGGGGACCGGATGGGGGAGGGGCAGCTAATTAGTCTCCCTATCAAAAGGTTACCTTCCACTCAAGTCAGATGAATTTCCTTATCGATAATAAGGTTTGGGGAAGTAACACACATTTGGTGGAAGGAAAGAGGCCGTTTATAGCATTTTTCTCCCCAAACAGTGGAGAGATGCTACACTCCAGAACATACATTAACGTTTAAAAGAAACTTATGGTAAAGGAATCTCTTAGGACATTCTCATTCTCATTTGAAGTTTTCAGAATTCTCCTCTGCAAGCCCAGTTAAACACAAGAGTTCAATCTGGGCACACCTCTAAACTTCAGCTGAAGGCTTCAGAATTCTACTCTGCAAGCCCAGTTAAACACAAGAGTTCAATCTGGGCACACCTCTAAACTTCAGCTGAAGGCTCCAGAGCATCAGGGACCCATTGATCAACTGACAGGCACATAATGCAGATGCATAGATGCCTGATAGGCAGCTGGTTAGAGATACCCTATTTTTTAAGTCCTCCAAAACTGCCCTTGCTCTGGGCCCCCGCCCCAGCTCAGCCCCCACGTACTCCCTGGATGTGCCTGATGGGGCTGTTAGTGTTCCCATGTCTCATACCTAGAAGATGCTCGGTGAGTATTTATCACATGTGTGCTTATTTAAGCAGTTCAGATGCCGTCCTGGCTCAGTCCCTCCATCTGAATCTCTACTCAGAGTTCACTTTATCAGAGAGGCCTTCCCGGAACTCTAGCTAAAGGCAACCCAACTCCCACCCCACCCTCATCCCTCTTACCCTGCTTTAGTTTTCTCCTTTTGCTTTTATCACCAGACATTATATATTGGGGGGGGGGGGCTCTATTTACTGTCCTATTAGAATATAAACTCAACAAGAGCAAAGGATCTGTTTTGTTCATTTCCGTTATCTGCAGCACTTAGGTCCTAGCACACAGTAGGTACTCAATTGTATCAAATTAACTAATTAATATACCAAACCAAGACCTCATATGGAATGACTACCACCACTAGCGCACTTGGTTTAAGTTCTTTTAAAGAAGAATCTTACTATAATGCACTTGGAAAAAAATGTAAATGAGGAAAGTAGCAGACGAGGTGACAACTTGGACAACACTATTCCTGAGTGTGAAATTGCAATAAATGTCAGAACAATCCGTCTACAGTACAGAACAAATGTCAAAAGCCTGAAATCATTGTTTGGTTCAAAATATTGCTAAATATTGTAATCTTGCCAGTATTTCTCCAGTAGCCTTGGGAAGAGAATGGGGATAGGGGAAGGGAAGCAGGGGAAGCAGTTTTCTCTCCCTGAGTTCATTCTCTAAACCTGCCAACTTTTCAGCTTGGCTGGGAAGAGTCAAAAGTGGTGCCTTGTTTAACCACTTACCCCCCCTGGTGGCCAAAGGTGGTTAAGCATATCCCCATCAGCTAAAACTGAGGGATGGGAACCATAAAATGGGTCCTTAAAACATAAGAACAAGGATGTGAGCCACAAAATGGGCCACTAGTGAACTGCAGGATGATTTTTTAAATGTGCATATTAAGAACTGGACACTAGTTAGGGTCACTAGTGGACACCCATGGTTTATACACTCCTTAAATTAAGAGTCACTGAAGAAAGGTCTTGCCAGGCATAAATCATCCACAGCATTTGGGATGAGAACTAAACCACTGCTTCCTTATTCTGGCCTCCATCTCCCAACAATGTAAGGTACCTTTTAAAATGTGGCCCATTTTCACTTGTCAAAACTTTTAAATGAGCATGTGAGGAAAACAGTGAGCCTCCTCTTGCCCTCCCATCTGTACTGGATTAAGGCCCCCCACTTCAGGAACCTAGTTCCCCACTGGAGAAACTCCAGTTAAGGCCGAATGGGTTCTGGAGCAACAGACATCCAGTATGGGGTAGAGAAAGGATACGGTAGAGGCCTTCTAGAAAACCCACTCTTCCAGGTAGAAGAAGAGTTTGTTTGTCTTTACAAAACAACAGTATGGGGTAGAGAAAGGATACGGTAGAGGCCTTCTAGAAAACCCACTCTTCCAGGTGTCTTTACAAAACAACACAGCCATAGATTTGGGGGCACTGGATCTATACAGATCCTAGCAAATCATTCTCAGCAATCATTGGAACACCAGTTCTGTTTGGCTCCCTAAGTCCCACTCAGCTCTGTTCATATTGCCCGCTCTCTCATCCCTCCTTCGAGCCACCCCCACTCTATCCTGCAAAGGACACAGCACATGGGGATTTTTCAGGCTCCTGCAGAAGGTGAAACGCTGGTAGGGAGTATTCCCAGGCCCCCGGGAATAGGGTGGCCCCACCTGCGTTACAATCGGTGCTGCTCCCTGCGATGAAGGTGGAGCCTTGGGGGCAGGCACAGCTGTATCCCCCCGGTCTCAGGAGGCAGAGGTGACTGCAGACATCTTTACAGCGGTTGGGCACTGGAAAGCACATGAGCACAGCGGTTAGGGTCTGAGGAGGAAATGAGACCGCCAACCACGGACACTGAGTTGTGGCCCTACCAGGTGACAGCAGAGCCCAGGCAGCGTCCCAGCACCGCTAGGCCACATGCCACCTGGCGACTCACCTCATCTACACTACATCTCCCGTGCCGCCCCACCGAAGTGGCACAGTCCCTCCATTCTACTCCTGTACCACTCACATATCCTACTGGCGTTACTTAGCTCCTCCCCTGCCCTGGCAGGTGTGGAAGGTAGGTGTCTAGTCCACTGCGTGACCTCAAAAACTAATCAATGGAAAGCAATCTGAGACTGTTCAGAAGACCAGTAAGACCCTATCATGTCAAGATTTGTCATTACCATAGATCATAATGTGGCCAGATCATACATTAGATAGGATTTCCACCCCACCCTCATAGGAAGACTTTCTTCTGGACTTCGGTTTTCCTACGTGCAAGACAAGGGAATTTAAAGCTGTGAGTATCAGAATCACCTGGGAGCTATTCACAACTATTGATGACCCGTCACAGAAATTGGTCTAGGATCCAACACAAGTGTTACCGTTAAAAGCTTCTCAAGTAATTCTGGAGTCTTCTGAACCCTACCTTAACCTATATTATGATTTCTCCAAGGCATAGATGATCTCTAAATTCCTTCTCAGACTAACATTCTGTGATCCTGATTCTCTATCATCCAATAGGTAACCACAGACATGGCATGGTTATAAAATAATAAACCATATTCCAAAGTCTCACTCAAAATCTGCCCATTTCTTCAGCTCTCTAGAGCAGAACTTTTCAAAGTTGAATGTAATACAAATCACCTAGAGAATCTGATTCAAAAAGGTTGGGTGAGGCCTGAGAATCTTGCATTTCTCACCAACTCTGATAAGATACCAGTGCTACTGGTCCACAGCCCACACTTGAGTAAGGCCAGGAGCAGGACTTTTAAAATGTGGTTCCTTAACCAGCAACATCACCATCAGCTGGGAACTTACTACAAATGCAAATTTTTAGGCCACCTCAGGCCTATTAAATCAGAAACCCCTCAGGTGGGGCCCAACAAGCTCTCTAGATGATTCTGACACATGCTCAAATGTGAGAACTATTGGTCCAGAGTAAATGCAAATCTGGCACAGCTGGACTAGGTCTCTGGCCTACACAGTAATCAGCACTCTCTTAAGGGGGACCAGCTGACTCCAGATTTTCCTCTAACTCCTAGGTAGCCTTCTCTACAAACGCCAGAGGGGGCTCACCATGTGTACTGTGCTCTCCCCTCCTGTCTTTAAAACTGCCCAGCACGAGGAACATGGAGGACATAAGAGCTATTATATCAGTGGGGTTCCTTATATGTGAGATGAAAATAAAACCTCTTTACACAGTTTTGGAGATTAATTGAAGTAACCATCTATCAGAGTTAACACTTGAAGAGAGAACCTGACTTATAGAGCTTAATAAAAGTCGATTTCCTTTCCTCACTTCAATAATTTCCCTTCCAGGGTGCCTGGGTGGCTCAGTCGGTTAAATGTCTGCCTTCAGCTTGGGTCATGATCCCAGAGTCCCGGGATCAAGCCTGGAGTGGGGCTCCCTGCTCAGCAGGGAGTCTGCTTCTCCCTCTGACTCTCCCCCATCTCGTGCTCTCTCTCTCTCTCCACTGTCTCTCAAATAAATAAATCTTAAAAAAAAAAAAAAGAATTTCCCTTCCCTTTCACCTTATCCACTTAATGGTGAAGGTGAATTAGAACACAGCTAACCTGATGAAGCAGGACCCACAACAAAGAAAATGGGAAAGAGGGGAGGGGGTAGAAATGCATATGACTGACAATTTTAAACTGAGGCTCACATAGCTCAGGATAAGCTGACTAGCCTAGCCTTGGAATTGCAAGAGGGTGTGACACTGACCATATCCAGGAAACCCGTTGTAACCCACCTGACACCTAGCAGGGGTTTGATGCCTGCCAGATTCTGTGGCCTGGAAGTATACACCTGTAACTCCAATGAGGACTGAAATATTTTTACTTCATATCTGCTGGTGATGTACCTAATTACATTTGACCTCCAATTTTATCTTTCTTTGGTCAAAATGGTTAAAACACACACACACACCTTTCATGTACCAATAGATCAGACTATAATAATCCACTACCACTTTCCAACAATATAGCCATTAATTTGAAATAAGTTTTCCAGATAATAAGGAACATTTTATTCCAAGGCTGGTGTTACCTGACCGATCATATCTATGTTGATGGAAGATTCGAACTTGAGTAAGCCATGGGTTCACCATCAGCATTTTCTCTTTCTCGTCTCGCCCAAATTTATCTTGCTTCCATACTTCTCCCTTATCCTTAGATATCCAGTAAAACTGGCCTTCAAAGATGTCCAGACTATACGGGTTCATTGCTGCTTACCCACAGAGGAAAACCAAAACAAAACAAGGTTATGCATAGAAAATACCCTACCCCTCTTTTATATCAGATGTCATTATGCTTGAATTAATCCCTAATACAACATCAGGCAGACGTTCTGTACACGTGACCACAGAAGTGTGCTATGTTGGGAGATCAAGATGCAGACATTAAACTAGATTAATGCCTACTGGTTGATGGCAATTATAGAGAACCTGCTCACTTTCAAGTTGCTGATTTAATTTTATTTTTGGACAATTTGGATGGCAGAGATTCTATTTTTTTTTCTTTGAACTTAAGACACCACTTATCACATAAAGCTAGTAGGTACTGGATTGTTGCAATTCTGCAGAAATCTGGATAAGAAAACAAAGTGTTTCTCTCCTTCTAGATGTTTCCAGTTGTACATAATAAACAACTGAGCATAATAAAAACAAATGGGCCTAGAAGCGGTTAGACATGGATTTCCACTGGTACACATGAAATGCCACTCTATCAGGCCAACTTAACAGGAAACTCAGTTATTTCAGTATCTGTTGCTAAGAGCACCTTTTAAAACTTATGTTAAAAGGAAAAAAAAACCTTAATTATTGCTAATGGATTCATTTGCATTTAAATCAGCAGTTGGGGATTGGAGGGAGTGGTGTCTAAGAAACTATATCAACCTAAGATCACGTTCCTCCTGGAGAAAATGGGCAGACACTAGAAATATATTTCTTGATTATATAACATATTAAAATCTAACCCATTTCTAACCTGCATTTGCAACGATTCTCCTATCAGTCCCATCATGTTTTATAGTTTCAATATTGTTCTCCTTGAAGTCACTCCAGTAGATCCGGTCATCGTTCAAATAATCAATAGCAAGGCCTGTTGGCCAACCAAGGTCCTCTTGAACCAGGGTTTCCCGATGCTGTCCATCCATCCAGGCAGACTCGATTTTAGGTTCTCTGCCCCAGTCAGTCCAGTACATAAGCCTGTAACAGAAGGTTTTCTTTTTAACATATCATCGAGTGAGGCTTCTCCACTGAAGCAGAGCATGAACTTCCAGCAGGGAAATCAACTGTTTGTCATGGAGGTCTGGGTGCTAAGTGAGCCTGTTTTTACACTTCACTTTAGAAGACAGGGTGAGAAAAGGAAGAGCCAGTGCATCTGTGGTCTATCCTTCCTGAAAACTTCCTCCATAGAAATTGCCCAGCCCTGTTCGAGTATATATATTCAGACACTTTAGCAGCACTGTCCTGTGTTTGAGATGTATCAGAGAATAAAATAAGGATTCCAATTTTAAAATGGATTATTTTGCATCCAATTAATAATTATAGAAGAATTGCACAGACCACGGATGGCAATACCTGGAAAGGACCCGGCAGGCAAGATAAATGAGTGGAGCACAGCAGTTACCAACATCAAGTGATGGTGAGAGCAAAGCCCTGTCTAGAAGTTCCAAGCAGTACTGCGTCAAGAAAGGCATCCCTACTGGGACACCCAGGTGGCTCAGCCGGTTACAAGTCCCACTGCAGACTTTGGCTCAGGTCATGGTCTCTGGGGTTGTGAGATTGAGTCCCACATCAGGCTCCACGCTGGGCATGAAACCTCTCCCTCTCCTTCTCCCTCTCCCATACTCTCTCCAAAACAAGAAAAGAAAGGCATACCTACCTAGTGTTATCAGTTGTTCTGATTTTTCAAGCCAAAAATATAGCTTAAATTTTTTTTTAATGTTAGTAACTAAGTTTTAAAAACCTTCAAGCTCTGTTTAGTTCAAGTCCAGTATGTCTGTAGGCCATATTGAGCCTACCAGCCACCACTTTGCAGCCTCTAGTCTAAACCACTCATCAGGTAGAGACCAACCCTTAATGTGCAGATTTTAGACAAACTGGGCTATGGAAAAAATGTGGCCAGAGGCCTTCCCCTTATGCAGTATCGGTATGAAGCTTGGATGGTCCTAAATGATCTTTAGGGCATACTATAATTCTTTAAATTAGTCACAGATGTCACTACAAATAGTCCAAGGACAATTTCAATACAATTAGAAAAAAACAATTAAGATATAAATTTTTGACAATCCACTGGAAAATATCTAGAACGTGAAAGACTCCTTCAAGTACTCACCCTAGTTTGGGATTCACAACCACTGCAGCTGGTTGATCCAGGCCAGTGGAAATCAGCCACTTTCTGTACCTCCCATCAAGCTTAGCCACTTGGATCCGTTTACTCTTGGCATCTGACCAGTAAATATGCCTGAATTTAAAGGGACAAGGTTAAACATCTAAAAAAGCCTCCACTGGTCACTTCGGGGGAACAGGTTTGAAGATGAGAGTCTTCAGTTTGGCAGCTGGGGCCAACAAGACAACTACTTAGATGCCAGGGATCAGAGCAGAGTCTCCCTCTCTCAGGAATGCCCCGATCTCTTCCACCAAGGGTCTTTGGAAAGTTACGAGGGAAAGAGTAAGGAGTAGAGGGGAACTCCTGCCTGATCAGCCAGGATCAGTGAGGATGGCGGACCTCACAGCTGGCATTGCCACGACACATGCGCTTCCAGGTAAGTCCTAAGGCACTGTTTAGCTGGCCCTTTAATTCCGACTGCCCTGCGAGTCTGCTTCTGCTCAGCCAAGAGCGCTGCTGGTATGAACAGCAATCCAGCATCAGCTCCAAGGACGACTGGAAATAGCCTTTCCAAAGTAACAAACCCAGCAAGGCCATCCTGCCCTATTCCACTATCCGGCAGGTCTCTGTCCCTTATGAGCAGAAATTTCCATCAGATTCTTCTTGTTCGTGAAGGCTGAGAAAGAAGTAAAACTTCAAACATGAATCGCCTGGTGGATTCTTCTTTCAGGACTTTCAGAAGGAAGTGCTAGTCTAGAGTTTCAAGTCACTGACTCTCCAAGGCCTTGATTCCTGACAGAAAATGCTGACTTGAGTGTCCCGATAGCCTGTGGGCACAGCGGGGACCTGATTAACTTCTTCGGAGATGTTCAAGTCTTCCAGGAGTGCCAGACAAGTTTGTTAAAAGGTGAAAATTGATTTATGCTGCAAATGACTCTCCATTCTTCCAGAGGGCAACAAGCCCCCAAGCCTTCCCTCTCTAACATTTTTTCATTATTCATTCATTTTCAAGGACATGGGGAATTCGATGAATGTTTGAGCTCTGAGCCTAATGTAATCACTTTCCCATAAATGTCACTCCCAATGCAAGGCTCTTCCTTGAAGAAGGAGCTTATAAATTTTCCACATCGGTTTGCATCTCATACATCTCCCTGATAATAAACCTACTTAAGGTTCATATTTAGGGATCACACAAAATGTCTGGCTCTGGTCCCTGGGGTTCTAGAAAATCTAAAAGAGCAGAACAAAGCTGACACCACTATTAACTCACACCAAAGACTACACAGGAAAGTCAAATTTCCAATCTGTTCAGACAATACAGCCTGCTGAAAACACAAGATGTGGATTGCTGCTCCTCAAAGTAATTACCAGAGAGAAAAATGTTTCATCTCAACTGCCTTGCTGGTAGGATGGGGAGGCTGTTCCATTTCTTCACAAAATGAATAGTGCTGCCATACTGAAAGTTCTAATTTGGGAATCCAAAACTCTGTTGGCAAGAATGCTCTCCTAGATATAATATAAAATCTTGACCTCGGTGCTTTCCCAAACTTTTTCATGGCATACATAAGACTATAGGAAATGATAATGTTTATATGACATCTCGGGATAAGCAGAGGTGGTTGTGGGGGCTAGACAGGGCAAGCCCAGGCATCACCCAGCTGCACCAGTGCTGAGTGCTACCCTTATCTGGACCAGCTTAACTCATGCACCATGGCAAGCAGTAGGGAGGTCTGGCCAGGAAAAAAGAATAGACAAGAGGGGAATGTAGCTAAACTTACCTTCCAACCCAGTCCACTGCTAATCCATCTGGTTGCATTATGTATTTCAGGTTCAGGTTAACTTTTGACACGAGATTATTAGTACTAGATTCAAAGTTGGGGATGTAGGCACGTTTGATAGCACCAAAATCAGAGCCATGCCCTAGCACAGTGTAATATACGACACCTGCAAGGCAAGACACACAGTTGAGTTTCATGTGAAGAACATCAGGTAAGGGAGGAACTGGGGTCTAATCAGGTGAACTACTGTTCATTTATTGACATCTCTACTTCCTCATTGTTCCTATAAGACTAATAATTCAATTACACTGATCTGATCCAACCTCAAGACATCATACTTGAGCTACTAGCTACAAATACTTCAGCTGATAGCTTATTGATACTGACTTGGTTGTCTCTATTTCAAGGTAACTTACTAAAATATATTTCAGCCAAGAACCTATTTGCTCTCATTAGGATCAAGTTCTAGTTTCCAAAATGAAGTGTATAGATAAACCAGGGGCAGGCTATTCAATAACTTGCAGTAAAGGAGCTATGTAGATGAGAAGTCCTATTTTGTGTATAGACTGAAGGACAGTGGACAGCAAGCATCTTAAAAAGCATAGGAAGACTGCAACTTTCAAGGCATATTCTTTCCTAGGTGTTTGCAATTCTTGAAAAGTTTATTGTGTCACCTAAGTGTGAAAACACAGCCATAATAAATCTTACATAGCATAGTGATTGATAGTTTGCAAAGCATTTTCATATCTGTTATCTCATCTTATCTTCAAAGAACTCTCGGAGGGAGCCAGGCAGACAAGATTACCGTTCTTGTTTTACAGATAAGAAATGGAGAACCAGAGAATTGTTACAATGATTTAAAGTTATAAAGCTTAAGAGATGAGCAAAGCAGGCATAGAAGAAGATGAGTTTTCAGATTCCTGCCCCATTACCATCTCCCACACACCGCCAGAGCCATGAGAGACTCAACAATAAACATTTTTCATATTTTCATTCATTGAACTAAATTTCTAAAGCAACCATCACATACACTGTTGGGTCAGATGCTGGGTCAGATGTTGGGTCAGATGGTAGGCATGCGGAGTTGAATTAGATTCAATCCTGTCTCCGAAGAGTTCAAGGTTAAGGTGCAGGGAGAAAATTATGTGGATAGCTATAACTCAGTGTTAACAAGTGCTTTAGTAAAAGCATGTATAAAACCCTATAGGCTCACGAGTGAGTAATTATGGAACTGTGCCCAAGAAGGATTACAGAAAACATCAGAGGAGGTGACATTTGAACTGTATCTTCGATGTTTGAGTAGAAAGCTTGAAGGGTACAGAGATAGGGAAGAACAATCCCTGCATGAGCAGAGAGAAAGAGATATTAAACAAAGGAATATGAGGTGGTCCTAAAAGGATAATCCCCAGAGATGGGTGAAGGTTTGGCTAAAAGCTGAGGAAGTTTTGCTGGGACACATGGCCAGGCTAAGGTGTCCAGAGCATGCTGGATAGGAGGAGCTCTATCCTCCACTCATGCAACAAAATTCACTCATTAAAAAACAGATTCCCCAAAGTTTAACACCTTTTAATTCCATTAATTCAATTAATATTAATGACAGATGCCAAAGTTCATACTCACTGAGACCTAAGCCTTCGGGATCCCAATCATAATCAAGAGCCTGAATACGTTCCTCGCCTTCAAGATAATCTGAGAACTTCTCAGATGAGAGATTGTATTTTCGAATTCGCACGTTTTCAGGCAGTAGCAACAAAGGAGGGCTACCTGTAAAAAAGACAAGGCCTGCTTTATCTGTTTGAATTCTATCTGAACTCTTTTTTAAATAAAGTAGATATAAAATAGCAAGTATCCTCCCACCTTTAAAAAAACCTAAGTTTATAGGAATCTGGCTACCTCTGCTAATCAATAGAACTAACTATTATCCAACTAGTGGAAAGCTAGTATTTCTGTTAGGGATGTTATCAGCTCTTTATTCTTTGTCCTCTGTGGGTAATGGTTGAGAACAAGACAAGACTGAGACCCCTAGATAGTGTCCTCTTTTCCACTGATTTTTTTCCTTATTCACTGACAAAACAGACAAGATTGCAGACAATCTCACAGAAGAAATACAGTATGTATAGTGCTAATAAAGTTTACCAGGATGTCTTCATTCCTTACTCTTTATTGACAGATTTTATGATTCTTTTAGCAGGTAATCAGCTCCATGACTCAATTTATCTTCTAGCTAATGACAAAAACAGCTTGTTCTTGTTCTTACCCAAAGCAGCTATTTCTATGGTGACTCATCCCGAGATGCACTGTCTAGAATTTTTAAAATTTAATTTACTTGCATAATGTCAATCGAATCTCATTTAAGTAACTTTTGAAAGTTCACGTTATATATTTCCTCTGTCTTGACATTGTGTTTTATATGACTATGAGCATTTATTTCTGTCATCTCCTTAGTTAAAAGACTTAAATAGTTTTTAATTTGCTGCCTAATTACCAGACCAACTGCTCAAATGCCTTTACCCTAGTTTTCATTGTCAAAAATTTTTTGGGGGTAAAAATATTTAAGTATGCTAGTCAGATGTATACTTTAAAAGCCCAATTTGTATGAAGAAATTGAACAGCCATTTTACCCTTAATTTGCAAAGTAAAATGTTATTTCTTTATCAAGTTCTTTAAACTCTAGTACAAACTTCAAATCTGTAAGACTGGTAAAGACCTATACCCCTTGACAGGGATATGCCTATTTAGATCAGACCTCTGGAAATTTAGACTATATAATACTCCTGCCACATAGTTTTTCTCTTTTGTCATTTCTATCTAGTACTTATTACTGCTTTCTATCAGGTCCAACTCTCAGATACCAACATTAACCTAAAATGTAGAACTAATGACTGAAGTTATAAATGAGCCAGACTCTATCTGTGATCAGCAGCCCATGAACAATAAAAAAGATTTATCAACACAATGTCCTTGATTTGCCCGGACTGAATGTGACTCTTTTTTGTGATCCATCTTGATTCATAGGGCCTCAAACCTTGATCTTGGAGTGGGAGCTGGAGGGCTTCATTTTATTTCCTTCCATTGACCACCACCCTATAGGCAAGCTTTTGCTGTCTGAATATTCTGGAAGGCGACATCTTGTCCACTTTTTCAAGTTTTATCAAGGTGGACAAGAGGCTAAGCCCAGAATAATAAATAATACTGACTCCTATTTTAATTCCTGCATATTTGTTGTGGGATTGTAGTTACTGTTTTAATCTGGCAGGAGAGGAGACAGAAGAGCCTGGATGGGTGTTGGAAGAGAAGTAGCTGGTGAATTAAAAATAAGACTCTGAGAGTCTAAGGTTTACTTTCTGGTATACTGTACTCATTAGCATTTATTTCTCTGAAAGTCAACTGATTAATCCCAACATGAACCCATCATACCATCAGCTGCACATCGTTTTCCATACTGGTCACTCACAGACCTGAAGCCTTCGGCACAGGAACACTCATAACTTCCTTTGGTATTCTGGCAGTTCTGGGGACAAACCCCAAATTCTTCACATTCATTGATGTCTGCAGATAAAATAAAAGCAAATATCCAGCATCTGCTCCCAACCATTCCTTCGAGGCCCTGCTTCTGTTTAAATCCATAGTCATAAGCAATGAAGCCTGAGAAGGCTGCAGATGAAGATAGGCAATGATGCCATCATTTGTGGAGCACTTCCTAAGCTTCAGACATTGTTTCACATGCTTTTCATGTTCATGCCTCATTTAATTCTCCAAAATGACTCTGCAATATGGACTATTCCTAAACCCAAAGTCCCAAAGCTAGTAAGCAATGAAGACAGGGTTCAACTGCAACAGAGTGACTCTGTGCAATAGCAGAACAAAATTTTCACTTTTGGAAAGCAGCTGTGTGTTGGTGTTGTTTGGTAGCACTTCCCTTGGCCTAACTAGCTTCAGGAAAGGGACTTATTCATTTGGTTTCTTCATTGAGTTCTTAAGCTTCAGCTTCCAAAAGAACTGTCTCAATCATCTGAGTATGACACATCATGAGTTAGAAACAGCAAATTCAAATAAATGAAGGACACTGAAAATCATACTCAATCCTTACCATCTTGATAAGCTACCTTCCAACTCCATACCTTAGCTCTCACTTATGTCTGGCGTAAGTAAGTGTGTAATAAATACGTGTTGTTGGACTTTAATGAAGAAAGTAAAACTTTCTTAAAGTTAAACTTAAAAATTTCATCTCCCACACTGATACAATAAGCAGTCATCATTCCTGAAGAATTCATAAATCTTATCAATTCCGCAGACATTACTAAGGATGAACTACCTGCTTACCCATCTCCTAGGGACTGGCAAGAGAGCATGGAAAAAAGGTAATTGGCACCCCCAAGTGTTGTTTGTTTGTTTGTTTCATGACCCAAGAAATTAACAAGCAAAATCTTAACATTTGTTATCATTGGTTATATACATCTTGAAAGTAGAGCTTACACTCTCATTCAGAACTGATCATCACCCTCTCACAATATAATTATTTGTGCACTTAAGTATTTTAATGAGCTAGAATCAAGAGTTTAGCCCCATTAAGGGAATTAAACAGTGGTTTAATAAAAGGGAATGAGTGGAGAACCTAAAGAGTATGAGGATCACCTAATGGGAATTGGAGGAAATATACTTTACCGTCACAGGAGTTTCTGTCCAAAATACTGGCTTTGAACCCGGGTCTACAGGAGCAGATAAAGCCTCCTTCACTTAACTGGGTACAATTTTGTTCACATAGATTCTCCGCACATGATCTTTCTTTTCCTGTATCTGGAAAAACAATCTTAGCATTACAAATGAAAGGTATAAACCTATCTTTAGCCTATTAATAGGACACCTCAAGATAACCCCTTTCCATAAGTGTAGAGGATTGAAGGCCTCTGTATTCAGATAGCTGGTAATGGGGTGAATGCCATTTATACAATTGTATATAATGTTAGATCCTTGAGTTAATTTTCCTGTTATACTCAGCACTGCCAGGCTTCCCAGGGCATCCATTTCCGGAGTCCAGAACTATAAGTCAGGGGCTCTTTACAAATGGAACCATCTGCTTCATATATATATATATATATATATATATATATATATATATATATATGAATTAAGATATATATAATATATGTAATATATTATATGTAATATATGTAATATATATCCTATTATATGTGTAATAAAGAACACTGATACATTTTAGAGCAACATAACAAATAGGAGAAAATTATAAAGTTGTAAGAAGACCAGTTGAGATATATGTACACATATGTATCAAATGTTGGCCAGAGCACAGTAAAATGCATATAGTTATTAGTCATACAACTGCTATAAGAACCATAAAGTGGCACACATGGAAAGGAATTTTGCAACAACATGTATGAACCAATGACTTTAAAAATACTCATACTCTGTTATCCAGTTATTCCACGTTAATACATTTTTCCTCAAAAAATAATAAAAAATGTGCACTATGATTTATGTTTAAGGATTATAAGTTGTTGAAAATAAAATTTTGAAAACAACTTGAACGATTATGGTTTACTGTGTTTTATCAAATCTAAGAAAGACACCATTGATGCACCATTTTATGTAATGCTAAAATAGAAAAACTCTGGGACTTACACTATGGCATGTTATCAATTGAAGAATTATCCTTGTTTCAGAGATGTTTAAATGTGAAAATAAACATGCACCTTACAATCAATAAGTTATGATTATCTACATGATGGATTGCTAGGCAATCATTCAAATTCATGATTTCAAATGATACTTTGACATGGAAAATATAACAAAAATGGAGGAAAAGACAGGAATGCTAAATATAGAATATGTCTTTAGATTTTTTAATATTAAGAAATTACTTTTGCACATATGTGTAAAAAAAGACAATGAAGTACACCAAACTTAAGATTAGTTCTCTTTTAGTTATGGGATTCAAGTGATTTTTACTTTTGATTGTTAATATATTTTCTGGGTTTTATAGCTTTCATAATGCAAAAAAAACCAAAAAATTCAACAATAGTTCATTTTTATAGGGCTCATTTGAATGACCCTTGTTATCCCTGCTGTTCTGGAGACCAGATACTCACAGGCAGACTTAACAGCTCAGACTCCATTCTCACACTTCATTGCTCATCAATGAGTTCTTATCTCTGCCAATATCTGTCAAAGCCATCTGGCTTTCATTTTTGTTATTATTGCAAGTTTGCTTCTTTTATCCTGAGTCTCCATCTACCCTCAAACCTAGATCTTACAAGGAAGCTGACAAAGATGAACATACCTAATGAGTGATAATGGAGGCCAAGGCGTGGGAAGGGTGGTGATTATCTCCATAAAGCATTTAAGTTTTATCTGCATTTCAAATGAAATGTCTCTTGGTCACAGGCTTCTGAATATTTTAGCCAAAGAGACTGTAATATCTCCTGGCTCAATTCTTCCAAAGGAAAACAGATTTATATCTATCTGTCTCCTACAGTAGTAAATGAGGGTCCCTTAAGAATATGATGACTAAGTATCTGTGGTTTGAATAGACTAAAAACATTGAGTTTCAAAAAAGAAAAATAATTACAAAATAAAGCACAATAGCATTCAATGGAATGCTGCCCTTAGAGTTCATACTTCAAAGCTATATACATGAAAGACTCAGTTTAGCTCTTAAGAACTACACATTGCTAAATAAGTCTATTCAGATTTTTTATTTCTTCTAGAGTCAGTTTCATTGTTTTCTATCTTTCTAAGAATTTGGCCATTTCACCTAAGTTGTCTAATTTGTTGACATAAAGTTTCTCATAGTATTCCCTTACTATCTTTTATATTTCTGTAAGGTTGGTAGTGATGTCTCCTCTATAATATTAATAAATGTGACCTGTTTTTATTAATTTGGATAGCCTTAAGCCAATCACATAACCTCTTTGGGTCTCATGTGTATAATTAGACTCTGTAATCTCCTCTCAGCTCTAAAATCTATAACATGACTAAAGGTCCCAGGACATAAACATTTCTGGACCAAGTGCTCCCCTGAGTGAATTTTACTCTTATGAAGCAAGAGTCCTTCAAACAAGAGCAGAAACATTGTAAGATTCTTCCACAAATATGAGGAACTTATAACTTCTTGGTAACAATCACCATCTTAATCCACAAAAAACAGATATATTCCAACCCAAACATTTAACACTCTAAAAATACTAATGTCTTTCCTGATTTTAAAATATAAAAAGCAAACATATAGGGGTGCCTGGGTGGCTCAGTCATTAAGTGTCTAGGTCATGATCCCAGGGTCCTGGAATTGAGCCCCACATCAGGCTCCCCGCTCAGCAGGAAGTCTGCTTCTCCCTCCCCCACTGCCCCTACTTGTGGTCCTCTCTCACTGTCTCTTTCTCTGTCAAATAAATAGATAAAATCTTTAAAAATAAATAAATAAAAAGGAAACATATGCCCTGAACACCTCAGAGATCCTGTTTAAAATAAATAGGAGAAGGAGAAGAGAAAGGGAAAAGAAAAGAAAGGCAAGTAGATCAGTAGCACCCAAGAACTGGTATTTTATTTTATTTTATTTATTTTTTTTTTTTTTAAAGATTTTTTTTTTTATTTATTTGAGAGAGAGAATGAGATAGAGAGAGAGCATGAGAGGGGGGAGGGTCAGAAGGAGAAGCAGACTCCCTGCTGAGCAGGGAGCCCGATGCGGGACTCGATCCCGGGACTCCAGGATCATGACCTGAGCCGAAGGCAGTCGCTTAACCAACTGAGCCACCCAGGCGCCCTAGAACTGGTATTTTAAATAAGAATTCTATAATAATAATAAAAAAGGAATCCACAAACCAAATAAATAAATAAGAATTCTATGTCTCAGATTATTTACCCACAGCAGTAAGACTGATTCGCTATCGTATATTCACTTAATACCTTAAAAGAAATGCTGCTTCTGTACCTAAATTACTATCTATGCTACTTATTTTCTTTAAATAAACCCTGCTTTTAATCAAATGTCATTTGAATTAAAAGAACTGTGGTCAACTGTAAGCTTTTTAAATGTCAACTAAAAGAGGAACTAAGGTTTGACCCAAGCCCAACTAGAAAATACTCCAAACTCCTGGAACAGTTCACTTACCAGTCTCAGCAGCAGACTCAGAAAATCTAACACCCAGTTTTGCAAATCCTGTCATGTTCATGCTTTTTAAAATATGTAATCAAGTCACATTGTTATGTCAAAAATTCCAAGCCGCACTAGGAAAGTGTATGAAATAAAGGGCAATCAATTCATTTATGACCAATTATTTACCCTCCTTTCTAACTCACACAGGAGAAAAGTTGCCAGGAAATCCTTGGGATGCCTCAGGAAAAAAGTGATTAAAGCCCAAGAAGTTGAAAATGTGTGGAGCTAACTAAAATGACTAAGTCATGGGCTCCTAGAATTTGAATAATTTTTTTTTCCTATGAAGAAACTGAGGCTTGGAGAGGTCAGTTGGAGAGGTCAGCTGTGCCCCAAAGGGACACAGCTAGTGGATGAGGAAACTAGAGGCCAGCTCTCCTCATCTGGAGTCACAGGACTATTCAAATTCTGCCTCTGCCATTCTGTATGACCTTAAGCTCTCTGAGATTTATTATACAGATAGACATAATAACAGCAACCCAATGGGGTTTGCTTTAGTGACAAATTAGATAATGTATGTTCAAGGATTTCATAAGAGCTCTAAAGGACTAAAAAGGTGTGAATTATTATTAACATGTCATTCCAATATTTCCATCACAATATTGAACAAGAACCACCCCTTGATTGTGTTCATCATCCTTTTCCTACACAAAGTCCTCCCTCTACTTTAAAAATGTTCCTTCCGAGGTCCCCTGTGACATCCCCACCTTTATCAACTCCCCTTAGAAGTTTTTCCCCCACGTACCAAAGGATACTGCATTTGGCTTAAGGTGAAAAAATATGCAGACTAATCAAACAAAATACACAGCTTTAAGGTGATGGGAAGCACCTAGTTAACTGGGAGGAGGTGCTCTGGAGTTAGGTAGATCAGAGTTCAAATCCTTACTCAGGTTCTTGATGGCAAAAAGACATGCAGTTTTTTCACACTAGTAAGCCCGTTTCCTCATTAAAAAATATTTGAGGGGCACCTGGGTGGCACAGTCAGTCGGCTAAGCGTCCAACTCTTGGTTTCAGTTCAGGTCATGATCTCGGGGTCATAAGGTGGAGCCCCACGTCCTAGAGCACCTAGCATAAGAGTTTGATTGGGTTTCTCTCTTCCTCTCCCTCTGCCCCTCCCCACCCCCATTCTCTCTCTTTCATATAAATAAATATTTTTTAAAAATTGAGACAGATGGGGCGCCTGGGTGGCTCAGTCATTAAGCACCTGCCTTCGGCTCAGGTCATGATCCCAGAGTCCTGTGACTGAGCCCCACATCGGGCTCCCTGATCAGCGGGAAGCCTGCTTCTCCCTCTCCTGCTCCCCCTGCTTGTGTTCCCTCTCTTGCTGTGTCTCTCTCTGTCAAATAAATAAATAAAATCCTAAAAAAAATAAAAAATAAAAAAATTGAGAGAAAGAATAATACCCAGCTCATAGAATTGTTACAAGGATAAAATGAGATAATCCATGTAGTGTTTAGCACAGTATCTGATACAGAGTAAATGCTCAATAATGGGTAGCTATAGGCTTGACTGCAGTTCAGAGCACAAAATAAATTAAAGGGAAATATGTGGTTATCATCTACTTGATGTTACTGCATGCTTTTATTAGATAAACCTGAGTTACTACATGAAATACAGTAATACATATTTACTTACTGCAACCCGTTTCATCAAAATGGTCACCACAGTCATCGACATCATCGCATACAAGATACTGTGAAATGCAATGTCCATTGCTACACTTAAATTCATTTTCTGTACAAGGTCTAGAGGTCGAAGCTAAACCTGTAATTTAAGAACAAAAGTTAAAGTCAAAGTCAAAACTTTCTCTTCTGTGGAACAAGATGCTTCCCTCTGTGGTGGATAGTTACTGCTCACAAATAAGCCTGTGCTTCCCTACATTTCCCAGTCTCCCTTGCAGTTACGATGGGACCATGTGACTAGTTCTGGCCAATGGGCTATGAGTAGGAAGTGATGTGTGTCACTTCTGGACTGAAGCAGTTAAAGCTCATGTGTCTCCCTGCTTTGGCAACCTTGGAAGCCATGTGTTTCAGGTGGCCTAGCTACAAGATGGAGGGGCTGGGCAACCTGCACTGGCCTTTACTTGGGTGAGAAGTAAGTCTTCATTAGATACCACCACTGAGAGTTTGAAATTTGTTGGGCGCAGAGGTAGTATGAGTTACCCTGAATAGTATATATATAAGGTACTTCCATAACAAAAACCTAAATTATGTGGCACCGCCTTCACAGTCACGAGGCAAGCAATGAGGAAAGGGATACTGGAGGCAGGAAAGATGGAGACTCATATTATGCAAAGGCAAAGCATTTGGTAAAAGTGTCAACTTTGGAAAAACTGGAAGGCTGACCACCTGCTTATTGAACCTGTCAATCTAGGGAAAGAGGTGAGAAAACAGAATGTTAGTAGTGTGCCTTGCTTGCCATTACCTGAGTTTGGCAAGGGAATAAAAATCAGAGAAAAGTTCAGGGAAGAGCCGATTGATTTATAAGCAGAAATGAAATAAAGTCCAGAAATTTGATGTGTGGGAGAAGCTGACTGCATTTAGATCCCAAACAGTAAGATTCTGAAATTTAGAAGGCTTTGAGACACAAATAACCAGTAAAACCTCTGAGTTGGATGAAATGACTGCCCAGTCATTAAGCGTCTGGCTTCAGCTCAGGTCATGGTCCCAGGGTCCTGGGATCGAGCCCCACATCAGGCTCCCTGCTTGGTGGGGAGCCTGCTTCTCCTTCTCTCACTCTCCCTGCTTGTGTTCCCTCTCTCTCTGTCTCTCTCTGTCAAATAAATAAATAAAATCTTAAAAAAAAAACTATTGAAGAAAATTCCTATTGTGGACATTGCTGCTATCAAAAGGAATGAAATCTTGCCATTTGCAACGACATGGATGGAACTGGAGGGTATTATGCTGAGCGAAATAAGTCAATCAGAGAAAGACATGTATCATATGATCTCACTGAAATGAGGAATTCTTAATCTCAGGAAACAAACTGAGGGTTGCTGGAGTGGTGGGGGGTGGGAGGGATGGGGTGGCTGGGTGATGGACATTGGGGAGGGTATGTGCTATGGTGAGCGCTGTGAATTGTGCAAGACTGTTGAATCACAGGTCTGTACCTCTGAAACAAATAATACATTATATGTTAAAAAAAAAAAGAAGAAGAAGAAGAAGATAGCAGGAGAGGAAGAATGAAGGGGGGGAAATCGGAGGGGGAGATGAACCATGAGAGATGATGGACTTTGAAAAACAAACTGAGGGTTCTAGAGGGGAGGGGGGAGGGGGGATGGGTTAGCCTGGTGATGGGTATTAAAGAGGGCACATATTGAATGGAGCACTGGGTGTTATATGCAAATAATGAATCATGGAACACTACATCAAAAACTAATGATGTAATGTATGGTGATTAACATAATTAAAAAAATGTCTTATTTCTTGGTTTTCATCCTTTTGTGCCACACCTCAAATGAACATAGGAACAATGTTATAACCGTAGGTTCACCTCTACCAAAAAACCAAAAAACCATAAAACAAGTACAAGCCTGAGCACTGCCATAGTGTCCTAGTCCTCTCTGACACACAGTCCCCCCAGTCTGAGGGCTGGCGATGAGCATTCTAAGGCCACATCAATACAAGGGATGGAAAATAGAAAATGAGCCATTTATCTAAATTTTCCCAGAGAGTATCCTTTTAGGAAAAAAAGCAATTGGAGTCAGGGGAAATCATTTTTCTCACTGACTTTTCTCCAGGTAAATTACCCCCAAAATTAATCAACTCTCCCCTTCAATGGAAAGATTTTAGAACACTCTCACAAGGGGAAAGCACAGATTTTTTTTCACTATCTAAAACATTCAATGCCACCAGTTTGAAACTTCTTTCTTAAAATAATCCATTATTTTTTCTCTTCTGGGAAATGAATTTCCATTTTAAAGATGCATGTAAGACCAGCTCTGTTAACACCAGTGCTGCCTTTTTGAACGTGATCATTTCAACTGAGCATTCAGAAGTTCACATGCCTACATTAACAATTAGTAACTCAATGCTGAAGAATGACCAAACCTCATTTTTGGAAACAAATAAACCATTAATTTGTGAAGCGTGAGTCAACTAGTAGTCTTTGTTCTCATTTTCTCGAAAAAAAGCTTATTGAATATTTAAACAAAGACTAAAAAATTAGAGGACTTGCTCCAATAAGATGGGAATAAGCAGGGAAGGGATGCATCTGAATAATGTGTGTGTGTATATGGTCTGTAAACAATTGTCAACAGAGATCTGCAGTTGTAGGTCCAGCTCAAGCCTCTGCAGAACAAACTGAAATCCCAGAGGTACATTTTGCCAACTGCAGACAACTTGGGGCCCTTAAGTTTTTCCTTCTTCTTTTTCACTTTTGCTTACACTGCTCCTCTTTCTCATCACTCCCATCTCCACAGTCATCCACGTGGTTGCACAGCTCATGCTTATAAATACAGCGATTGTTGTCACATCGGAACCGGTACGGTGACTCACAGGAAACATCCACTGAAAGGAAAGATGGAGAAACAAAAGCACAAGTTGAGAGTAGAACGTAAGCGTCAATATCTAAAATGCTCCCGTGCCAGCACCAGGCTTGCCCCATTCATCCATTCATCTGCTCATTCAATGAACCAATCCACAAATACATTTTGAGTTTCTAGCACAGCCCACGGCACCGTGCTAGGAGCCTGATACAATGCAGAACAAGAAAGTACATAGTCCTTGTCCTCACAGAACTTTCATTCTAACAGAGAAACAGACTTTGCCAACTAACCATTCCATTACAACTGTGAGAAGAGCCACAAGCTAGACCTGCTATGATGGCATCTACTGGGGAGACCTGATAGAGATCAGGGGGAGGAGGGATCAGAAGAGGCTGGGGAAGGTTCAGAGTCAGGAAGGAGCATAGCAAGTGTTTGGACCTGAATCAAAGTCTCTGTAGCCAGAGCAGGGAATGAGGGTGACCATGACAAGCCATGACGCTGGAGACGCTGGTAGGACCATACATGAACTCTTATCCTAATAGTAAGGAGTACACTCTTTGTCTCTCTGACTGCAGTTGTCATTGACTCTCCAGAGCATGAAATTTCATACCATGACAGACTTTCCTTCCTGAATTTCCTCACCTCTTACATTTAAAGTTGCTATTTCACAAGTGAACTCTGACTCATTTTGTTGTCCAGAGTCAGACTTCTAGGTGATGCTTATGCACCTGTGAGGAACCCAAAGGTAGAACCCAGGTCCCTTACTTGTTTGGTAAAGAAGGCATGGCCCTCAGAAATTGGGTAAACTCAACACACGTGTGTTCTTCTTCCACATGGAAGGCTTTGGCTGTTTGATTTTCCTTCTGCCTTTGTATCACACACAGGAGCAAAAGGAGAAACTTGTAATAAGGTCGGTCGGGGGTAAAAAAGTCAGATCCAAGAGCTGATTCTTAGAAGTACTGCTAACAGAACTGTTGCAGGAATTCTTTGCTGTGAAAGATGTGCAACATTATAAAATAGTGCTGGTCACTTTTTAATGTGGTTGTGTCTCTGCCTCTCCACTTCTTAATGGGGCTGTGGGCACTTTATCTCATAGAGGGAGCAACTTCCTAAGGACTTCTTTGAAAGTTACACATGCTTAAGGTATTTTTCAAGACCCATCAAGTTAAAAGCAAAACAAAACATGGTTCGTTCCTAAGAAGAAAAGAAGTGGCAAGAAAAATGTGGAGATGCCACTGTGAAAATATAACGTAGCCTAATTGAAGTGCTCTGAAGGGAAGGAGATACTGACACGGCATTTTTGTCAAATCTTTGGGCTAACAGTGAACAGGGATGAATGTTTGTCTAACATTCCCATGTTCCAAATAGGCAACTGGGAAAGAAGACCAAGTAAAACCACAGTGATGCTGCTCATGCATCCAGTACTCAAACACTCTCCAACTGCCCTCTGGCATCACATGCTCCACGGAAAAAGCGTTGAAATTTTGCCAGAAGACACCACTCCCATACCCGCCCTCGGTCTCCCTCTTACGGCACAGGTGAAGCTCTTCGTCAGAACCATCACCACAGTCATCATCACCATCACACTTCCAAGATGACCTGATACACACGTGATTTTTACATTCGAACATAGTAGCCGAGCAATATGCACCATTGGGGAAGCGAGTGGCTGTTGGTGGAGAGGAGACATATTCAAATTATTAGAAAAAGTTACTAGTTTTGAAAAGGTAGTCTGCTGTATTTGTCCTTTAGCTCTTTCCATGATAGCCTGCTCTTCCTTATTCAAGACATACCGTCGCCTTCTACTGTCTGAAATTATGATGGAGTACCTCATAACAACTGTTGTCCAATCCCAGTTTTCAAAGACATGAGTCATTCTGTGGATGGTACTGGACTCTCTCTTTATAGACAAGGGAAAATCTTCAGCTGCATCAGCACTGGCCTTACCCATCATCCATTTATATAGTTTCTCTGAAACCAGGTTTTAAGATGTGGCAACCACATCATTAATAATACCCATCATGGATAATCAACAACTGTTCATATTTATTCAGTGATTCATAAAGACTAAAATGTGACTGATCATGTTGACCTTCATTTTTAAGCTTTTTGTATGCCATAATGCGATTTAGAAAAATGTTAATGCTGTAAATTCAGTATGTTCTAATACCCAATCCAAGTTCTTTATACCCATCTATTCATTGCTTGAATATTCTTGTTTGCCTGCGGTTTTTTTTTTTTCCAGTTAATGATTTGTATCAGAGGTGATAATATGCAAGCATGTTTGTTAGCACAGATATTTAATATATTCTCTATTTAAAATATTGTTAGTGAAATGCACTTGAATGAATACTAGAAACTATTTGGGTATGGTGACTCAGACCCCAAGTGAGCTGATAACTACCAATGAACGCTGAATAGAAAATCCCTATAACCTATTCATGTTAAGAAGTGGTGGCTGATGGAGAGGTGGGGTCTACAAGGCCATATGCGCACATTTCAAGACAAACAGTGCCATGGGGGCCCCGACACTTACGACAGGTGGCTTCATCAGAGGCATCCAGACAGTCAGCGATTCCATCACATGTCGACTGCTCAGGCACACAGTGTCCACTCTGACACTGAAAATATCCAGGTTGGCATGTCTTCATCTCTGAAGAGAAAAGACTGTCATTCCAGTAGGCCTTGTTCTCAGACAGGTACGTGGAATAAAGTACTTCATCACATTCCTATCCACACCCTGTGACTAGCGCATGGCAAACGCACAGCTGTGGTTAGCGAGTGAATAAATTCTCCAAAAATACACTTTCACATTCAACATATGGAGATGAAAGTACCTATCTCTCCCCTATCATATAGTCTCCAGCATTTTCTCAGAAATCTGAATTCCCAGACCCAACCTTTAATGAATAAAGAGCTATCAAAATCATTTGGGGTTTATGATTCCTAGTCTAACGCCCTGACCTTTACACCAGAGAGCTACAGAAATATATCCCTCAGGGCCACTTTCTGGGGAACAGTAGGAAAAATGAATGCTTTTGTTGTTGTTGCTTATAAGGACAATGCAGATTAAAGTCTGCTCCTAGGAAATATTTAAGTTAAAATGAGATTTTCAAAAATCTCTTGCCATTTTCCCCTATTACTAATCAAGACTGCTGTAAGTTAAGAACAAAGCATAGAAAATACAGAGCAGAAGGTACTGTGTTATGCTAAGGCTTATATATTACATAAATTATACAAAAATTGTTTTACTCTAAAAAAAAATCATCCAAACTCTTACTGGAAGTCCCTTCTTCTGTCCAACATGCTGACTCTAGTACTCCACCCCATGGTAAGCCTCTAAAAGAACTCTTGACAGTTACCACAGTCCCGCTCATCTGAGTTGTCGCCACAGTCATTGGTATGGTCACAGACCCATCGCGAAGGAATGCAGCTGTGATCATCACATCGAAACTCACTTTCCGAACACTCCCGGGGGACTGCAAAGGAAAGCCACCCAGCCATTAGTGGGAACCAGGAATCATACACAGAAGACAGATTTGTGAGTGGCCTGAGTACCCTCAGCGTGCCCGGCACTCCTGTGTCCCAAGTCCTAGCCATCTGCTTGGGCAGGCAGACTGTCTGTCCCCCAAAACTAGAGCTTCTATCTCAATTTTAAGAATGTAAAAAATGGCCTTTATTAAGAGTTTTCTTCAAAGGTGATTTAATCTTAAGATAATTGTTGCTCTCATGACAGTCTAGGTAACCTCCTGTAGGATTAAACATGAACTTTCTCAAATTTAAAATTTTATTGGATCACACTTTTGTCTTAAGTTTTAGCCAATTGATATCTGGAGGTGCAATCAGCATCCTGATTCTCTCGATTGCCTATGTAAAATGGCAATCACTTCTTACTTCCAAAAAGTGACTAAAGTTAGAATGTATTCCATATTACAGGGCACCTGGCTGGTTCAGTTGGTAGAGCACGCGACTCTTGGGCTTGTGAGTTCAAGCCTCACACTGGGGAGCCTACTTAAAAAAAAGAAGAATGTATTCCGTGTTAGTCTATCTGAAATTGACATATACATGAATCAATGACATATGTTCAGGGCAGGGTCTCATTAAAGTTGTTTTCAAAATACATCCAGTTACTCAGAACTATCTAGTTTGATGTGATCCAAACCTTTGGCTTCTTTTCCTTGAACTCCCTATCCAATTCCTTATAGTCAGCATCTTCACTGGGAGAGAGGAACTAAAACCTGACCTGTCATTTAACCATTAGCCCTCCTAAAAATAGTCAGCTATTCCAGGGGTGATCACAATCCTAAATACAAGATCTCTTCCCTCTGCTATTAAGACCATCTTGAGGCAAGCACTTAAGAAGCAAGGTCTTTGGGTTAGCATCTTTCTTTCCTGAACTTCTCTTGGTCCTGACTTTTTCTTCCTATTCTTTATCTTATTATATTTGACCTCTATTACAAGTCACCTAGAAAAAAAGTTAGATATAAAAAAATTCAACAAACCAAACATATACTTGGGTAAAAATCCTTCTCCCCAAACTTCATTATAAGCATCTTAAAGGGAGATGCTTCTGTCTTTAGTCAAAGAAAAAGTGGAAACGTACCAGTCAGCAGAATGCAAGAGATCAGGTAATTGTCATCCTACCCATTGAGGATGAATGGCATAGACAACTGAATTATGGACAAAGAACAGACAGCACAACGCTGGTGGCACATAAAGATGGTAGAACCCTGAACACTCACCACAGTTTTCCTCATCTGAGTGATCTCCACAGTCATTGTGCCCATCACACCTCCAACGAAGAGGGATGCAGTGGTGATTATTACAGCGAAATTCCCCAGAAGGTTTGCACGTCCTTTCCTCTACAAAGCACAGTCATTGCAAAGACTTCAGAAGCTGGAGGTAGCACTGGCTTTCTTGTGAGACAATTTGAGAATTATGCTACCATATTCTCAAAGCTCCCAGAGAGAGGAAAGCTAGCAGCATTCACTGTCAATATTCCTCTTTTGGCTAACCTGAACCTATCCTACTTCAACTTTAAACTGCTTTAAACTAGATTCATTTTTTGTAGAAACTGCTCAAAAAATGAATTGGCATCTGGAAAGATAAGTGATGCCAACAGCAAATAAAAATTTCCATCTCAAAAAAAAAAAATGTCCATCTCATTCCTTTAGTTGATTAAATTCAGTGTTATTAAATTCAGCGTTAAAATAACCCATTATCTTCCTTACTCTCTTCCAACTAAATCGAACACATGCACTCACAGACATTCAGGTTTCAAGTTCAAGTATATGGCTAATCTTGACAGACTTCTATTAATTCATTTGGCCTTTTGTCCCTAAGTTCTTTCCATGTTGCCAAAGTGACTTACAGCTTTCTAATAGATGATATGGACAGAGAGAAATTCAGAATATGAAAATCTCCAAAGAAGAAATATTCTGATTTTGAATTATTCTTTTTAGAGATAGGTATCAAATCTTTTCTCTGCCCCCTTCCATCACTTTCAGTCAATCTATAAAATTGTCAAGTATGAATAAGGATTCTACATTTAGGAGAAATTATGTAAGTTCCTAGTATCTTAATAACATCTTCTCCAATTACAACATCCTTTGGGGTGGGATTTCATTTAAGATGATATAAATTAAACTCCCCCAACAGCCCACTAAATGCTAAAAAAATGTAGCATGTTACTAGAAAAATCAATAGATGATGCTTTTTCAGAGGTAAACGGAGGAACAAGGACATGGGAAAGGCACTCTCATCACCCAGACGGCACTTGACACTTCTGTGTTCTTGCCCCTCCCCCACACCCCTGCAGCCCCTCCTACCACAGCCTTGCTCATCACTGTTGTCCCTGCAGTCGTCGAAACCATTGCACACAGCCCACTGTGGGATGCAGCGGTAATTCGTTCTACAGCTGAATTCTGTATGGTTGTCACAGCGATGGCTCACTGAAGAGGGAGGAAAGAGCAAAGTCAGAACTGAATTCCTAGTCCAAAAGACACCTTCCCATTATCATATGAAGGACATGGTGCTGAGGAGTAACAATTACCATCTTACCAACTGGACTGATTCTGGCAACATGTGCCTGTTTTAGGTGTGATCTATTTACCAAGAGCAGAAAGCATCTTCAGTTTCCTCCCTATGTCAGTATCATTCATTTGTGTTACAGGATTAACTACGGGGGAGTGGGGGAGGGGAAGGACTGGGCTTGAAGTAAAAAATACCCGGGTGTCAGCTCTACCACTAAATAGAAATGTGACCAACTACTTAAGGTGAGCCTCAGTTTCTTCATCTGGAAAATGGGAATTGGTAACATGCACATTCCCTACCGCACAGTATTTCCCTGAGGCTCAAATGAGAAAGTGCTAGACATACACAAATATAAGTTCTTGTGATCCTATTTTGGAGGGTTAGATATCCAGGGTATGGAGAGGAAGAATCAGCCCCTTTCGCAACAGGGTCTGGTTCAACCTGCAAACCACACAGCTATGCTTTGCTTTGTAGTGCCAGAGTCAGCAGGGAGAGCCAAGAGGGAGTGTGCCATGGGGCTGAAGCAGGGCCTTCCCTGTCCTCTCTCAATCCCCGCAGGTTCTCCTGTTTTCCCGCTCTGCTCACACAGGTCCCTCCCGCAGGAACTCACTGCATTCGGGCATAGGCTCATCCGAGTAGTCTCCACAGTCATTGTCCACATCACACTTCCAGTCCTGAGGGATGCAGTGGCTATTGGCACACTTGAAATAGCCTGGCTGGCAGATCCTGCTGGCACAGTTGTAAATGTCTTCGTCTGAGTTATCCCCGCAGTCGTTCTCCGAGTCACACCGCCAGGCTTCAGGGATGCAACGTTTGTTGGCACACTGCCATTCATTGGACTCGCAGCGGTGATGCTCTGCAAGCAGGGGCATTGGGTTGCAAGGTGTTAGGGATAGAAGCTCCTAATTTACACTGAGGGATCTTGGAGAGCCTGATCATAATTTCTTTTTAGAGAACTTCCGTCCCAGTGCCCTTATTATCTGCCAGTACCACAACACGGTCAGTTATTCTCTTGACGATTACTGTCTCCTAAATTCTTAAATATCTTTCTCTTGCATGCAGAATTAGGGAGTAAAGACTGAGTCACTGATGGCCTATGAAATTCACCTTCTCCTGTCCCTGTTCTCCTAATGGACTTTGTGTTTGCTGTTGTTGTTAATGTGTTGTTTTGTTTTCAGGTTTTGGAGGGTTTTTTCCTTGGCTTTTTAAAAATGAAAACACAAATAAATATTACACAATATTAAAATGAGAGTGGGAAACCCTCCTTTTGCCCTCAGTGTTAGCTCTCAAGGAGGATTCTATGCATAGCACATGGTAACAAACCGCCAATACAGACAACACACCATCTACCTCAACCATTCGCCTTGTAGAGACCTTAGTCTACCTCAAGAACTTTATAAAAATATAGGATGGGCTTCTTGACTTTTCTCCTAGGACTCTGGACTGGTTTTGGGGTTATGACTTGCAGAACATCCCCACAGAATCATGGTTGTACACAATCTACTAAGAAGTGGGCCAAAGGTGGTCTCGAGCCATCGAACACACCGCAGAGAATCTGGTCCTCGTCAGAGCCATCGGGGCAATCTTGGTGAGCATTGCACAGGAAGTGGGAGCTGGTGCAATTGCCGTCCGTGCACTGGAACTGGCCGAGCCGGCAGAAGCGCTGTGGGCAAAGGACCGGTTCGTCAGAGCCATCCGAGCAGTCTCTCTGCCCGTCGCATTTCCACCAGATAGGAATACACCTGCACAGAGAAAATACAGCACTTCTCTGAGCAAAGCACAGGGTGGTAGAGGCTACCTGGAGAGAAGGCGTCAAAACTGAACCCCACGTAGTAACACGCTTGAGTTCCTTTACCATGGTGTATTTTCGGAGAAAACGTAACTAGATGAGATGGACCAGGTTTGTTAAGACCCAAATTCATGCTGGAAAAATGCTTTGACCTAATGATTAAATTCCTGCCACAGAAAACAGTGGACTGTGTGTTTAGGGCTACAGTTCTGGTAGCAGGAACTGGTTGGGACTATCTGCTGGGGTGACGTAACAGACAAGTGGGTATTGGTTGGGAAGGTAGAGGGCACTTACACTTATTGAAAGCCTAGGTCAAGATGGATACATGCTAGATTCTTAATCTAAGATATTTTATTTAATCATCAAAACAATCTGCCACTGGATCTTACATGCTGTGGTTTGGACTGATGTCTCCTCCTGACTTCGCTCTCTGACTCAGTCCCCCTAGTCATCAATGGTCTGTGGCCACGGTTAGGGAAATCATCTGTGGCCGTGTTTTGTAACAGATACAAATAATCAAAAGTGGATTTAAATGTGTAATCCTGGATCCTCTGGCATAGTAACTAAGAAGCTAGGCTAGTATATGAGTGGGGAAGACAGAAAAATTCTATCACTTTTTTTCCTTCTTTTTTTTCAAATTTTTATTTAAATTCTACTTAATGGGTGCCTGGGGGGCTCAGTCAGTTAACCATCTGCCTTCCCCTCAGGTCATGATCCCGGGGTCCGGGATCGAGTCCGGCATTTGGCTCCCTGCTCCACAGGGAGCCTGCTTCTCCCTCTGCCTCTCTCTCTCTCTCATGAATAAATAAATTTTTAAAAATCTTAAAAAAAAAAAAAAGAAATTCTACTTAGTTAACATATAATGTAATATAGGCTTCAGGAGTAAAATTTAGTGATTCATCATTTACATATAACACGCAGTGCTCAGCACAATTGACTTCCTTAATCCCCATCATCCATATAGCCCATCCCCCACCCACCACCCCTCCAGCAACCCTCAGTTTGTTGTCTATAGTTAAAAGTCTTTTTTTTTTAATTCAATTAATTAACATACAGTGCATTATCAGTTTCAGAGGTAGAGTTCAGTGATTCACCAGTTGTATATAACACCCAGTGCTCATTTTATCATGTGCCCTCCTTAATGCCCATCACCCAGTTACCCCAGCCTCCTAACCCGCACCTCCCCCAAGAAACCCTCAAGTTGTTTCCTATGATTAAGTCTCTTATGGGGTTTGTCTCCCTCTCTGATTTCATCTTGTTTTATTTTTCCCCTCCCTTCCCCTATGATCCTCTGTTTCTTAAGTGGTTTGCTTTCCTTTCTTTTTTTCCCCTTCCCCTATGTTCACCTGTTTTGTTTCTTAAATTCCATATAGGAGTGAGATCATATGGTATTTGTCTTTCTCTGACTTACTTTGCTTAGCATAATACAGTCTAGCTCCATCCACATCATTGCAAATGACAACATTTCATTCTTGCTGATGGCTGAGTAATACTCTATTGTATATATACCACATCTTCCTTATCCATTCATCAGTCAATAATTTGGCTATTGTTGATAAGGCTGCTATAAACATCAGGGTGCATGTGTCCCTTCAAATCAGTATTTTTGTATCTTTTGAGTAAATACCTAGTAGAGCAATTGCTGGGTCATAGGGTAGTTCTATTTTTAACTTTTTGAGAAACCTCCATACTGTTTTCCACAGTGGCTGCACCAATTTGCATTCCCACCAACATTGTAAGAGGGCTCCCCTTTCTCTGCATCCTCACCAACACCTGTTATTTCCTGTGTTGTTAATTTTAGCTATTCTGACAGGTGGGAGGTGGTATCTCATCATGGTTTTGGTATGAATTTCCCTGATGATGAGTGATGTTGGGCATCTTTTCATCTGTCTATTGGCCATTTGGATGTCTTTGGAAAAAATGTCTATTCGTGTCTTCTGCCCATTTCTTAACTGGATTATTTGTTTTTTGGGTGTTGAGTTTTGTAAGTTAATAGATTTTCGATACTGACCCTTTATCAGAGAAATTCTACCACTCTTGAGGGCTGTTTTTCAATGTACAGATATACAGTCTTGGCCCTGACACCTAGGACAATTTATTAGAAATAAAAAACACATAGTTTCTAGCTTCCTCTCTACAGAAAAATACCTGCATACATTTTGGTTAACAAACTGCTTCTATTCATGGAAGAAATTATCTGAGATTGGAGACTGAGATTCTTGGTGCATTCCAAATGAACCATATTAATTACCCAAAATCTTAATTCATTAGGAAACTCCCATCCCCTGGATCCTCAAAGGTCAATATGTGTCCATCCAAGGGGATGGAGAGGCAGTGGGGTGAGGGAAGAGAGAGCCTTACTTTTCATTGTTGGCACACAGGAACTGGGTGCTGGAGCACCTGGGCAGGCAGAGGCTGACGTTACCAAAACGGAGGGTTTGGAAGTCATCTGGACACTCACAGGTGAATCCACTTCCTCCTGCCTTGATGAGGCAGAGATGAGAACAGCCACCGTTGTTGGTACCACAGGGATTGTTCACTAGTAAAAGAAGGAAAATATAGTTAGTTCACTTAGAATATCAAACACAGGTGAGCTGATTGCCCATCTCATCAAACTAGTCACCGCTCAGTAAGAAAAATCGTATCCAAGTTTCATGCTTTTTCCAAAAATTCATAAATAGGACAGATGGTAGAACTGTAAGCAATGCTGTGCTTTGAGAAAACTGATCTATGAGCTACCAGAAGTGAGGCATACCCACTGGTGTTTTGGGCTAGAAAAGATGTGTTTCTCAAAGTCTTTGGACAGCAGGTGGGAAACTTAGCTTATATTCATGTGCCCAGAACCAGCAGTTTTAATTTCTAGCAGATGCCGTATTCTCTCATTCTTAAGAATACAGGCAACAGAAGTATGGCCAAGAATGAGATGGACAGGTGAACTGTGTAGCATCTTTACTAATTTTCTGGGTCACCACTTGGAGGTGAAGATTAATTTGAACTTTTTATAGATAGATAGATATATACACATATATATATGTGCATATATATTTCTTTTTAATTAAGTAAACTCTATGCCCAACATGGGGCTCAAACTCAGGACCCCGAAATCAAGAGTCACATGTTCTACCAACTGAACCAGCCAGGTGCCCCTAATTTGAACTTTTGCTAAAATAATATCAAGAATATTAACTTCCAGGGGGGGAAAAAAGCCCCGAATATCTTTATTTTGCCAATTCTCATTTTTCCTTACTTCTAAGTTTATCATGTTTTAACAAAACACCACAACAAAGCAGGCCCACAAAATCCATTCTATTCCCAAAGTAAATTCCAGACCTTTGCTAGATTATCTATAAATCATGAAATGGCTTTAACTACATGAGGAGGAATATAAGTTCACAAGAAAAAAAAAAATTATAATGAGACACTGTGTTGCTCTTAACATTATTACCTTCCTGATGACAAGCATAACATATGTTTAACACACAAAATGTCATATGCAAATAGGAATTTAATAAAGTATGTTTTATAATTACTGTAATTTTCTTTTAAACATTTCTATTTAATCAATCATTTTAATGGATTGATCTTGGTATTAGGGAATGATTGTTAATCTCTTAAGTGTTATAATTTATTGTGGTTACATAGGAAATGTCCTTATTTTTCAAAGGTGTTATCTTAAGTATTTAGGAGTGAAATGTCATGACATTTTTAACCCATTTAATTTATTTTTTATTTAAATTCAATTTAACATAGAGTGTATTATTAGTTTCAGAGGCAGAATTTAGTAATTCATCAGTTGTATATAACACCCAGTGCTTATTACATCAAGTGCCCTCCTTAATGCCCACCACTTAGTTACCCCTTCCCCCCACCCCCCTCCCCTCCAGCAACCCTCAGTTTGTTTCCTAGGGTTCAGTGTCTCTTATGGTTTGTCTCCCTCTCTGATTCCAGCTTATTTTATTTTTCCATCCCTTCCCCTTTGTTCATCTGTATCTTAAATTCCACATGAGTGAAATCATATGGTTTTTGTCTTTCTCTAACTTATTTTGCTTAGCATAATAGCCTCCAGTTCTATCCACATCTTTGCAAATGACAAAGTTTCATTCTTTTTGATGGCTAAGTAACATTCCATTGTATATATATACCCCATCTTCTTCACCCATTCATCTGTCAATGGACATCTGGGCTCTTTCCATAGTTTGGCTACTGTGGACATTGCTGCTATAAACATTGGGGTGCAGGTGTCCCTTCGAATCATTACGTTTGTATCCTTTGGATAAATACCTAGTGGCGCAATTGCTAGGTCATAGGGTAGTTCTATTTTTCACTTTTTGAGGAACCTCCATCCTGTTTTTCACAATGGCTACAACCAGTTTGCATTCTCACTAACAGTGCAAGAGGGTTCCCCTTTCTCCACATCCTAGCCAACACTTGTTTCTAGTGTTTCTGATTTTAGCCATTCTGACTGGTTTAGCCCACTTTAAAATATTTTAGTCTTCCCACCAAATACTTCAGCTCAGTAAATATCGCAACATAACAAGTGTTAATTCTTTTTTTTTTTTTAAGATTTTATTTATTCGAGACACAGAGATACAGAGAGAGAGAGAGGGCATGAGCAGGGGGAGAGGCAGAGGGTGAGGGAGGAGCAGGCTCCCCGCTGAGCCAGGAGCCTGATGTGGGGCTCAATCCCAGAACTCTGGGATCATGACCTGAGCCGAAGGCAGACGCTTAACCATCTGAGCCACCCAGGCGCCCCAACAAGTGTTAATTCTTATCAAAAACAAAAACGCAGATTGATCTTTAAGAATAAACCAGGTGTTAAGAAAAAAGTTATAAGCAGGTTTTCCCATATGTTTTGTAGAAAACATTACCAAGTAACACCATTCTCTTTATAAACGATGTTTAAAGAAATAAGAATGGCATGCAGAGAACCTAAAGCAACTGGGCCAAACTTCCGAAATCACATACTCACCAATTGGCTGCCTGTATGGATGATACACATGGATGTCAAATGGTTTATGTGTTGTGTTCACCAGCACAACCCTATCTGATCCATCGTATTTGTTTCCCTTTTCAACTGTCCTTGTATTCCAATCCGTCCAATAAATAGTGTCTTCAAAAATGGTAATAGCAAAGGGGTGAGGCAGCGTCCTGTCGTATACCGTGTGCCGATGGTGGCCCTCCAAATCAGAGTACCTGGGGTAGAAGGAAGAGTCACTCAATCAAATCAAGCTAACTCCTTTCTTCCAATGGCTTTAAGGACAGATGCACTGACAAATCAATTAATAAAATTCTACCTTCTAGGGGTAACTAAAGTCCAGATCCTCCCCCAAACTCCTAGACTCTAATTAAAACAAAAACTAAACCTAAAACATATTTTGACTGAACAAAAGATGTAAAAATTGAAAAAGCCATGCTTAAAAAATAGGAAAAGCCACAGAGAGTTCAATAATCTCTAATTCCTAACCATGGCTGCTTTCCTGCAGATAGAGCTGGTTCAGCTCTTATTATATTGTATTAATATATATATTATAATATACTAACTCAGATACAGTATAGGCCTGCGGGCTTCACTCTGCTTACCGTGGCAGCACATTTATTATTAATCATGCCCTCGGCCCTATTGATCAATACTTTTCCAGACAAATAAAATTCCAGAAGAGGTTTTCTGATTTCAAAGTATCACAGCGCATCCACAGCCAGATTTCTAGTCCTTCCAATTCCAATGTCTCCCTCATTACTATGAGTCTACATCAAAATACTGGTATTTTTATATTTTACAATTTTAGAGTAGACCCTAAAACTCAAACAGGAGGTGGAGTGAGTTAGCTGCTTAGAAGTCTGATGTTAGCCATACAATATTAAAAATACTCTCCAAAATATGACAATTTATGGTAACTTATAGAAACCATAGGAAAACTTCAAGACCTTCTTGGCCAATGTTACAGGTTAATTACATCTCAGTTTTAGAAACAAAAAGTTTAAAAAGGGGATAAAGAAATTAAGATGAGTTGAGCACTAAGCTGTCTACAGTAGGAGAGAGATTACTACCTCCATTTTCTAGATGAAAAAAATAAAAAGAAGTGAAAGTACCAGGACAAAAACCTGATGAATCCAGCTTCAACATTTCACACTCTTTCTACTATACCATAACCACAGAGCTCAGCGAATTGCCTATAGGCAGTTTTAGTTAGAAATGACTTCAGAGTGACTTCTAACACACATGCCAGTTAGAAGCTACGTAGGAATAACACACTAGCAACACAAGCCCTAGTGTTTGGAATAAATGGTTGCTTGGTTTACTTTATCCTTTTCTATGTACATACTCAATGTAACCCAGGTGGGCATCTGCCCAGTAGAGTAGATCATTGGTGTAATCAATGGTGATGCCATTGGGCCACTCTATCTTGGTAGAGATAATCACAGACTTATTCGTTCCATCCATGCCTACTCTCCCAATGTATGCTCGGTGAGCCCAGTCTGCCCAGTAGACATGCCTATTGGAAGAAACACAAAGGGTCAGTCCCTGAAGCCAAAAGAAGTCAGCAGCCAAAAGACATAGCTCTTCTCCAATTAGAGAAATAGAATTTATATTCTACAGAGTCTCTCAGAAAGGGAAAAAAAAAAAAACAGAAAATAATCTAAAAAGGAATGATGTATAGGAAATGCTCAAGAATGTACATGATTAACTGGGGATTTCAGTGGATTTGACATGTAGAGTCCAAGAAAGGTGGGTTTTTTGTTTTGTTTTGTTTTTTTTAACCATAATTTTCTCTGCATGCAGCCAAAATAGGTGACTTGAAAAGTGAAATGGTGTGTCATGGCAAAGAAAACAGAACAGCTGATGAATATCATTTGAGTACACCATGTTTCTACCCATTATAACTAAACCATTTACCAGTTAGGAAAAGCAGAAGTCAAATCCCAGCAAGATATTGGCCTTGAGATAACTATGTGAACAGCCTTTTTGGTGACAGAGGCAGAATATGGGCATGAGAGAAGAGCCCAAGATTACAGGGACACAATACCCATATTGCGGGTGAAGGGCAATTCCTCTGGGATGATCAAAGCAGAAGGTATTGTTGTCATCCACACAGTGCTCGGCCAACTTGCGGCGGTATCGACCATCAAGGTCAGAGACAGAGAGGCAATTCAGGTAGGCATCCACCCAATAGAGCTTTCTGAAATGGAGAGTCAGGAGTTACGAATACAGACGTTTTGCTTGTGAAACAGTATATAGTCAGCCACCGAATTTCCTATCCAAGCTATGGTGGAATCACAAAGATAGCTGTTAGAAGGCACTTTCCCCCACGAAAACAGGGGCATGCGGAAACAGGAAATTGACTTTCCTGCAAAGAAGCAACAGAAGATTCAAGAGTGAGCTACAATTCCCACTTTAAAGGGGTTGTCACATAGGGAATTCTGGGGCCACACCTCACACAAGGATTCTGACTTTACTTTCTTAATGCAGCATAAGCATCCCGCCCAGACAATGTAAAGGCTTAGAGGAGTAAGGGCATGGAAGGGAGAGCAATTAGCAATTTAAATGGTAGAGCCAAGGAAACAGACTTGTCTAAGTGAATTATTGAAACTGCACGAAGGAACTCTGAATTATGTCCACAAGCTTAGATTCAATTCTCTATCAAGATAAAAACATGGTTACAATATTTTTTTTTAAACCATTTTAACTTTTAAAAGCTCCTCAGTATTTTCTTACCTGGTGACCCAGTCTACAGCCAGACTTTCTGCAGCTGGTAGTTTGTGGTTTATGACTGTCTCCCTGTTTGTCTTATTCAGAAACATTCTTTCAATGACTTTATTCTCTGTATCAATCCAATACAATCTCTTTTCTACTCGGTCAAAATCCAGGGCCACAGCATTGCCCAGCCCTTGCAAAATGAGGGAGTAAAAATGGCCATCTGTAGTGAGATTTCTCAAATAGTAACGGTTGCTAAAGATGAGATAGGGCTCGATGTTACTGTTCTGCCGGCAGCTCTTTCCATCTGGTTCTCGGATGTAGCCTGGGGCACACTTACAGATGTAGGAGCCCATTACATTCTCACACTTCTGACTACAGACAAAGGGCGTCTCCTTGCATTCATCAATATCATCACAACTCCGTTTGTCAGACATAAGCTTATAACCAGGACGACAAGAACAGTAGAAACTGGTGAGGGTGTCGGTGCAGTTTTGGTCACAGCCACTGAGCCAAGGGTCATTGCACTCGTTAATGCCTGTAAGTAAAAGACAGGTATTAGAGAAGCTAAAATGTCCAAAACAGACCCACCAGAATGGTCCAAAGTCAAGCTTCCCACTGGACAGCCTACTTCTTAATGAATCATGCTAAAAGAAGACAGACAATAGGGTCTTCTAAAGGCCACAGATATTCAAAAGTCCCTATTTTTCAACTTCCTCCCCAACTTAATCATTCACCAGTGGTTTTAACAACTAATATAATGAACAAGCTTATGTTTGACTTCTAATCCTACACCCGCCAATCTCCTTGTAACCAATAATTTAAAAAGTAACGTGGCAGGGGAGCGGAGGAAGAAGAGCAAAAGAAAAGAGCCTGGCCAGTGGTGTGCTGGTAAAACAGATCTCGGGGGTGGGGGGATGCTGTGATTTGTAGCATCTTCCATTTCGGCAGTGCGACTCTCATACCAGGGCCAATTTCAGGTTACCAGGGTAACCTCACTGGACATGTTGCCGGGAAGAGATGCATACATTTGGCTCTCACAAGATAGGATGAGCCGCCCAGCAGTCCACTGGGTGTCCTTCTGGCTGGTCCTGTGACACATGGCCAAGCTTACCCAGAAACTATCTACACAGGGAAGAGAACATGTTCCTATTAATTCCATATTTTATAAATGCTCAACTGGTTTACCCACAGAGGTTGACTCTCCCCTTCAATCACCTGAAGATGAAAATGAACAAGCAAAGGAATCCTAGCAGAGGGAGAGCTCAGACAAGTCATTTCAAGGGTTCACACTGTTTGTCCTTTTTAACAGTGGTGTTAACTCCTAATGGTATGAATTTGCTCATCCTTTATTTTCAAATCATTGCCTAACTGATGAATTAGCCTAAAAATGTTTGTGTACTAACCTTATATACTAAGAAACACTTGCCGTTTGATAGACAAACAATAGTACTTTTCTGGGAATATTCTATTTAGAGGACAGACTAGAAAGTCCCAGTGAGTCACAAAGGGTTGAGAATCCACGTTCGGTCTCCCTGTTTTCCTTTTCCCAAATCTTCTGTTATACTCACCACATCCTTTCTCATCACTGTTATCTAAACAGTCATCTAGGCGGTTGCAGACTTCCACCATATCGATGCAGTTCCCATTGTCACACTTGAACTGATGAGGGGGACACGTGGTCTCTGGAGTGTGGCACAGGTGCTCCAGCTCATCAGACCCATCTCTACAATCGTTTTCCCCATCACACATGTACTGCTTATAAATGCACAGCCCATTCTGACAGGTAAACTGGTTCTCGCTGCAGGTGGGGTAGGAGCAGTTCCTCTCATCACTGTAGTCCCCACAGTCATTGCGCCGGTCACACCTGTGTAATGAGACCCAGTTCCACTCTTGGAGAGGCAGACAAGTCTCAACTATCACCCACTTAGGGCTTTGCTACCTCCTCCATCTACCTGAATGTCAAGCCAACCATTTCAGTAACAAGATCACCCATGTCCTTAGTTCCCGCTCTCCCAGAATCGCTATCCACCCCACCAATCTCCAGCTCTAGAAGAATCTAATATTTAGCATTCCATATGATTTCCCCAGGTGCTGGTTGCTACCATTAGAAATGTTGATCTAGAGATATTAAAAATCACTGCATTCATTTCTAAGCAGTTGACAAATTAATTAAACACAAATTTATAGTTTTGGTGTTTATCAGATCTATTCATCAGACAATGAGATGACTTATGGGCACAGGCAATATCCTCAGCAGCCAGATGATAGAAGTGCCCATACCCAAGTGAACATATATTATACATGATAAGATCATTATGTGTCCTCTAAGAATGCAAACCTTCCGATCGGAGTAATGTTTGCATTGTCCTGTTCCTTCCATCTTTAATCACAATACCCTGCCACCTACCATGAGATGTGAGTAGTCATGGTGCTGGGAAAGAGGGAAAACTAGTAGGACAGCATGGGCTGTTGACCAAGGAACAAGGCAGTTCCTAGTCCTATTTGGGGACCTAACACTCCCAGGCATCACAAGGACAATATAGTTCCCTGAAATTCTGTAAGCCAGACTGCTCTTTCTTCTCTACATTATTCCAAAATCCCCTGAAAATTATGATTACTGAAGGGGTTCCTGCTGACAGTAACAAAACATAAGCATAAAGGAATCACAGAATTCACAATATAGGAATTAAGTATAAAGGAATCTTGGATAAGGATTGGCAAAGCTCATGTTTGACAATTAATAAAAGGATTTACCATGGAAGGCACAGGTGCTGGAGGCACAGCATTAAAAGATGTCAAGGTACCAAAGCTGAATGTGGTCAATTTTACGACTGATCTATGGTCAGGTCACTAAGCAGCAATGCCATCCACAAACCTAGGGTGCTGGCAAAGTGACTTATAACAGAATGTGTGCATGTAACTGTAAAGAAAGTTGCGATCAGAGCAAGCTGGTTCAGCCCCATTTGGTCTCCTGGGAGCTGTTTAACTCATTTCCAAATGATTTGAAACACCAATGCTTTCTTTCCTCTAGTTTAGATCCAACTCAAAAGGGAAAAAAAAAAGTCAGTTAGAAAAGCAAATCAGAAAGTTCTTGGACATAATTAACATCAATATTCCAGCAAGCTGCTCACAACTCAGTCTTATCCAGGTTCTTCAGCAGCTTCAGTAATGAGCCAAGAGGAAAAAAGTCAGTAGGAAAAATGATCCCCTGTACCACCTACCAAATAGGGAAACATACATTCTGCCAAGCAAGCAAAAGTGCACATTAACAGGGCTCTAAGTAGCGGCTACTGGCACCCCAAGCAAACAGAATCTGGAGTTATTTTAGACTCTATAGCTCAGGTTTCCAGAGAAACAGTATTTTTTCTGTTCTGCCATAGCCCTTGGCTAAAGCAATTCAGAAAGCTCAGCCAAAACAAAACAAAACAAACAAACAAACAAAAAACGGGGTGAGAGAAAGGGAGAAGGTAGGAGGAAGGGAGGGAGGAAGGATGGAAGGGAAAAAGAAGGAACAAAGAAAGGAAAAGATGAAATCAATAAAAGTCTGGTAGGATGGGCTAAGTCAGCTGCAAGTTCACAGTAATCATGGAATAATGAAGAAAGAGCTCAGAAAGTTCAGAAAGGAAGTAGAGATAACCTAGAATCTGATAAAAATTAAGACCTGATACAGATCTCTTCTGTAGCTCCTAAGGCTAGGTTTCCAGAACGTATCTCAAACTGATGGTACTAAATATCTACTGAATTCAGCAGAACAAAGAGCAGTAGAGCATACTAGAACCCTTGAGCAAGTAGGGAGAAAATACAGACAAGGACTTATGCGCTTTCCCTTACAAAAACTTACGATCTACAGGACACATCCCTATCAGTTAAATACAGACAAAGCAGAGTGAAATACGGTTTCACTACAAAAGGAGACAGCTGTGTCTCCGGACTGTCTCCAGAGTGTCAATACTACCACCAACAGCAGTGTCTGCTTGAGCTTCATCACTGCCATGTTTTGGTCATAATGCCGAGTCCCTGTGCCTTCTGTAGCACTCACAGAACATGACGTAACCTTCTCTGCCTTCCTCAGGACTACCATCATGAACACACAGCTCTGCACCGCACTGGATTCCAGCAGCACCTCAGGGCCTGTGGAGGGGCCGCCTGCCCCTCAGCCGATGGTCCCAGAAGCTCTGCTGCTTCATATAGCTTTTCCATGTCTTTCCTTAGCAGGCGATAAGCTGACAGGTCTTGTTGCTGTCGGTACGCATGTACGTCCTTTCACAGTCTTTGGCATGTGCGCTATCTCTTCTTAGCTCCAGTTCTATGCGTCCAAGTGCCTAATACGTGTTTCCACCACAGAAAGTCCCATACATCAAACTCACTGTCTGCCTGGAGCAAACTCCCTCCTGGGCTCCCCTACTTTTGTTACAAATGTTCTTGCTATGCCCCTAGTCCATCAGGATTGAAACCTCACATCATTTTTCTTCCCAACTTCCCTATATATCCAAATTTTTGCCAAGTGGGGATAGTGAGAAGGTGGGGCACCAAAAAAAAGGGATAAACCTTTGGAATGGCCCATTTGGAGAAAATGATAAGAAATCAAGCAACAGAATATTACAGAAGAGGTCCCCAAAACTGGCAGGCTGTGCACTAGATCTATTTGACCTGCAGTGTTCTTAGAATTTTAAATTTTGTAATGAATCATGGAACACTATATCTAAAACTAATGATGTAATGTATGGGGATTAACATACTGGGTGTTATGCACAAACAATGAATCATGGAACACTATATCTAAAACTAATGATGTAATGTATGGGGATTAACATACTGGGTGTTATGCACAAACAAAGAATTTTAAATTTTGTTTCCAGCATTTAAAATCAGAATATTTAGGGGCACCTGGGTGGCTCAGTTGATTAAGCATCTGACTCTTGATTTCAGCTCAGGTCATGATCTCAGTTGTGAGATTTAGTCCCGCATCACTTAAGATTCTCTCCCTCTCCACCTGTCCCTCCACTTCTCCTTCCCTCCCCCGTCTCCCTCAAAAAAATAAAAAATAAATAATAAATAAAATCAGAGTATTTAATATGAAAATCCAGATTTCCATTTCTCTCAAAATAGAACAGCGCTCCTGTGCAACGTTGAACGGCATTCATATCTCTTAGCTAGAACATACTCTCTCAGTTCACCTCACCTGCTTCTCCCCATTGTCTCATTGGCTCTAAGCCTAAGCGCCAAGCTCCATTTATGATCATGCTTGTACTGTTATTTTTCTTATAGCAAAGAGAAAAAAATGAAGTATATCTTGTACCCATGCCTCTACTCCAAGTGGAAAACCAAGAGTGTCACCTGCTTCAAGAAATAATTTTCTTATATCAAGCACACCTCATTCATCTCCGTGGCCCTCTGTGCAAGGTTACATTATGCCTTGCATGAGCCATAAGCCCTTTTACCATCATGGGCCCTCTCCTCCACGAACATACTAAAAATTGTATTTAATGATCACATTGATATAAAGGCAGATATATTAATATTATATATTAAATACTCTCTTTGATCTAAACTTTCTCATCTCCATAGGCCACTAAAAGTACAATGGATCCTAGGCATTGTGGCCACCATGCCTAATGGATAAGTTAGCCCTGCCCCTGTGGATATTTGAGGTTACTGGGAAATTGTTTAAGCCCCAATTCACCTGTATGAGTGTGGGACACACAATCCATTACTACAGGTGAAATCATGTCCAGAGCAAGATCTCCTGGTGCAATTCTGATGCTCATCATAGCCATCCGTACAGTCCGCATCACCGTCACAGACCCAGGACTGGGGAATGCACTTCCTGGACGGAGGCACATTATTTGCACAGAGAAACTCGGAACTCGAGCAGTTGTGACTGTCTGAAACCCAAAGCACACAAGAAACAGAAACCACATGAAAACTCAGGCTAGTAGTCAAATTCATTCTGAACCATTTCCCTTGCTTTACATTACTTAATAGTCTGAGGGATGAAAGGAAATTAGAGTACAACAGGTAGACAAATCGCATTATTATCATAATAACAGATTATAATAAAAAATACCTTCAAAATTCCATTTTAATTGCTCTGGACCTTGGAAGTAAAAAATAAACATAATAGAACACCTCACTTAGGGGCGCCTGGGTGGCTCAGTCCTTAAGCGGGAAGCCTGCTTCTCCCTCTCCCGCTCACCCTGCTTGTGTTCCCTCTCTCGCTGTCTCTCTGTCAAATAAATAAATAAAATCTTAAAAAAAAAAACCCTCACTTAGTTTTCCATAAAATTAATGTAAAATCATATTTTTCCCTTAGAGCTTCAGAAAACAACTCCCGTTTTGTTATTTGTATACCAAAAATGCCTTACACTTGGTAAAAATTTTTGGTTAACAAAGTGTAATCACAAAAACACGATGTGAGATAGGTATTTTTATGCCAATTCTACAGATAAAAACTGAAGCTCAAACTAGGTGGCTCCAAGTCACAGAACTTTCTAAAGACCTAGGGCTTCAAACGTGGGTCTTTTTTCTCCAAATTTAGGCTTTTTCAACTACATTACAGCTACCACCCAAGTAGAATTAGGATATATAGGAGGGGAATACGGCAACAAGACTTGTCAGAAACCATGACAATGTTAGGAAAGAGATGAGATGCTAACATATAATCATTAATGCCTGCAGAATAAAAGAACTGGCATTTTATCCAATCTCATTGTGGATGAATGGGAGACAAGAGAGGGGGTGTCTTGGTGAGGGGAGGTGGGAGAAGTACAGTCTGTGTTTGTGCAGCTGCCAACTACCCATTTCAATGTAGAGTACATGTGGAGCTATAGACAGCCACCAAAGTCAATGACATATGGGGTTACAGTGAAATGCAAACATCAGGGAGCCATTGTTTTTATTGCTGACCTTGGAAAGACACTCTTCTAAGACATCTTAGCTAAGAGTTCCATGCTCTGTTGGTAATGGAAAATGGTGTCCCATGGTCTGGTCCACAAACCACTCAAAAGGAAGAGCCCACCCTCTACCTATTCCTCGAAATAACAGCAATAAGGCAAGAGATGAAACTGGAGGCACAGTTAATTGCTACACTGTTTAAAGGGGCTATTAAGCTTGGCCAACTGAGTTCTCTTTATCTGCTCCAGAAGTGTAGGACATTATCTGTTAGCTAAATGCAAGAGAAAGACAATAAACATTAAAATCATTTTTTATCAGATTTTAAAGTGTTTAAGTGGATGCTATCAAACAATTTTGGAGTGGAAAAATAAAGGTAACATTTTATCAGCATGCAATCAATTAAAGAGGAATCTGCCTGACAGTCATACTCTCCAAAGGCACAAAAATCATCTCCCGAGTTTCCTTGGAATGTCACTCTGCAGAGGAATGAATGGTTTCTCTTACCACAGTGGTGCCTTTCATCCTCATCACTCATGTCCCCGCAGTCATTATCCCCATCACAGATCCATTCCCTTCGAATGCACCTTCCACTGTCACACTTGAACTCGTTACTTAAGCATGTTGCTTCAAGGTACTCTGAGAAAAGATAAAAAACAAGTCTCAGGGAAAAAAGTGGTTTGCAGTCCAAAAAATCTTAGGAGAAGCCTGCTACTGCATGGGCTGTCCAAAACACCTGACTCAGAGCATGAGCTAGCTATGTACAGCTATGCTGGGTCCTCCAAGGAGGCTGGTCCCAGTGACCAGTGGTCCGAGACTGAAGTAGTTGACTGATGGTGCAAAGCCCTCATTACTTTTTGTTACTAGGATGTGATTCGGTATTTCTTTATAGGTATGATAGAGAAATAACAGTCTTTTCCCAAGAGGGTATAAATTACTATTTCATTTTTAAGTCTACTTTTCATCCCAAAACATTTTGTTTGATGCAAACTATCCCCCCAGTATGCCTGATCCCCATTTCCCTGCTCTCTTTTTGCTTTTTTCCATAGCACTTACCACATTTCAACATGCTATACAATTTACTATCTGTTTTGTTGCCTGTGTCCCCTCACTAGAATATAAGCCCCATATAGACAGGGATCTTTGACTTATTCACTGATAGAGCCCCAAAGTGCCTAGAATGTAAGTGCTCAATATATATTTGTTGAATTAAACTGATAAGACACCCTTATGCTTTAAATTAGTCATCACTGACTCAAATTCTTTCCTCATAACCCCACATGTCCTTATCAACCATTTGTCATAGGCCCATACACACAGGGTCCCCTCAAAATTAACCTCAGGCAAAAGTAAATTAAATTTTAACCATTAAAAATACAACACAGTAATATGAGGAAGGAGAAACATTTCTCCTTTCACAAGCTGCTAAGAAAGGAGTGTATAGCACCACAACCTTTTTTAAGAGACATAGCCCCTCTGACATAAAAACACCACTTCTAGAAATCTAGCCTAGAACAATCTTCCCACATATGCACAAAGAGGTTTCTAAAAGGAAGTTTGTTCAAATAAATAAATAAATAAATAAATAAATAGGTGTTCATTCCAGCATAATTTTTCATAGTGAAAAAATGAAAACAACCTAAACATCCATCAGTTAGGAAAAGGAAAAGACACTTGGGTCGTCCATACGTCAGAGTAATATTCAGCAGTGCAAAGGAATATGTAGATCTGTGTTCGCTAACACGCGGACAAGTGTTGTTAAGCTGAAAGGGGCAAAACTGCAGAAAAATATGTATAGTAAGGTCTCTATTTGTGTTTTAAAATCTACATATTAGGATATACAGAAAAACGTAAGGAAAACTCACACTCACCCTTCGCATTGATCATCTCTGGGGAGTGAGATTAGAGAAGGCTGAGAAAATGGAAATTTTGCTTTTTTGTATACATTTTATGACTTCTTTAAAATAATACTCCTGCATATTATGAGAATGTACTCATAAATATGACAGGCAGTTGGTACCCCGTACTGACTTTGGTTCCCATGGAGGAGTTTGGAAACTATACTTACTCTTCACATATTTGAACCAATCATTCATATGTCGAAACCGAGCTCTAACACTATTCGACTCACTTAACAGTTATGTATTTCCATTACAGATCCTCAAAACTCTACATGTCCTTTGCTGTCTACAAAACTTTCAGTATTGGGGAAAAAGAACTCGGCAAAGAGCTTCAAATACCACTCTCCTGAGAGAGACTAGGGATAGAAAATAAGTCGAAATTCAGCTGTAAAACTATAAAAATGGTACTAAGAAAATACCCCCCCCCACATAAAAAGTTTTTTATATAATGATTGTTTTGCAGATGATTATATTACAGTGGAGGAAAAATAAAAGCCATCTAAATGCTTAAAATAGAGGCAGTTAACTCAAAGATAATACAACCACTCAGTGGAATATTATACTGCCATTAAAAAGGAGTATGAAGACTGCGTAACAAGGGTCAGCAAACTTTCTCTTAACCAGACGGCAAGTGTTTTGGGCTTACAGGACATACGTTCTCTGTCACTCCTACCTCACACTGCCACGGTAGCACAAAAGTAGTCATAGACGGTATGCTACTGCATTCTAATAAAACTTTATAAAGACAGGCAGCTGGCCATGGCCATAGTTTGCAGACTGATTTATTAACATAAAAAAGCAGTGACAGTTACGTTTAAAAAAAAAAGTGCATGGATATAGATTAGAACTTGTAAAGGTTAACAGCAGCCTCCAAATACAAACAGGTACTAGTGCCTCCAGGAATACAACCAGAGGGTCCCTGCAACTTCTTGAGAAACTCAGATGGCCACGGGACCTTCCCTCATAAGCTGGTACACAGACCAGGTGGAGGATGTGTGCCCATAAAATGCCCCGTCCCCATATATACGATCATTCCAATCACTTTTGAATCCTCCAAAAGCCTTGTGGGCCAGAACTCAACCTAATTCAGAAATTCCAATTCACAGTCAATTAAAATTAACTGAGTTCTACAAGCCAGGCACAGTATTAGGTGCATCACCAACATAATCTCATTTCATGGGCATCGGTCGGCAGCCTCCATACGCTGATCCCTCCCCACACGAACAGGTTTTCAATGGCTGTCTGCTGAGTGGTTTCATCCTCTTAGCTGACAACAGGAGCAGGGAGCACAAAGAGTGGCCAGCCGTGATCCCAGTCTGTATTTGGAAGTAGTGGAACAGTTTCTCTAGCTGCATTGTAATGCTTGTCATGCTTGCTTACTCTCTTACCGCAACTGGCAGGTTCATCAGAGCCATCAGGACAATCTCCTTCCTCATCACAGTACCAGTGTCTAGGGATACAACGTCCAGATGTGCAGGGAAACTCGTCGCTGCTGCACGTGTGAGAAGCTGAGGACGGAGGTAAAACCCGGGAGTAAAACACAAGCTTGTTCCCATCAGTCTTAACCATCTGCCCATCTCTCTGAACTAGGTAACCGGTGCCAGGGAAGGAAGACTGAGGCCTGGGAAAAGGGTTTTATATAAGCTTTCCATGGGGACGAAGGGGTGGGTGGGGGAGAGAAGGAAGGCAATACTGTTCCAGTTTTCCAGAATTTTTCTTTCTAGATTCTAAAAGCCCAACAATAAATTGTATTTGTTAGAAATATCAAAGAAATATCTTTTTGAGGGGCGCCTTGGCGGCTCAGTCATTGGGCGTCTGCCTTCGGCTCAGGTCATGATCCCAGGGTCCTGGGATTGAGCCCCGCATCGGGCTCCCTGCTCAGCGGGAAGCCTGCTTCTCCCTCTCCCACTTCTCTGCTTGTGTTCCCTCTCTCGCTGTCTCTCTGTCAAATAAATAAATAAAATCTTAAAAAAAAAAAAAAGAAAGATCTTTTTGATACATGAAACCACAAGTTATGGATAAGAAGACTTGGCTCTACGTTGTCTGCTATAACCTAAAAATAATAAATAAATTCTATGGAAATATTAAAAGCAAAACCAACATACAGCCATATCTGAGCTCAGCCCACATGGTTCTAAAAAGACAGTTGTGCTCTTATTCATCCTTGTGATACGGGATTCTTCTTTGAGTAAATGACACTACCTATGTTTGAATACTGATTCTTGTCTCATGTAATCTTAGGTAGCTCTGGGTCAGATGTATTTTCTAAATTGTTATGTGGGTACAAACTAGAATCAAGTCTTATAATTCTTCCGGTCTATAAGGCCCCTTGCTTTGGCCCAAGATATCTGATGATTTTCCAGGGGTAAAACTGATAAGGAAGCAGAGGTCCCTGAAAGGTCAGTGCTGTCTCTAATCTCTATGTCCCTATCTGATGGCTGCATCCTGAATTCTGCTTCTTCCTGCTGCTGCTGTTATAACTGATGCCTGTTCTTGGCCTATACCCTGCTCTGGTGATAATTACGAAATTCTTAAATTATGTACCTATTATACTAATAGCCTCAAAGTTATCGAGCTTAAGAAAGGCCTTTTAATTCGATCTATAAATACAGGAAAATGCCTGACTGAACCAAATTGCTAAATATGAAATAAAAGTTTCTGAAATTCAAGCATATTAAAAAGATAGAAGAGTTCTTTCAGTTCCTAATGGTAACTATAATCATATTAAGAGTAAATATAAGGGCTTGACAAGCAAATTCTGCCTGGGGTTCCTGAAGACAAAAGGCCCTCGACTTTGGGCAAAATGACTTTGCAGTTATAAAAGGTCAGGTATCAGAGGAGGTCTCTGGAAGAAATATTTGGAGTGGGGGATCCATCCAGAGAACAGAGAGAGGGGCTGCTTATGCTCCTCTAATCACATCCTAAAGTAAGTGCCTACTGCATCTACTTATCCAGCCAACTTGAGGTGACAAGCAGCCCAAACACCTGGGCCATCTATCTGTGTATTAGCTCCAGACATGCATCCCTGGAGCCACAGAAAGAACAGCATGTTTCTCTTACCACAGAAAACAGGGCTTTCATCACTCATGTCTCCACAGTCATTGTCTTCATCACACAAGTAAAAATGAGGAATGCAAATGTTTGTCGTCTGACATTTTACATAGCCGGGCTGGCAGGTGCGATCAGCTTGGAAAAGACAGCAGATAAACCTTTGGAACAGATCCACCACATATACAGAGCACCACAAATGTCCATGCTAACAAAGCTACTGGACTCAAAACATGTTTAAAGCTCTCACAGAGGCATCATCCACGACAGTTATTTTTCACCATCACTTCTAAAGTAAAAAGAGCTATTTCCAGCTGACGGGGAGGCGGAGGGGAGAGCATGCTTACTTTGTAGTTTAAGTCATCTATTTTAATTATTTAATAGCACCACCAAGAGTCCCAACTCTTGGTTAAATAAACTATGGTATATCCACATAATGGAGTAATATGTAGCTATAAAAAGGAATGAAGAAGATCTCTATACATTGATAAGGAATGACGGTATGATCTCCAGCATATATTGTTAACAGACAGAAAGCAAGATTCAGGGGCGCCTGGGTGGCTCAGTTGGTTAAGCGACTGCCTTCAGCTCAGGTCATGATCCCAGGGTTCTGGGATCGAGCCCCGCATCGGGCTCTCTGCTCAGCCGGAAGCCTGCTTCTTCCTCTCCCACTCCCCCTGCTTGTGTTCCCTCTCACGCTGTCTCTCTCTCTCTCTCTCCCTGTCAATTAAAGAAAGAAAGAAAGAAAGAAAGAAAGAAAGAAAGAAAGAAAGAAAGCAAGATTCAAAACCACAGGCTATCTTTTGTGTGAGAAAAACAATATGAATGTGAGTGTGTGTGTGTGTGTGTCGAGAGAGAGATGCTTATATTAAAAAACAATAATGAATCTCTCCTCCAGCCATCCAAGATGTTAAAAAGAAAGAAGGCTAAGGGTAAGAAGGTGGTTCCGGCCCCTTCTGTGAAAAAGCAGGAGGCCAAGAAGGTAGTCATTCCCCTGTCTAAGAAAAGGCCCAAGATTTTGGCATCGGACAGGACATCCAGCCCCAAAGAGACCTCACTAACTTTGTCAAATGGCCCGGCTACATCCGGCTACAGCGGCAAAGGGCTAGTCTCCATAAACGTCTGAAAGTGCCTCCCTCAACTACCCGCTTCATGCGGGCCTTGGACTGCAAAGCAGCTTCTCAACTGCTTAAGCTGCCCCATAAATACAGACCAGAGACAAAGCAAGGGAAGAAGCAGAGAATGTTGGCCCAGGCTGAGAGAAAGCTGCTGGCAAAGGGGATGTCCCCACTAGCCACTAGGAGGCCGCCTGTCCTAGGAGCTGGGGTTACTACTGTCACCACCTTGGTGGAAAACAAGAAGCCTCAGCTGGTAGTGACTGCACATGCTGTGGACCCAACTGAGCTGGTTGTCTTCCTACCCGCCCTGTAGTGTAACATGAGGGCTCCCTACTGCATTATCAAGGGGAAGGCCAGGCTGGGACGTCTGGGGCACAGGAAGACCTGCACCACTGGCACCTTCACAGCGGTTAACTCAGAAGACAAAGGAGCTCTGACTAAGCTAGTGGAAGCTATCAGGACCAATTACAATGACAGATATGAGGACATCCACGGTCACTGGGGAAGCAATGACCTGGGTCCAAAGTCGGTGGCTCCCACTGTCAAGTTGGAAAAGGCAAAGGCTAAGGGACTGGCCACCAAACTGGGCTAAAGTGAACGTTGTTGAATTTTCTGTACATAAAAGTAATAAAAAGTTCTCTTTCAGCTAGTGTCAAAGAAATAATGAAAAAATAATGACAGTTGTCATACCTATGGATAGATTAAGAATAGTTCGGAGTGAGTGGGATGGAGAAGACAGGGAGAAAAGACTGCTGTGAATATACCTCATTATATAATTTTGACTATGGAACCATGTACATTATTTTGTATAAATAAAAATGATGAAATAAAAATGATGAAATAAAAATGGAAAAAGGGAAGCAATTCTTAATATTTGGAAATAGTAACAGAAGCAAATACTACATCAGGTTAATAGCATAACCATTCAGAGAAAAAAAAATCAAGTGACTTTAAAACCAGTATTTTGACTACATAGCAGGACATAATCTAAGAACAAGAGGGACCTAAAAATCTTAAATTATGATTAGTAGATTTATTGGTAGTACTATTACTTGTGTGGTTATTCTTAAATAGGAATTTTGAAATTACGGTAAAATAAAGCAAATAAGTAAATATGTAAATGTCATCAGAAACCAATATTTTAAGCATAAGAGAGACAGGATTATATAATCTATGTAAAAAAATCATAATCTTAAATTAAAATGGGAAAAACCAATATAAACTTTTTCCTTAAAAATTGTATTTCCTAGCTCTATACGTTAAAAAGCTCTGGAAGCAATAAGAGCCAAATAGAAATGGGAAACTTGACACTGTGGTAATCTCTAAATCCACAAAAGGAATGAGCTCTCTTTCCAGGTCTGAGACAGGAAATGGACCGAATGGGCCATGTCAAAATAACAGAGGAGCCAACTTAACAGAGCTCCCACTGGCCTAAGATAAGGAAGTTGAGCACCAAAAACATTAAATGACTTTACTGCGCTAAAATTCATCAAATATGTAAAAATCCATCAGTCTAATACTAAAAGCAAACAAAACAAAAAATTAGTGTTCATTGGTCACCAACTCATTACTATGAAAACTAGCTAAGGGAAAGAATCAAGCATTTATCCTACAGAATTATACTTCAGGTTAACAAAATAGTTGATAACGAAAATTTCTTCTTTATGGAACTTTACCTAATGTATGTAGAATAAATAATAGAATTTTTAAATGCTTATTTTGTAACCCTTAAAGAAATAATGGATTTATAGAACAACCATCCATGTATGCTAAAACCACTGGGTAGCAGGTTGATGGGAAGTGCTTAAGGGAAGATTCAGGCTGACTTCTAAATCCACTAATTAATTTTATCATGACTTAAACTGGAACAACCAAGTATTACGTGCTTCATGATGTGATGCAACAGGAAATACACAGTTCCACCTATGGAAAATTCTTACTCAAAGAATTGAACCTAATGTAATCATACCTCTAGGTACAAATTCCAGTTAATAGGATATAAGAGGGACAAAATAAACGGCTCAATTGAGCAATTAGTCAAACAAATCAATGGCATGAAGAAAATGGGCACTGCTGAGGCATAAAAGAGATTAAAGAGTTATAATAATCAAAATCCATGTGTAGACCTTGTCAGAATGCTAATTTGAACAGAGCGACTGCATAAAGACATTTTGGGAATAATGATAAAATTTGCATACGGATTGAGTATTCAAGTATTGTCAGTTTTGCCAGGCGTCATTATGGTATGGTAGTTAGTTTTCAAAATGTCGTCACAAATGACATGCATGTCTGAGAGTTGCCTTATAATATTCAAGGGGGGGAAGGTCAGGGGAAATGGATGAAACAGACTGACCACTTGCTGATAAATACTGAAGTTGGGTAATGGATAGATACATTTTACTATTCTTTCTACTTTGGTGTGTGTTTGAAATTTTCCGTAAGAAGGAGTTCTTTTTTTAAAAGGCATATCCAAATAAATGTTGTATGTAACTCCACCTACAAAAGCAGCGAGCATGTAGATATATCCAAACTGAAAATGTATTTGAATTTACACATTGCTCTTTTCTTTTCCCTCGATGCTAAAGAGCAAATCCCAGAAATTTTGGAAAAATCAATAAAAACAATTTACCAGAAAAATGAAAGAAAGAAATCATTTCAGTCAACACCACACTGTATAGCTTTGTGCATAACAAACATTAACCACAACACATCTAGGCAATAGTTTGTCAGTAACTACTGGTAAAGTTTTAAAACAATCAAAAATTTTATGAAGTGAATTTTTCGTCTGACAGATAATGTAAACCAAGGATAAAATATTTGAGGTTAAAATATTCAATGGTCGTGTGGGTCCATACATTTAGGTGAATGATTCAAATACATTAGATTTGTTTTTAAAAACCATTTAGCAGAATATATTAAAATGAAATCCATGTTCTAGATGAATACTTAGGGGTTTTTTTTTTCAGAAAGCCTTTGTTTCTACATAAGAATTATCTCCCATGAGGTAAAGGAGACTCCAAAAAACAAAACATAAAAAACAAAAAACAAACAAAAAAAGATTTCAGCACAGTAAGTACTTGGTTTAAGCACAATAAGTACTTGATGAACTTACAGCAATTTTTCTCATCTGAGGTATCATTATCATGGCAGTTGTTAATGCCATTGCAGACAAACTGAAGAGGAATGCACCTTCTGTTAGTGCAGGTGAACTCCACAGTGGCGTTACAGTCCCTGAACAGGCACCCTGCCTCATCACTGTTATCACCACAGTCGTTGTAGTGGTCACAGCGGTAATGATACTGGACGCATCGCCCATTGGCACAGGTGAAGGCTGTCGGGTGGCAGGTGTGAAACGCTAAGAGGAAGAAGAAACATTGAAGAGACTTCTTGATTAAAGCATCCTCCTAGTTTCTAAAAAAGTACAATCAAATAAAATGGATACTTTGAGTTTACCTTCTAAAGCAAAAATGGCTGCAAAACGGACTGCGTGCAAATGAGATAAACTTTTAATTAGATTAAACAAAATACGTTTACTTTTCTTAAGTAAATTAAGTATTTTAGGCAAATGTCAGAGTCGCTTCACTTCTCTACCATCTCAATTTAGAATTTTATCCCAATCCCAGAAAAGCATGCAAATACAATTTCTTTGGGGAAAATAAAACTCTTAGCCCCTACACAGTCTATTGGAAAAATGTCGCTAACTGCTAGTGTTTTCCTCACCCCATCCAGATGGAAGCTGAATACTGAATGATTTCAATAAATTACGAATGATCCTTCTGCTATGAAAATTAATAAAATGGTAACAATCACCTATTAGAGCTCCTAGTTCCATGCTAAGTCATGCTGGACATGCACCAAGCCCCATGCTGTGCTTTTTTATATATTGTTTCCCTCACTCCTCACAAAAATCCTAGTAACAGCTCCACCTAACAGATGAGGTATCTGAGGCTCAGATAGTTTAGGTCACTTTCCCATGGCTGCACAGACTGAAACGGCATAGCTAGGATTTTAATCCTGCACCTTTGCTCTTAACCACTACAGAGGTGCTTTCTAATAAAGCATCATACACTACTCCCTGGCATGTATATCAGCTTATATGTGATTTAACACTGCGTTCTCGGACTAAATGTTTGCAGTTCTAACAGGACACATAGGCACAAAATTCACACCGATTCACACACAGCAGGATTCTGTACCAAACACTTGGCGTGAAGACAAGTTTACCGCCTGACGAAAGCTCCAAGAGTCCAACTCACCACAGACACTTTCCAGCTCATCACTGCCATCACCACAGTCATTATCGTTGTCACATTTCCATTGTTCCGAGATGCAGTGCCCATTGAGGCAGGTGAACTTGGAACTGTCACACCGTGTACCATTGTCCACGATGCAATGCTTTTTGTTGTTGGCCAGATACCAGTGGCCCTCATGTGGGCACTGGCACTCAGCACCATTTGGACCTGAAAAAAAAGTTGGCCCAAAAAGCAAAAGATCTGTGGAGCAACCATTCATAGTCTCTATTCCAGAACAGCAGTGGCAGTATTTCTCTATTAAAAGTACTCTAAGACAAGCCATAGAAACTCTTCCCATCAGCCTCTCAACTATACTCTGCGTCATTTTTCCATGAAGACCAACCACCACTCTAATAAATGTGGCTAATTCACCCTAAATTAACAACCAGCTCTTGCCTACACTGAAACAATAGAAATGATTCTCCCTTCTTAGCAGCATCTGTAAAGCAATGCAATACTATCAAAAGATACATCTTCCTGGGACTCTGTTGCTATCTATAAAACACTCTATGAAATACATAGTATCACACTGAAAATAAGAGAAATATTTCAAGCTATAAATAGTACCTCCCAGGTGGAAGAACTAGATCCTTTCGTATGGGAGGTAAGCTCATTGATGGAATTTCTATTCAGGTCATGAAGTTTGGCAGCCAAAGACCCCATCTTTCTTTCTACTTCCACCAAGCTTGAGTTAAAATTGCCTTCATAAGAGGGCTCCATAGCAAATAGAAAAGAAACCTGTCAAAGTCTTCCTCTAAACCTACAAACTCCCAAATCTATTTTATGAATTACCCTAAAATCAAAGAGAATTTGGATTTTTTTTTTTCCCTGTTAGAGCTGAATATCCCTCAGCCTTCCCTACGAATCATCATCATTATTACTCTACATGATTCAGTCCTCACGGGCAATGCCTTACCTGGTGCACAAATATGGCTGCAGCCTCCATTAAACTCGCTGCAAGGATTGCTACACTGTTGCTGATGGTTCTTCACGACAACGCGAATACCATTAGGCCGGAAGGGAAAACTCATGGTCATTGCCATCTGACCTGACCCATCATATTTGTTAGCTCGGTAAATTTTTTTCGTGTTCCAGTCAGTCCAATAAATATACTGGCCATAGAGAGTCAAGCTAAAAGGATGAAAGACTGTGTTGACAATGACCTCACGCTGCGTGCCCGTTAGAGTGCTGCGTTCAATCTTCTGCCTAAAGTGAAGTAAAAAAGAAAATGTTGGAATCCAGAAAGAGTTAAGTGCCTCAAATGGCAGCCCAATGCCTGGGCCTAACCGTTCCTTTATACAAACCCCCAACTTTCTTTTCAAAAGCAGCATATGGCTGATGATGGGAGGTCTTCATTTGTTTATGAAACAATGGCCTACAAAAGTCATTGATTTCCAAATATTAATAGAACCTATAAGTAATCCTACAAAGGGTACCAGACCAAAATTAGAAAATGGAGAGTATTATGAAGTAATACACACAATGCATGGAACTCAGTGTTTGGCACACAGTAGTCAATAAAATGTGAATTACTTTTTCCTTCCCACTCCCCTAATGACCTTGATTTGTCATTTACCCAGTACCTCGAGGAATTTACCTATAATGATCCAAGTTTAGACACTAAACATCATTGCTTGCTTCAAATGAGAAGATAAAGATGAGATTGTTAGGTGCTAGTGTCACAAGCAGAAGATGAAAATCTTAAGAAAATAAGCAAAGTAAGTTAAGATTCCTGACATGTAGACACCAGCAATAATAAATGAAATCATCTCATCTTTTCAACTATTCCATTAGGATGATTGGAATGTGAGTAACTTCAGGGCTACTTGAAGAAGTTACGTGTAAAATTAGAGTTGACAAAAGTTTATAAGGAAAACACTATGAAATTGGCTGAGAAAAATCTATTTGAGAAGATGACCAATAGTCAAAGACTAAAGGAAAATGTTTTTAACTGAAGGCTAAAGCCCAGAGGAAACTTAATATCAATGTGCATTTAAAAGTTATCCACATTTTATGTTAGTTACATGGGACCTGGAGATTATAAATTGAGTGATTACATTTGTAATTATAATTGAAATTAACTCATCTAGTAATGTATCTTTAGATGCCTTCTAGTTCATAATTACTCAATCTTATGATAGATCAATTTTGACAGGTACATTTACCAAGCTAGAATATAGTTCATAAAACTATGATCCTACATTTTTGGCCCTATCTATTTGGCATATTTATATTTTCATCACGTTATGCAAATCCCTCCTCTGAAAGTGAAAGCAGGAACTCTCCTTATCAACACCCACAAAAAATAATGAAAGAACGTACAGACTGGCATCTGCCCAGTAGAGAAGGTCATTCTCGTGGTCCAGAGTGAGCCCATTGGGCCAGACCAGGCTGCTGTTCACAATAGGTACCCGGAAATTTCCTCCCAGTGTGGCTCTCTCAATTTTGGCATTAGTACCCCAGTCAGTCCAGTACATGTACCTAGTCATCCAAAAGGAGTCATAATTAATTCACCACAAGGAACATCATAATACCTTTTAGTTAAAAAATGGTAGCCTTCTTTAACTGCAAATCTCATATTAATATGGCAAATGAAACCCACTCCATTCTCACCTACACAACTTGCCCAAAAGGGCTTTACTGAGTGAGAGCATTAATTCCTAGTATACAGCCAACCTTTCTAACAACAATAGGAGTTACTTCCCCTTCAAAATTACTCATATTTTTTCACTCTTGAATATATGGCTACAGAGTTTCAAACCCATGAAATGTTGGCTGTCTATGAACATAACCTAATTTCAGGCCCCAATCCTTCCAGAAATAAGCATATAGAAACACGATAAATAAGACCATGGCATACCCTCGGCAAGGATCTAATACAATTGCTCTTGGCTTTGAAACATGGGCTATCACAGTGCGCTGAGACCCATCCTCAGCCACGGAGTTAATTGTCTGGTTGCTGTAGTCACTGTAATATATTCTTCTGTTGATCCAGTCAAAGGCAATGCCATCAGGATTCCCTCTACCTGGATATATACCAACACACACACACAAAGGCATTAGAGTCTCAAAAGGCATTTTAGAACCACTGGGTCATCCACATGTGTAGATTATGTTGTGTCAACTTCCAAGATAAGCTGCTCCTGGAGTGCCCTTACCTGAAATAATGGCAGTGGGAGACCTGGTCCCTGAATTTAGATTGACATACGAAATCTGACCATTTCCAGATGCTAAAGATTGTGTGAAGTAGATTCTGTTAGTTATGCCATCATAGGCCAGGTCTACAGCAACTCTGTCCACACTTATTGCTTCAAAAGGTGGGCTATGAGCCTCAGGGTCCAAGTGTAAGCTTCTCAAGGTATTCTCCAAGGCAAAGATGAGGAAATTTTCTGTTGGAATGGCACAACTCTTGCCATCACCTTCTAGGGTTCCAAAGGCACAGCCACATTTTGGGGTGTCCAATCCAGGCAGAGCAAAGCAGAAATGGGTGCATCCACCATTATTTTCCAAGCAAGGGTTGTTGTTGACCTCAGCTGGTGACCGGGGCTGAACACTCTGGTCGAAGACAGTCACATCTCTTAGCCAATTGAGATTGTCCCTTATCACTGTTGGTGGCTCACTGCTGTCTGGTTCCTTGCTAGCTTGGAAGATTTTTTTTAAATTCCTGTCTACCCATATGATAGAATTTCCAAAAACAGTGATGGCATAAGGAGTTGGGTAACGACTGCCATAACGAATGACTTCAGATTCTTCTGCCTCAATACCAATCCTTGCAATTATATCTAAAGAATCATCAACCCAATAAACGTAGCCATTGCTATGGTCTACTGCCAAGCCCCGTGGTGTGACAATGCCTTCTGATACAAGCACAGTTCGATTGGTACAATCAAGAAAAGAACGTTCAATCTTTGGGCTTTGCCCATAGTCTGCCCAGAAGAGATATCTATTCTTGGGGTCTACAACAATATCCCTGGGCCTATCTGCAGTGGCTTTAAGGAGAATACGGCGGTAAGTGGTATTGATCCGCAGAACTTCTATCAGTGTTTCAGACACGAAAGCATTGGTGAAATAAAGATTTCCTGCAAGAAAATGAAAGAACATACTGATAAATGCAAAACCAAGAACGAAAAAGAGGGAACCTTTTCAAATTCAGAACGAAATATATAAGGCTGAGGTTTGGGTCAGTAAAGGTTATCTTTTACAAGATAATAAATGTCTCAGTTTAGACTTAGAAAAATATTTACTCTTAGGAACCAAAGAAATTGTTTTGGGGTGCCTGGGGGGCATCCAACTCCTGGTTTCGGCTCAGGTCATGGTCTCAGGGTTGGGAGATTCAGCCCTGTGATGAGTCCCACATCAGGCCCCGCGTGAGGCTCCACACTCAGTGCAGAGTCTGCTTGAGAGTCTCTCCCTCTCCCTCTGCCCCTCGCCAACCCTCACACGCTCTCTTCCTCTCTCTCAAATAAATGAATAAATCTTTTAAAAAATTGTTTCTTCAAATTTAAAGAAAAAGTGCCTATCCTCAGCTTCTAAAGCAGATTAGAATTCATAGCAAACGTCATAACCCACTTGCTACTGAAAAATTTTTTTTCAGAATGTCCTTCCTCTTTCACCTGAATGTTTAACATCTAAATCTCCAAACACTCTAATACACATTATCATGGCATAACTTCTATTCCCAACATGATGAAAGGAGCAAAGAGGGAAAGCCAGCAGCTTCTCAGCTTATTATCGATGTCATCAAGCACTCCTTGTGCTTAGTATTAACAGTCTAGTCCGACTAGTGTAGCTGTTTTCATCACATGGACCTTCTAAAGCCACAAAACAAAAACCCATTCTTCTTTGGACATTACAGAATGATGTAAACGCTAGAATAAAAACACAATGGTGTGAAGACCGTAGAATGAGTAGAGAGTGATCCCATATTGATTCCACGTAGCCAAAAGCCTATTGTTGAATGGTCAATTCTGCTACCAAGGTACATCTATTTTGTTCCTAGGTCTGAGTCAAAATTGCTCTGGAGAAATCAGGCCAATATGCAGCATGTTACTGATCTACCCTTTATATATTCAAATCCTTTCATCCAGGTTTGGCAAACCTTTTCCCTAAAAGGCCAGAGAGTAAATATTTTAGGCTTTGTAGAGCATATGGTTTCTTTCACAAGTACTCAGGTCTGCCACTATAAACATGAAAAGCAGCCATGGACAAATGGGCACAGCTGTGTTCCAGTAAAACCGTATTTACAAAAATAGGCATGGTCCAAAGGTACAATTTCCAGTTATAAAAAAATAAGTACTGAGGATGTACAACACAATGACTATAGTTAACACTAATGTATGGTATATATGAAAGTGGCTAAGAGAGTTAATCCTAAGAGTTCTCATTACAAGGAGAATTTTTTTTTCTTTTCTTCTTTCTTCCCTTTTTATTGTATCTATATGAGATGATGGATGTTAGCTGCGTCTACTGTGATAACCATTTCACAATATATGTAAATCAAACTATGATGCCGTATGCCTTAAACTTACACAGTGATGTGTGTCAATTATTTCTCAATAAAACTGTGGGTGAAGAAACAGCCAGTGAGCTGCATTTGGTCCATAGGCCATAGACTGCTGACCCCTGCTTTAGCTATATTCTCAGAAGTAATATAGTAATTTGTAATCAGAAATGGGATTTAGGAATCCAATTAAAGCCTTATCTACGATATTTAATATTTACAATAAACTCTTATTATAGTACCTAGGTTTTCATAAAAATTTAATTCTAAGTGATGTCTACTTACCAAACTTGATTAACACACAATGATACCTATTTTTATAGAATAGGATCATATTCTCAAAATTATAATACATTTAATACATTTGTTTCTCAGTGTATCATTAAATAAAAACAAATGGTAATTTAAAATTAAGTACACGACACCTAAAACTAATATTACACTGTATTTAACTGGAATTTAAATAAAAACTTTAAAAAATAATAAAAATAAAAATAAAAAAACACCAGGTGATTTTGCTATGCAAGAGTGGGAACATGTCAAGTCATATGTGAGGATAATTACCAATTCAATGTCTTAGCACATCAAAGGAGAGACAGGGGTCATGAAGAGGCAGGGAGTAAGTCAGTGATGAGGGGTTCTGTTACTACCTGGAGATTTTATTTGTATTCCTAGAGTTGTTTACAATATTAATATATGCATGCTGTGTATGTCATTATTTAAAAAAAAAGAAATAAAATTATATAATAATAATAATTCAATTTATCTTAAATAATACCAATAATTGTCTAGGAAAATAGGTTTGTAGCACATATAGTGTTAGATTAAACTTTCAAGCATAAAATAAAATGCAAAAACACAAAAGGACTTCTCAATAAAATTACTATACAGCTTACCTACCTGCTACCCAATCCACTGCAATACCCCGAACTCCATTTTCTCCTATCCCATGTGTAACGATGTTTGTAAAACCAGACCCATTGGGTTTGATTCTACGGATTGCATTACGAGATGTCACGGAGCTGCTAAAATCACACCAATAAATAAAGCCAGAAGATACGTCAACATCCACATGCAGTGCATTTCGTCCTGAAACATTTTAAGAAAAGATCAGTAAACAATGCTCTGAGAGCTTTTACATTCCTGCCCTTCCTCTCAAACCATCATTCCCAAACCCCTGCTCTGACCATGTCCCCGTTACAAGATAAAACTGCTTTTCAGTTGCAATGAGCACACCCAGCACTCAGATCTTGGTTTCTAAAAGCCATTTCCCACTGGGGCGCCTGGGTGGCTCAGTCGTTAAGCGTCTGCCTTCGGCTCAGGTCATGATCTCAGGGTCCTGGGATCGAGCCCCGCATCGAGCCCCGCATCGGGCTCCCTGCTCAGCGGGAAGCCTGCTTCTCCCTCTCCTACTACCTCTGCCTGTGTTCCCTCTCTCTCTGTATCTCTCTCTGTCAAATAAATAAATAAAATCTTTTAAAAAAAGCTTTAAAAGCCATTTCCCACAATAAGGAGAACTGTCTCCTGAGAAAAACAGTTGATTATGAATTTGGGAAGGGAAGGTACAAGGTGAGCCTAGAAGATCTTATACCCAGAAGCAAGGAAGCACTCAAATACTAATGGGATCACGTCAAAAGAATACAGGTAGTCGTTGAATCCAATAGGGCATCTACTTGGCCAAAATGAATCCAACAGAACATCAAGAGTAATTGTGGTAAATGTTTGTAACACACTGAATTAAAAAAGGAATAAAAACTTGAATCCATGATTACACTGCACACCTGAAACTAGTAACACTAAATGTATGTATGTATGTGCACACACACACACACACAGATGGAGAGTTCAAATGTGTTGAAATATTAACAATATTTGTATCTAGGTGAACAGCATAAGGATGTTTACTGTACCTTTCAACTTTTGATTTGAAATTTTTCAAAATGAAAAGTTGGAGAAAAAATAATTGATTTTATAGTATCTTTACAAGATGGTAACTTAGGGGAAAACCAAGAGGAGTCATGAGTACTTGTGAATATAATCATCAGTCAGGAGCATGTGTGGTGCCAGACTCTCCCTGACTCCTTTCACTCTATGTATTGTCATCTCTCCTGACCATGTCTTACCCCTCCCATTCCCTTCACCCTTTTTCTTCCCATTCTATCTTTTATTTCTATCATTATCCTGTGACATACTCCTTGTAATGCTAGTTAACACCTGGTTCCCCCTGTGGTACCATACATCTAGAAATCTCTTGGTCATCTAAGAAGCAAGTGATCATTTTCTATGTTACAGTATACAGACATAAAATACTCCAAAAATAGTTAGTAAGGAGATTCTAATACTCAACTCATTTATTTCAACTCATCAAATACATATTAATAAACCAGATGATGGACTACTTCATTACTATTCTAAATAATAGTCTAACCCTGATCCCAGATCTCCATTAACTGTGCTTCTAAACACCAACTCTGTATACTTCTTGCAATCCCATGCTACATTTCATCTTGCCCTAGGCCCGTCATTCTCAGTGTGGTCCATGGACCAGTGACATCACCATGCCCTGGGAACTTGTTAGGAATACAAACTGAGGGTTGCAGGAGGGAGGAGGGTGGGGGGGGATGGGGTAACTGGGTGATTGGCATTAAGGAGGACACGTGATCTGATGAGCACTGGGTGTTATATGCAACTAATGAATCATTGAACGCTACATCAAAAACTAATGATGTACTATATGCTGGCTAATTGAACTTAATTAAAAAAAAAAAAGTAATGCAGATTCTCTAGCCCTACCCCAGACTTACTAAATGGGAAAATCTGGAGATAGGGCCAAGATCTGGGTTTTAACAAGCTCTCCAATTCTGATGCACACTAACATTTGAGAACAATTCAAGGCAGAGCCAGTTTATCTCAAGGGAAAGACAAGCTTCATCACATGCTGAACCCAAACATGGAGAAATGCTTTATGGCACCACGAACTCAACATGGCACGAGACAGAGTGAAATCTTACTTCTACTGGATTGGCATACCTTGGCCTGCCACTGGCACCATGGCTTCTGAGTGATCTGAAAACTCCAAGCTGAAGCCTCTGACTATAGACAGCATTGAAACAACAAGAAAAGAGCTATACGGAGAACAGGTCCGCTTATCAGGATTGAGTTTCAATCCGCTGGCACAGGCACACGAGAACAACCCTCCTGGTATAGGCAGGCAAATCTGCTGACAGGCATTCGCATTGTTGCTACAGCCATTGGAGGATGCACCTAAATGAAATCAAAATTAGTTTATAACTTTTGACCTCACACACCTGACACTCCATCTCAAATACCTTGTATCGGGTTGCCAAATAATTCACTATAAAAATCAGTAACAAAATACAGTACCTGGGTTAACGACATAAAATCATCATTGAAGAGACTACAGCTTATAGAACTAACACATAAAAGGTACCACAACTATTATATAATAGAGAATGGAACATCAATTTTTTTTTTCTTCCACAAATCATACAGGAATTAGAAGAACTAGGCAGGTCAGTATGCAAATTCTAATTTTTTTCATCCTTTTGACCTATGTACCAGTATTTAAGATTACATTAGTTTAATTACATGATCAACAATGTGATGGCCATTTGATTTAGAATATATTAAATAAGAACATTTAAAGGTTTTTTTCCACATGCAATAAAAACAAATGGCCAAGTGACAAACCTAGGTTATAGACAGCAAACAAACTGTTTAATAAACTTTGGTTAGAGACTAAAAGCTGTAAAATATGTCAAAACATTAAAAAATAATCTCTAGATCATAATGCTAATTTAAGGGGCAAATCAAAAGTTATATTATCTATGAAAAAAATGTTGAAAACAGTAAGTATTCCTTTTAAGATTAAAAATTCTATCCTGTTAACACTTTCCCAGCAGGTACCCCACCAATGTTTACTGACCACCGATGTGCCAGGAACTCATCTAGTTACTGGACATAGAGCAAGAAACAAGACAGACAAAATGCCTGTCTGTATGGAGGTTACATTCTAATAAGAAACAACAGACAACAAACTGATAGATAACATGTCAGGGACTGCTATGAAGAAAAGCAAAGTAAGGAATTTAAAATGATGGGGAAAGAACGGGAATAAGCTTACTCTGAAGTCAACCTGGCCTTTCAGATGCCAGACTAGTCTTTGACAATTACCCAACCTTATGACAGGGTTATCATTTTAAAAATGATATTTGAATATCATTCAAATGATATTTGAATTTGAATTTGGGTAATTTCAATTTGCATGCAGGTGTATGTACATGGGTCTGTGCGTGGGCATGTATTTATACATGTAAATGTGTAGATGTGTGAATATACATCGTACATTCAAGAATGCGTATGTTTCAGTGACAAATACTTACCATGTCTGTGGTAAACTCGAAGACCCCTCAAATTTGGAATATTCTCTCTCAAGACTACTTTGTTGTCCCCAGTGGCCTTGTCAACTCTTTCAATGACCTCATAGTGTTCATCAGTATAATAAAGGAAGGAACCATAGACAGCAATTCCCCAGGGGTGGGAAAGATGGTTTACCAGGATCATTCGATTTGTACCATCCACGTTTCCTCTTTCGATCTAAAAGATCAAAATTGTCATTATTGACTGATTCATGGTGAAATAAGAAAAACATTTAAAACATTCTTTCTCTCTCTTAACTTAATTTGAATTATCCAACATATACTGCATCATTAGTTTCGGATGTAGAGTTCAGTAATTCATCAGGGGGACATAGCACCCAGTGCTTATCACATCATGGACCCTCCTTAATGCCCATCACCCAGTTACCCCATCCCCCCACCCACCTCCCCTCCAGCACACTAACATTCTCTTAATAATAATACATCCCATCTATATAGCACTCTATCCTTTACAGAGATTTTTCACATCTGTTTTCTGATTTGATAGTCACAATTACACGGAGCAGTAGATCAGGCAAATGTCATTATGCCCATTTCACTGATAATGAAGTTGCAGCTCAAGTAAGTAACCAACTTTCTCAGATGGCATGGTGAAGAAAAGGGAACTAAACCTCTTTAGTCCCTCCATGTGATATTCTGGACAGGATCACACATTTAGTGTCTAACTGTAGACCATTACCCAGGAGTTGACTGACCCTGCATTAACATCTTCACCAACAATTTCTGCAATGGGACTAGGAAACATGTTTCATTCAATAACAAGACAGCAAGATTGAATGGGGCAAAGGGTGGTGCCGTTTTATTAGAATAGGTAACAAGTCTTAGTCAAAATGACTCTGATTAACTGGAAAAGAACTCACAAAAATGAAGTTCCTAATGGGAAATGACAAGTCTGCTTCTGGAAGAAAAATAAACTGTAGACATAGCTGGTTTGATTTCACTCCAGAAACCTGTCTCAAATGCCTCCTCTGTGCCCGGATCTGAGCTGAGTACTAGAGAGAGAGACAAATGAGGTTTGGCTCACTACCTCACTGGACAAGCAAACTCAGCAGTTACAAGAGCAGGTTATGCCCTAGAAACTGACAGAAGTTCCAGAAAGCTAGAGCAGAGGGAAGATAAGCTTGGAGGAGAGCTTTGAGGAGTGATCAGGACCAGATTAGCTGGCCAAGCTCAACTCAAGTGTCTGGAGCTACTCCCCTAGGCTGAGCAGTGATCGAACCCATTTGTTGTGCATTTTGAAGACAACATGTCTCCATCACGAAAGCAAGGTTTATTAATGACAGCCATCATCCGATCAATGCTCAGCATGGTGGAGGTGGCAGAGAAAGGCTGGACCTGAGAAAAGAGGAAGAAGACAAACTGCCAGGATTCTGTGATGATTAAATAAGGACATGCTTATTAGAGTGAGGGGAAACATGAGCATTTTAACCTGGGAGAAAAGATGGAGAGTCACACCACCAACAAGCCCACACATTCAGGAGGGCAGAGCAGATGCAAAAATATAAGGGAGAAAGGTGGTGGGCACTGTCTGGGACATGCTAAGTTGTGTACAGAAATCATACCATGTGGCAAGAGCTCCCTCATCATTGCACGCAGACATCAAAGTCCACAAAGTGCTTTCCCACATCATTCCTTCTTTTTAATCCTCTAAGTTTATCACCATTATAAGTACATATCAGGAGTGAAATTGGCACTGTCGAACTGAAAACAAACTGAACATCAAACCTACTGCACAGTATTATGGAGACCATCAATGTTGAAAACAGATCTGAAATCACTACTATTTAAAAAGCAGGGAAGAAAAGATACAGATGTAGTAAAAAGAAGGGGCACATGCACCCCAACGTTCATAGCAGCAATGTCCACAATGGCCAAACTGGAGGGAGCCGAGATGTCCTTCAACAGATGAATGGATAAAGAAGATGTGGTCCATATATACAATGGAATATTACTCAGCCATCAGAAAGGATGAATACCCACCATTAGCACTGACATGGATGGAACTGGAAGGGGATTATACTAAGTGAAGTAAGTCAAACAGAGAAAGACAATTATCATATGGTTTCACTCATATGTGGAATGTAAGGAACAGAACAGAGGACCACAGGGGAAGGGAGGGAAAACTGAATGGGAAGAAATCAGAGAGGGAGACAAAACATGAGAGACTCTGGACTCTGGGAAACAAACTGAGGGTTACAGAAGGGAGCAGGTGGGGGAGTTGGGGTAACCGGGTGATGGGTATTAAGGAGGGGATGTGTTGGGATGAGCACTGGGTGTTATATGCAACTAATGAATTGCTGAACACTACATCAAAAACTTATGATGTACATATGCTGGCTAACAACATAATAAAAAATAATAATAATAATAATTTACAGGGATTCATTTACCACCAAACATTGAAAGATCAATTGACCAATGCAAAGACTGGATCACAGCATGCTCTTCAGAAAAAACAGATATATACTAATGATGAAAAGGTGATTTTAAATTAGAAAAAAAATTAAATAAAAATAATAAAAAGCAGGGAAGAGACTGGCACACATTCAATACAACATCCATAGCAATATTTTAATTGATCAATATTACTGAACACCTTCTCTGTGCCTTGTCCCAGCTCAATTGCATAAGCACAACAGTGATGATCAAACATTATTTCTGTGAATGGATGTAATTATATAGTTTCTGCTTCTTATTGCAGAAAATAATGAACTCAACCTTGGAGTTTAAAATTACCACTAAAGGGAATTTTCCCATATGCATCAACTACATTAAGACCTTAGAGAATAGCATGCAGCTAGGAAGGGATGCTGTGCTCAAAAGCTTGGTATTTACGTATTTTTTTTCTTAGTCTCTACAACTGGAGAGCCTGGAGAACTTTCAAAGAAAAGCATTGAAATCACTAAAACATGAAAGAAATGGCTCTTAAAGGGCAAATAAGAAATGAGAAATGAAAATATTTTATCTTGAAGAAAAGCAAAGGATGAGGGAAAAGGAAATGAACATTATTCTATAAGGAACTATACTATGCACATACTAGGAAAAAAATGGACTTCAACTAGGGCAATATTTGCTGTAGGGAAAAAAGTTATTAGGAAGAAAGGGCAATAAAACACTGGTCCAAGTGGCCAAGTGAGATTGTTCAGGAACCATAGCCAGACAAGGAACAATCAGTATCAGCTACACAAGCTCAGCAATAAAGACCAACAGGGTGCGCATACCACTCCCGTGCTGGTGACAGCCCAGTAGAGTTTCTGCTCCTCAATATCAAGGGTGATAAACTCCAGGTGTTCAAGGTTTCCAGTGAAGAGAACTTTTGGAAATGTGCCATCCATGTTAGCACTTGCAATCTTGGCAGGAACACCATTGTCTGTTCCTTGGTCTGACCAGTACAGTTTCCTACAACAAGGAAAAAACACCAGCATTTCAAAAAACAAGACAGTTTCATTAAATAGTTAAATGAAAAAATGTGTATTTATTGTCCTCGAGATATGCATAATTCAGTGGAGGAAGTCTGAACCGTTAATATCTTGTCATGTACAAGGTGGAGGAGTACTTAGCCGGCATTCTATCAATGTCTGTATATTTCCTAGTTATTATTGGGGTAGAGGCCATTTAAAATGTTTACCTTGGTCGGACAGGTTGGAAGCTTATGACTAAGAAAGAGCCTACATCAACGGTCAATCCCTTTCCAAGAATCACGCCATGTGTAATGCACTGGGAAAGATAAAGCTGATGTAAATGCTGTCCAGTACCTCCCTGCTCACCTCTCCAACCTCAGCTACTTTCTTTTCTGATTTCTGTGATGAAAAATGCAGTATTACACACAAACCTAATCACCACACAGAACTGCCAAATCCAGAATATATAAAATTTCATTAAAATATATGAAGGGTTGCTTTCCATGTCCATTGTGGACATATCTTCTAGATTTGAATACAACTTTCCATTCCTTTCCATCTCATCTGCTGCCATAGCCTCAGGAGACAATCCTCTTACACTCTTTGCCCATAAGTCTTCAAACCCCTTCATTCCGATCTTTATTTGCAAACCTCTTGCGCTGCCGATATGCCCATCCCATGAACCTCATCTTCAAATCTAAACGTCCCTACTTCTAAGTTCTCAAACTCTCATATCCTCTTCTTTGACCAAACTCTCCCATCTCTTCACTGCTCCTATTTTATCTCTTCTATTGAGCCTGTTCTTCACCCTTGAAACTTGACTGAGCTTCCAAACCTTTGGTTCCTCTCTGCCTGGACCTTATACATAACCATTTTAGCAACATCCTTACTTATTCTCTTGATCTCCCATTGTGCTTACCTTGCTAATCATTGGCCCTGAGTTCCTGTCATAATTTTCTTTCTCCTCTCAAATTCCAGGCTACCAAAAGTTTGCTGGACAAAGTCACAAAACTTGTGAATTCTGAGTTCACTAAAAATTTAACCACCTAACCTTAACTGAGAACTCTCTTCCTTAGCTGAACACTTTCCCCTAACTGGTCTCCCTGCCTCTGGTCTCTTCCACTCTGATCCTGACCTATCTTCCTGAACTGTGATTCTATCATAATTCCTTTCCTCCAAATTCCCAGCTGACTCCTTATTTCTCAAAAGAATAAAGTGCAACTCCTTAGCATGATGACATTAAAGTCCTTCCAGGATTTGTCCCCAAATACCTTTAACTCCCATCTTGCCAACCATCCCTAACTCGAAACCTCTGGTTCCAGCCCTCCACACGATCATGCTAAACCCTGCAATGCTTCTGCGCCTTCACTGCTCGCTTGACCTCAAGAACCACTCCCCAGTTCCAACCCATTCTCTACCTATGGAAAGCCTTCAAATCCTTCAAGTCCTATTTCAAGTGTTATCCAGTCTAGTGTTGCTAACTTAAAGAACACAGAACAAAACACAAATTATATCCTTCACGTTAAATATAACTCAGAGCTATTTCTCTTTCTCACTGAGATCTGTACTTTTCAAAATGTTGGTCTATGAAATCAGAAAAGGTCCTAACTTCGAAATCTTCCATTTTATCAGGCCATAACATTACCAAGAACGGTGCTCCATAGAGGATACCTGTCATTTATGAACACTCACCCATTAACAGGATCAACAGTTATGCCAACTGGACTACCAACTCCAAGAGCTGTCCCATCATTGGTAATCAGTGTTTTTCTGTATCTGACATCTCCCTGGAGTTTCAAAACCTATAGCACAAAATCACTTATTAGAACTGAGCTTCATAAGGGGAAACAAAGAAAGCTGAGATGAAGGAGAACTTACACACAAAACAAATTCCAGAGCCTGATTAGAGATGAATGGGAGGGTTTGTGTGAGATTCAGATAATCTCTAATTGCATTTCAGGGCTATGAGGAAATCAGCTCAATAGAAAGTGAGTAAGAAAAGCAAAATCACCCCTCAAATTCCTATTTCAATTTGCCTCAAGTTTCAGGAGAGAAAATTTATATGGATAAAAGAAGGATTCAAATGGGTAAACACACAGACTCATTGACTGAGAGAAACTACAAAAAAATGTCTTCAGAAAAAGACACAGGAGAAAACTCTGGGAGACAAACAGGAGCCCCACAGCTCTCCGGCATCCCAGTGACTTGGCCATGGCACCCAGTGGCCCATCACTGAAAACACAGTTGACCAAACAGTCCAAATTTACTCAGAGTTGAAGTGAATTCTGTGCCAGGTTAACAGCCAGAGTTAAAATGCAAGAGTTCAAATCCCTGACCTTCTAGATCTGACCAAGGCAAGTAAATTCACCTCTCTGAACTTAGTTTCTTTATTAGTAAAATGTGGACAATACTGGGACATTCTGCACAGAGCTATGAGATAATACATGTAAAGTGCTTAACACAGCACCCAGTGTAAGTGTGTTTCCTATTTTTTTAATGGTCCATTTATTGGACACTTATTATGTAGTAGCCATTATACTAAGCATTGTTGGATTGAATCCTCACAATAATTCTGTGAGATAGATACCCATATTATGGATGCCCGTATTACACATGATGAAAGAGGCCTAGGGCCCTTTAGTGGCTTTCTCAGTGTTATCTATTTTTAATTATTATCGCTGTAATTATGAAAACTAATGTTAACAGAATCCTAAAACATCACAGAAAAGTATGGGTTACTACACGAGAAGCGGTTTCTTATAGGAACGAGGTTATTCTAATATGCACTTGAGACAGCCTGACAGGAGAAGCAGCTAGTAAGAAATTAGAAGGTGATTGCTGATTTGCATGAAGGTTTTTCTATAAAGTTGCTTTTTAATGCAAATAGATTATTTGTATATCAGTGTTTATGTTTCTATCTCTGCCTTCTTTCTGTCTCTATATGTATTTTTTTCCTCCCTCCTCTTCTACACACACACACACACACACACACACACACACACACACACCCCTCTCTTTAATCCCTCACTCTTCTAAATTTTTCTCTCTCCTGTGGAGTATCTTTCTCTCTTTTTTAATTTGCCTCTTTCTGTCAAAATTTCTCTCCTTTTCCTGGGCCTAAGGATCTCTTTAATTCAAAGGAAAGCTCTTTTTCCTTGCTTTTCAGCATATTATCAAGTTCTCTCTCACACAACCATTCTGTGTGCCTCACTCTTCAGCGACAATATCGCATTTAGTGAACGCGCACACAGCTACCCCTAGTGGAAAACAACTTATTCAGTATTTCTCTTATTTTCAAATTTGAATTAAATATGAGTTACTCTTATGCTGGAAGGGACATTGTTCATGTAAACAGTAAGCAAACACTATTTCTGGGCCCTTACTGCAATCTAATATTCCCCTGACAGAGTCACCATTGACATCAACAAAGGAGAAAACCAATAAAAAACACTAAAAGGGCAATTTACCTTTGGATCATTATTCTCATAGGTCTGCTGTGGCTATTCTAAATATACTGGTAGTTTGGGGGAAACAGGACTCTGTATTCACTAAGATACCTTAGTGTCAAGAAGTACTTTTAGTTACTGAGCTATAATCCCATTTTACAGCTATGGAAGCAGAGGCCAGAGAAGTAATTTGTCCAAGGTCAAATACCCTGTGAGTGGAGGAAATACAGTACTGTCCCCAGTCTATCAAGTGCTTTTCTCTGCCTGGGGTGACTTTTCCTTACTTACTCATTTGGCAGAAATTAAGTACGGGTCATCTTTCAGGATGCAGCTCACAGGTAACTGGTTCTCCTGCCATTCTCCCTCCCCACACGTTTACCTCTGCCCACGTTTACCTCTGCCCCTAGTCACAGAACACTTTACAGTCACTGCTCATATCACACTTAGCACTCTGGAACAAAGCTATTTGTTTGCATGTCTAAGTCTCAGAACTACTTAAAAGCAGGAAAAAAAAATACTTTATTCATCTTTGAAGATCCAGGACTAACAATGGGACGGATGTGTTTACTAGTATGTGTTCAGTAAGTAAGCCAGACTCAAAGCAGGTCTTCGGACTCCAAAGCAAATTATCTTTCCTCTGTGCCTCACTGCATTCGGGCACAATTACAAACTTTAGGTTTTATATGATTAGAGTGGCCTTACCAATATAACATTTGCATGCGCGCAGACACACATTCATTCACTCACTCGCATGGTATTTATCAGCTGGTGCCTTTTCGTTTTACCTCATACTGATGGAGGAAACATGTTCCCTGCTTTTGGAAAACTATCAGTTTAAAAGGGAAGACCCCCATTTACAAAGCAAGAGACCAAAAAACAGAGTAGGAACATACTGTCATTCAGAATGAAGCACTGAGCAGATGTGAGTTTGGAATTAAGGGTTTTAGGCAGTCCATTGTGCCAATGTTTTGATGGGAGAGTGGTATTTTTAGTTGAGATAATGAAAAGACACCTTTTGTCGTGGTCAAAAGGGGTTACAGCAGGCTGGATTGCTGGAGTTGTCATTTTTAACAAGGCAAAGTCAGAACACTGCCTGGGCATCAGGGCAGTGAAGCTGTTTAAACCAGTTTCTTAAATTATGTAAAATTCAGGTTCTTATTTAAACAACAAAGGGCTTGAACCAGATGAGCCTCCAAGATTCCCCTCATGTTAAGAGCTGACGATTCTACCTGGCTTGAGATAGTTCAGAGGTTAGCATTTGTACATGTTGCAAATGTCCCTCTGATTGTGAATGTGTACTACTGTCGCCTGCGCTCGGGAATGTTGTGAGAATTTAATGAGATCCTGTTTGTAGAAGACCTCTGTAAACTGTAAGCAAGCACTTCCCCTTTCCAATCCGCTCTAACTTAGCCACTTGACTGCTATGAGCCTTCCTCCCCTTCATTCAGCATCTATCTTTCTGAATGCTCCACAGAGAACCAGCTGACTAGCTGGTGCCTCACCCTGAGCCGTGAGCTGTCACTCTACACAGCCTTGCTAACTGCCCCGCTCACAAGACCCTCCCTTTGCTTTAGAAATTTTCACTTTCAAAATTATTACGAATTAATAATCCCTTACAGGGACGCCTGGGTGGCTCAGTCGGTTAAGCATCTGCCTTCAGCTCAGGTCATGATCTCAGGGTCCTGGGATGGAGTCCTGCATCGGGCTCCTTGCTCGGCGGGGAGCCTGCTTCTCCCTCTGCCTGCCACTCCCCCCTGCTTGTGCTCTGACAAATAAATAAATAAAAATCTTTAATAATCCCGTACATGTTTTAACCTTGTCCCAGAATGGAGTAACCAATACTAGTTGAGTCAACTCTGATTTACTTCATGTGATTGCATACCGGTACCCCATCTAAAATTTCTTCTGGAAATTAAAGTAAAAAGAACACTTATCGCAACGAGGAGAGTATCAAAGGAATTAGAATCAAGTTTCTACTTTCTGTTTCACTGTTAGAAAAACTGTATGGAGCCATAGAAAGATTTCCATCTTGGAACAGAGGTAACCTATAAACTTGGTTTGGACTGAAATAGCGTTAGACTTGATGAGGAAAGACAGGGAAAATTTCCTACCTACTATATTCTTCCATACTTAATGCTGAATTCCTTATGTAATTTTTCATTTATCTTTTTATATATTTTTATAGATTGCCTAAAATCCTTTTATATGAACCAGTTAGTATTGATGCTTAGGAGGAAAATAAAATAGGGCAGTAGAAAGTTCCAGCAATTTATTTCTAAGGTGGTTTTACTCCTTCACTTCTAAGACTGATAGTTCATACTGATAGCTCCTCCCTTTGGCTTCCTGATGAAAAATAATTTCAAAATCTAGGAGAGCATTTCCTGAGAACAGATTTTACATGCATCAAAAACCAGTGTTCGTGTAAATAGTATTATGGAATCATTACCTCAATTGATGGAGTTCCAGGATTGGTGTAATACAAGTTTCTTGATAGCCAATCTAAGGCCAGGCTCATGGAAGACCCCAACCTAGATAGAGAAACCAATACTGTCCTGTTGGTGCCATCTGTCTTCACTCTGTGAATTTCACCCTGAAAAGAAAGGAGGAGACGTGAGCTGTTTCAAGGCCACAGTTTCTCTACGGAAGCACTTTCTTCACCGCAGCTACCACCGTCTGCTACGTTTCTTGAACACACCTCGCATTTGGAGACAAGGCAAAGGTGCGGCGCCACTGGGTGGGCTCACCGTGTATAATGCTAACACCAGCAATACTTTGAAAATAATGATTTTTTAAGTGTGTCCGAGGCTCATCATTCGAGTTGCCTCTGAGATTGGCTACAGAGATTCTTTCTTAACTACCACAGGCCACAGTCATAAAAATAACCCAAGTCATAGGTGAAAATCAGGAGGCCAATATAGCCATAAAATCCTATTTTATTTACATAGAGGTGACAAGCATTAAACACAAAGATCTTCCCTCTCTTCCTCATTTGCAATCTCGCTGCCCCTTCCCCATCCTCACAGCTTTCTCCTCTAAAGGGTGGGCTCCCATATGAAGAGAACTGAAGGAGTACTCTTTTTATCCTGGAGGCAAAGATGCTGATGAGGACCCCAGCAGCCACATCAAATGCTTTCCTGGAATTTCCTCAGGGATCTACTGCTTTTTGTCGAGTTATGATCATCTTTATATTCATCTAATATCTTCTACTAGCTTAAAAATCCTTAAGAGCAAGCTTTGTTACTGCTTCTTCTGGTGTGTATTCTACAGCAGAAAGTCATTAGTTCAGTGCAGAGCAAATAGTAGGCACTTAATAAATACTTGCTGGATGAACAAATAAATAATACCCAATAGCTTAAATGGGCTTATTATCTGGTCTTTGTTCCGGGCCAGCCTCCTATCTACATCCTTCACTGAATCAAAAAAACTTAGTGGTACTATATGGTAATTAAACGAATTTAAATAAAATAAAAATTTTTTAAAACTTAGTGGTAAATTAATTTACTCCTGGACCATGTCTCTTTTATCCACCCAGCAAAAGTTTGCTTATAAGAAGGCATCGGTACAGTTCGACTCTTCAAGAACAAGTTATACACTTTGAATGTTATTCAAAACTTACTGGATTCTCAACCCAATAGATGAACTGCTCTGAGTCATCAAACTCAACATCGTAACCGTTCATCACCCCTGCTATGGGGACCATAGCATCGTTGCTCTTCACCTCGGGATTAAGGGAGATTCCAAAAATTATACTGTATCTTACAGTTATTAAGAAAGGTTGATCATCTGTGAAAATAGCAGAATATCAATCAAAATTATATCCCACTATTCCCAGACATGTAGAGTAATGGAAGGCAGTGGACTGTTATCATCTCCTAGGATAAAATGCCCTTGCAGCTTTGCAGCAATAAATATCATACACATTACGTATTTCATCAGGCAACCCAGGGCCTTGGATCGGGTTTCAGCGGGTTGCCCGGGCACCACCTTACTCTTCGTGAATCCCTTGCTTACATGGATAAAGCATCTGTGTTTGTTAAGCATCACAGTGTGCGCATAGACAAACCTCACTAATATCCAGTAACTCAAGAAAAGGAGAGTTGGATTTGGAAAAAAAAAATTTGAAGAAAACATATGGACTATTCTTGGTGAGTTTTAATATTACCAAGTGTAGCCTAGTGTTTATTAGAGACTTTAATTACTAAGTAAATCCAATGTACAATCTCTACAATTATTGTTTGATCAACAGCTGTCTTCTGCACTTGATTTTAACTCCCAAAAGGCAGTGACTATGTCTGATTTACTCACTATTATGTCCCCAGACCTGGCATGTAATAGTTGCCAAATAAGTATTTGCTAACTAAATGAATGACCACATAAATGAATAAATAGATGGATGCATAAGCTGGTACAGCCACTCTGGAAAACAGTATGGTGTTCCCTCAAAACGTTGAAAATAGAGCTACCCTACGTCCCAATTGCACTACTGGGTATTTACCCTAAAGATACAAATGTAGTGATCCAAAGGGGTATGTGCACCCTAATGTTTATAGCAGCAATGTCCACAGTAGCCAAACTCTGGAAAGAGCCTAGATGTCCATCAACAGATGAATGGATAAAGAAGATGTGGTATATATATATACAATGGAATATTATGCAGCCATCAAAAAAATGACACCTAAGTCAATCAGAGAAAGACAATTATCATATGATCTCACTGATATGAGGAATTTGAGAAACAAAACAGAGAATCATAGGGGAAGGGAGGGAAAAAAGAAACAAGATGAAACCAGGTAGGGTTTATGTCTCTTATGGAAGAGACTCTTAATCTCAGGAAACAAACTGAGGGTTGCTGGAGTGGAGGGGGGTGGGAGGGTTGGGGTGGCTGGGTGATGGACACTGGGGAGGATATGTACTATGGTGACCGCTGTGAATTGTGTAAGACTGATGAATCACAGAACTGTACCCCTGAAACAAATAATACATCATATGTTAATTTAAAAAATTTTTAAAAATAGATAGATACATAAATGAATATGTAAATAGGATTTTCTAAAGTTCTCAAAAGTATCTGTATACTGCAACTTAAACAAACTCATAATATCTTATTCAAACTATCAGTTCACTTAATCTCCTTAACGGGAAACAAGAGGTCCTTTTTCGAAGATAATCTTTATCCTAGCTATAGTCCTTTTAGCAAAAAAATCTAAACTGATGAAATTCAAGAATGGGGTTTTATTTATAATTATCTCAGAAAAGGAAAACTGGACTATGGGTTTTGTGGTATGAAGACATCTACATAAGATATATCACATAGTAAGCAAAATTAAAATGATTATCACTGTATAATTTTCATCTGCTAAAAATGATGTTTTCATTCTTTTAATAATCTGGAAAGCTTTAGATCTTCAAAGGGATTATTTTGTGTTTTTTTTTTTAAGATTTTATTTATTTGACAGAGACACAGGGAGAGAGGGAACACGAGCAGGGGAGTGGGAGAGAGAGCAGCAGACTCTCCGCCGAGCAGGGAGCCCGATGTGGGGCTCGATGCGGGGCTCGATCCCAGGACCCTGGGATCAGGACCCGAGCCGAAGGCAGACGCTTAACGACTGAGCCACCCAGGCGCCCCTTCCAAGGGATTATTCTGGCTCTTTACTGATTTTAACACCTCATTAGCTTTTCCTTGTTCCTGGCATTTCTATTACTAAAAATAACTTAGCATTTATTAATGTAGTAAACATTTAAAGTAATATTGCAACTATTAATGCTGTATTTTTACAAAGCCCTACAATATACAGCTTTAGTCTTTCCCAATAAACCTGCAAAGTTGTTTTCAACTGAGGCCAATACAACTTGCAGGGGCTAATGTGAGAGTTTAACTCACCAGCCTGTCCTCTCTCACCTGCCCCACATTGCCTCTCTTCTGAATATAATAGCCATAAATAATCGCCCCTATTTATTGGGAATGTGTGCCACATAGTATGCACCAAATATTATTTCATTACTTTATCTCCCTAAAGCCTCATAACCCTGTTAGGTCATTACCCCTCCCCAACCCCCAACTTTCAAATGAGGCACAAAGAAATTAAGCAATTTAACCAAGGTCACACAGCCAGATCCTCGGACTCCAAAACTTAGGTTCTTAATCACTACTCTGCAAAAAGTGCAGGCCGGGTACTAAATTATTGAGTATCAAATTACCACTTAACTTCATTTAACTGCAGTAATATACTGTGAAAGCTATATTATGAGTTCAGATGTACCTTGAAATTATACTGAGATATTTAATTATTTATTCATTATATAAGTGCTCATTTGTTCAGTAAAAACAAGAAATGTTCCCCAATTTCACAAGGAAATTTTAAATTTTATTTACTCAGAACCTAATACTGCTCTTTTACATGTATAATTTTCCTTTTGTTTAATTGGAGGAACTTTCAACTAAAGCAACGTTTAGGGCCTAAAAAACTGCATTTCTCATCCATCAAACATGGGCCTTTTTGATTCTTCTAAGAAGCTCCTCCTCTCTAGCCCTACCCAGATCTACTCCTTTGGCCACTATTCCCTCACAGGGCTGTGTCTCAGGCCCTTGATCTGATGGTTCCTGCTGGATTTGAGAAGGCTGATCACTCAGGAATATTTATGGGCAATCCACCAGAGGGTGGGCTGTCATTCAGTGCTGCACTGGTGAAGGTGTGAGAGCCAAGGTGAAGGATGATGCCAGGGAAGCGCTAGACAGGACTGACCATTGAGACAAGTGGCATAGGGGAGTGTATGAAAAGTGCTCTGTGGGACAGAAAAAAGGAGTGATTTTATGACACTATACAGCTATAAAGGAGCAAATGGGTGAAAAACACAGGACTGAAGAAGGAGCAAAAACGATTACTGGAGGGCTTGTCATTCACTCAGCATTTACTGAGTGCTCCTGTGTGCCACAGGCAATGAGCATCTATCAGGTGGAGGCTTAATCCTCAAGGAACTTAGAGTCTACAGAACAAGGGCAAGTACATGGACCCTTTAGATTTCCAATGATAACGGCCATGAAGGAATATGCACAGAAGCACCTGGGGTTGTATGGGAAGGACTTCGGGAGGAAGTGACATTCAAGCCATACTAGGACAGCATGTCTCAGTCTTTTTTTTTTTCTTTTTTTAAGATTTCATTTATTTATTTGAGAGAGAGAGAGCAAGAGAGGGGGAGGGAGAATTGGGCTCCCTGCTTACTGGGGGAGCCAGGCACGGTGCTTGATCCTGGAACTCTGGGATCATTTCCTGAGCCAAAGGCTGATGCTCAACCGACTGAGCCACCCAGGTACACCTGTCTCAGTCTTTTGAAATAAAAAAATCATTTCTTCATTTTTATTCTTTATGTCATGATCCCATTACAATTAGTTTTAGCAGAGCAGAGAAGTAAAGAGAGAGCAGTCAGGAATGGGAAACTGATGATGTAATTGAAGAGCAACATTTATTACTCCCTAACAAGGTCCTCCTTAACTCAGACCTTGCACTAACTGATCAGCACTGCAAACTTTCCAACAGTGTGTGCAAGCAGTGTTTTCTTCTTATGTTGCACATAATCACTGAAACAATTTCTGTGTGTCCCTCAGTCTGAGCCAGAAACCTATTTTGGGTCTCAGGTTGTTTATTGTAGAGGATGGTGGGGAGATGTTTTGGTTTGCTTTTTGTTTATTTATTTGTTTTTAGCATTGTGGAGAACATGTTTTTCTAAAGAATAAAAAGCTATTTCACGCAGAGAAAGTTCTCAGTTTTAAATTTTATAAAATAAAATTAGGAAAAAATAGAAATAGCTCATAATTCCCTTACCCAACTGTAACCACTATTGGTGCTCATGTGTGTGTCTTCCAGACCTTTTTATTATTTTTTTAAGAATTTATTTTATTTTATTTAGAGAGAAAGAGAGAGCACGTGGGGGAGGGAGGAGCAGAGGGAAAGAGAGAGAGAGAGAATCCCAAGCAGACTCCATGCTGAGTGCAGAGCCCAACACAGGGCTCGATCCCACAACCTTGAAACCCAGACTGGAGTCAAAATCAAGAGTCGGACGCCAAACCAACTGAGCCACCCAAGCGCCCCTTCCAGACCTTTTTAATGCATATTTTTCTATGGCCAATACTGAACAGTATCTGCTTTTTCACTTAACCTTATTACATAAGCACTTCCAAAGATATTCCAGATACTTAGTTAAACAATATTTTAAAAGCTATTTAACCTGTAAATCAAGTAAAATATTTTCATCTATAAATGTTAACAAGTCTTCTAAGCTTCTTACTGAAAAAAAATTGTGGAATTCTTTTTTTTAGTTAACATATATTGGCATTAAGTTACCCAATTGGTGCTCAGAAATCAATTGAGAAATACTAAAAAAATTCCACCTCAGTAAAGTCAAACTATGGAAAACCACTAGTGGAATTATTCTAGAAACAACAAAAGGTACTATTTAGATATCAATCACCATCAGATAGTAATATTGATTACACCAATCCCCAATGCACAGTTCAACAATCTTTGTGTGGTGAAAGAATGCTTTGTATCCAAAATGTCTATAGCCCAATTTAATCTTCTGCTGAAAGACTCGGAGGACACACTAAATTAAACAATGTCAACAAGGATTAGGTGCATAATAAGTCTCTGAAGAAAAACAGCAAATGCCAATCCCTTTGTAAGCATTACCAATAATTAAAATCTTTCATCATGAAAATATCATTGCAAAATATTATATCTTGATGGAATTCAATTTTCAGTAAGCCTACATCTGCAGAATCTGAAAACACCATTAATTTCCTGGATTCAGCAGAAATTTTCCACTTGAAAACTAACTTTACCTCTAGAGTAGGATTCTATTTTCTCTTAGTTTAAGAATTTTTTATCATTAAATATTTAATTTAACTTCTCTGCAACCATTTTTGTCAGTACCAAAACACATTCACTCCACTGAGAAATGAAAAGAACTGGAATTTAGAGTAACTCTCTAGATTTTTAAGCGAAAGGTGAATGATTTTTAAAAAGACTTTATTATATCTAGTACATACTCCAGCAGAAATCTCTTTGGTGGATTGACTCTATCTTTCCTTTTTGTTCTTACTCCCTAAAGTACTTTAGTATAATTCTCCACAAACATTTCCAAAACTATCTAGGGTGAGATGAAGATTAAATTGCTCAGTCACTTATGATCTATCACACAAAGAAAACTTTCATTTTTAAAATAACCAGATATTAATTACTGAAATTGGTGTCAGAAGACCTATGCTGGGACACGCATCATTGACTATTATAATAACAACAAGATAAGGAGCCTGAAAAATAAAGCCATACACAAGTGTCAAGAATTCTTAAGTGCAGAATTTGGAACTTCCTATTATCATAGCTTGCCTAACTGTGTCCAGGTAAGAGAAAATATAAGGTTAAGAATTGTTGAATCACATGCACATATCATATGAGCTTCACATACAGAAATTATATTACAGCCGAGGTGCTCATGTCAATTACCCCAGACAGCACGTACTCCAGGTACTCACTGAATCGAAGGGTGAACACAACCCACATTCCATTAGCAAGTGGCTTAGAGCTGACATTCCTTTGCTAAACTATGGCAAGTTCCACTTTCAGGGCACACTTAAAAGGCATACTGTACCTTTCAAGCAAGTCACAGAATCATGAGAAAGACTCCATCCCGAAGGACAAGCACAGGAATAAAGGTGTGGCCTCTGGGAGGAAAGCAAGCATAGATGACTGCAGGAGGAAGAAGCGCATGAATTTTCACCTGTAATAGAAAAAGAAAAGAAGAAAACATTGGTGAATGGAAGACCTCCCACATTAAAGTGCACAGAATGAACTGATAAAGTGATACACACACACACACACACACACACACACACACACACAATTAATATCATTCAGCCATGAAAAAGAAGAAAATCTTGCTGTTTGCAACAACATGGATGGACCTTGAAAGCATACACTAAGTGAAATAAATCAGAGAGAGAAAGACAAATACTACATGATCTCACTCGTATGTGAAATCTAAGAAAAACCAAACTCATAGAACATATTGGCGGTTGCCAGATGCACAGAGTAGGCGGTGGGCAAAATGGGTGAAGGTGGTCAAAAGGTGAAAACTTCCAACTACAAGATAAGTAAGTCCTAGGATATAATGTACAGTATGATGACTACAGTTAACAATGCTGTATTATATATTTTAAAGTCATTAAGACAGTAGATCTTAAAAATTCTCATCACACACATACACAAAAATTTTGTAACTTCATATAATGGGGGATATTCACTGAACTTATTGTCATGATCATTTCATAATACGTACATATATCAAATCATGTTGTACACCTAAAAATATAATGTTATATGTCAAATTTCTCTCAATTTAAATAAATAAATTTTAAAATGTACACACAGTCATGCTGTTACTGTCCTCCCAGAGATGCCCAGTAGAGACACAAGTACATTAGGTTACCTCTGTCAGTTTGGCTTTTTTTTTCCCCTAAACTACATTACTCTTCCCTAGCATTATGCTTTCAACACAAAATTCGAAAGAGAAACAAGGGGGTAATGACTTCCCCAAGGTCACAGAACAATCCTGTCTATAACCAGACTATGAACAAATAGCCACTGAGTAACCCCGAGCTTAGTAATAGAAATATGATGCCAAATAATACGTGTCTCCTTGCCCGAGCTAAAAGAGATCTTTTTACATTAAATGAAACCAACGTGCACATTCCCTTTGTGACCTTGACACTTACCCACTGTTGTCCAAGTTTTGGTTAGATAGTAATCTTTTATTTTTCTATTGATGACATCTTTGTGTGTCTCTGCTTTTTAAAATAAATAAGGGATCCTGTGTGCATCCCAAACTCACAGGATGTTCTCCAGATCTTTAATGTTCTTATTACGTATACTGCATTAGATTCATTCACTCAAAAAATGTTCACCATGTTCCAAACACCATTTTAAGCACTGAGAATACTGTAAACATGGGGCAGATATTCTAACAAAGGGAGACAGACTTAAACTCATAAATTATGTGATTTCAAGATATGTAGGTAAAGAGCAAAAGAATTATGAGAGGGGTAAGCTATTTTAGATAGGGCAGTCAAGGGCCACCAAGGAGCATTTGAGAGAATCCTAAATGACACTGAAGGAGCAACTCAAGCAGAAATCTGGAGAAGGGTTGTTCCAGGCAGTAGAAAGAACTGGTACCAAAGTTCAGAGTAGGAGGTAGCCTGGTATGCTTCTGGAGCAAAATGAAGTCCAGCGTGGCAAGAGTAAATGGAAGAGGAGACAAGGAAGAAAAAGGGCCAGATTCTGAGGCATAGTGAGAAAGCACTACAGGTTTTGTTTGTGTGAAGATTAAGCGACTTATCCCTCTTCCCACCAGAAAGAACACCACCAATGCCAAATGTTTAAATCCCCTAGCCATGCACACCACACATCTAGGACGACTTGGGGTGGCTGTAGCACACCTACAGGGCACCGGTGCCATAACAAACGAGTCCTAAGAATAAGCTGCTCTAAGCCACAGAGTGGCAGCAATGAAAGGATCTAAGGGAAAAAAAAAAAAAAAAAAAAGAAAGGATCTAAGGGACTGTCTGGTCTATGCCCCACTTGTCAGCCAAAGAAATTGGGATTCCGAGACTGTCACAGAGACAGTAGCCAACTGCTGAATAAAATGACACAATTTAGATCTGCTGTTACACACAAGATTTTCGTCTACCGTGGTAAATAAAAGTAATGGAAAGGTTAGGACTGGGGTGGTTGGTAAAGAGGAAAGGAAAATGTACCGCCCAAACAAACAGGTCTGCAACACTGTACGCTCAGTGTTCCCAGAACAAGCGGTTTCCAAGCTATTCCCAGGCAGATGTCTCTGCATCACTCACCATCTGGTTGTTTCACAGGATGAACTGCAACAACCCCAAGAGGCTGCTGAACATTACGAATTATGACTGACTGGTTCCCACCATGCCACTTATTGGCTTGAACAACCTGATAAGTAGAGCGGTCAGTCCAGTACACGGAATCTTCAAAGAGAGTCAGGGCATAGGGATGTCGCAGAATCTGTGAAGCCGAAGAGAACAATGAGACTTTGCCCAGAAATAAAAAAGGTGAATAATATAGAAAAGGAAAAGGATAACTGCCCAAGAACATGTTTCCTTCAGCATTTAATTATTTAATAAAGACATGGGGATGTCACTGTCAAGAGACAGATACAAAAATGCACTGCTGACCTATACATATCCCATTATACCACCCCAAATTCTTTCACCTATGTGTGTCATTTAGTCTTCCTTTTTACTCTGGTAATTACTCTGCGCATCCATTTTACGAATGAAAGCAACATTGAAGTGCAGAAAGTAAGATGACCTATCGGGATCCCCTACTCCCAAGCCTTAGCCCCCAGCCCATTATCGCCACTCTTTACCCAGTTCTATCTCTGCCACTCACAGATTCACGTAAATCTGATAAGAGCCTAGATGCCTATTCCCTCAAGGTAGGGAGGCCCTGCCAGGGTCCCTTAAAGCCACAGAACCGTCAACAATGACAACTGTAGTATTTTTTTATTATTTTTTAGACTTATTTATTTTAGAGGCAGAGAGAGCAGGGGGAGGGGCAGAGGGAAAGGGGGAGAGAGAAACCGTGCTGAGCACGGATCCTGACATGGGGCTTGATCTCAGGAGCTGACCTGAGCTGAAATCAAGAGTCAGACCTTAACCGACTGAGCCACCCAGGTGCCCCAACAATGACAATTTTAAATAGAAGTCAGTAACAGCTCTTTGGTGAAATACATATTTCCTATATCTTCCCATTTAACTTGTGAGAACAAATTCAGAATTTTCTGAATAAAAATTGATTAACATATAGAATTATCTAATTAATATGTTGTACACCTGAAACCAATATAGCATTATATATCAATTATACTCCAATAAAAGATATGAAATATGTAACAGGCTGTGATTTAATTGAGAAATCTAAATATAAATTATTAATTTTTGCTTAAAACTTAAAAATTTTTTTTTTATTTTATTATGTTATGTTAATCACCATACATTACATCATTAGTTTTTGATGTAGGGTTCCATGATTCATTGTTTGCATATAACACCCAGTGCTCCATTCAATACATGCCCTCTTGAATCCCCATCACCAGGCTAACCCATCCCCCCACCCCCCCTCCCCTCTTGAACCCTCAGTTTGTTTCTCAGAGTCCATAGTCTCTCATGGTTCGTCTCCCCCTCCGATTCCCCCCCCTTCATTTTTCCCTTCCTGCTATCTTCTTCTTCTTCTTCTTTTTTTAACATATAATATATTATTTGTTTCAGAGGTACAGGTCTGTGATTCATAGAAGAAACAGATTAGCATCTACAGATCAACTAAATCACACAAACTATTAATCATTCCTGGACATGGCACAATCTGATCATGAACTGGAATAAAAATATTTTCTGTTAGAAAAGATGGATTGACCCTCACTCCTGTTGCCACTTCCCGGATTGACCTTGTAATGTCTAAGACACAATAATCAATTTCTTAGTTTTCTTGTTACTGTATGTGCTTTTGACTAAGCCACTCTTGTGGGTTCAGTTTAGTTTTCCTCAATACCAACTTACCAAATCACTGGCTATCACCTGCCTCCGATGCTGTCCATTATAATCACAATAGTCTATGTAATCAAGATAGGAATCTATAAAGTAGAGCAGTCTGTTGGGGTAGTCAATAGTTATGCCACTGGGCCAGAAAATCTTCTCCTGGACAATGACAATGCGCAGACTGCCATCCATGCTGGCTCGCTCAATACGAGGGTGATGGCCCCAGTCAGACCAGAACATCACATGGTCACTGTGAAAAGAAATTCATCACCAATTGGAAAGGATATAGTTCAATCTGAAAATAACTGCCATTTTAAGACGACATCATCTTTATGTTTCGCTTAAAATAAATCATCTCCAGTTCAGAATGTCTGTACAGAGCTTATTATTTCCTCTGAGTGTCCCAAAGTAAAACTGTAATCATAATGCAGTCATAAGCCATCTGGGTGTTTCTAAAATGTTCATAAAACATGCAGAACATTATGACAATGAAATGTCCCAATGCCTATTCATGTTTCTGTACAATCCACAAATAGTTCATCTAGAAAAATCCATCTGGCCTTGTTTATCTACCCTGTCATTTTTTAAGATAAGAGAGTCACTTGTTCATCATTAGAGATCCATCATAAATTTCACTGGTGTGTAATACTTTACAATATCTAGGAAGTCTTCATTGCCATTGAGCATAATTTGCCTAACTCATGATCCTACAGAAAAGAATCTAAGTTAGAGAATTTTAAGTAAATTCAAGGAAAGAAGCCATCCAAGGTTTCAAAGCATCTGGGAGAATTTCTCCTTCCCTTCAGGACCAGCAGGCAAACATTTTCTTCCCTACATGACATAAAAGGGAACCCTAATAAACAACATGAAACTAAAGCAGGAAAATCTTGCTTTTTTTGTTGTTGTATAACCATGAAATATCAAAGTTACAAACTGGCCCATCTATGGAATACTATTGTGTACATTCGTTAGAGACCTAATTATATAAATCTATAACAATCAGTTCAATAATTATATTACCAAGCTAATGAATCAATGAGTTACAAACTGGCCCATCTATGGAATACTATTGTGTACATTCATTAGAGACCTAATTATGTAATTCTGTAACAATCAGTTCAATAATTGTGTTACCAAGCTAATGAATCAATGAATCATAACGAATCAACGTGTTCTTAAAGTGAACAACCAAGTGCTCTCATGCACTATATGAAGAAGACTAAAAAGATAAAGGATGGATACCAATAACACCTGGTTGGTTACCATTTCTATAGAGATGTTTAAACAAAGTTTCATTTCAAATTTTGAGACATGCGTATCAGCCACATCAGGTTACTACTGTTTTTCCCTCATAACCGTGTCACAGCAGTATCATTAAAAAAAAAAGTCTTACCTAATTCTGGGATCTAATGCTAGTCCCCTTGGATTTGATACATTCTTACTAATCAGCACAGTCCTGTGGCTACCATCCAGTTTAGATACTTCAATTGTTTCCAGGGCATAGTCTGTCCAGTAAAGATTGCGACCTACCCAATCTACCACAATACTTTCAGTCATAGTCACACCACTGTTAAGTATCTAAAGACAAAAGTGAATAAAAAGTGAATTCTAAAGACAATAAATGCAAACACTGAAATTATATGAAAATCTAGAATAAAACAACTAAACCTGTCCTATGATTGCTTGTGAGGATGAGAAAATTTTGTCTTCCGCATAGCTAACCACCAAATCAACAGTAGGGCTTTCCAGGAAAAATATACTACATTTCGTAGAACTGAATACTCTAGGATACCTCTACTGTTTAAAGTTTTTGCATTTAAACAAAAGCTCCATCCATTCGCTAAACTGGCAACCCTACGAAACTATAAAATGTTCACATGCCAAAATAATATCTTTACTGATTAAATGCCAACAATTATAAAATAAAGTCCTAAGGGGCAGAGGAAACATAACCACTAAGGGTCAAGAAACTGAAACTGTGGGAGATGGACTGAGAAACCTAACTAGATTAAAGCTAAGGAAAAACAACCCCTAACTCCCCTGTATTTTCCTCTGCTCTCATCCACTAGGAAAAAGAAAATTGTGAAGTCTCGGCATCATGTGACCTGGAATTCAGAATCATGGATCTGCCTTCAGAGGCCACATTCTTATCTAAAACACCCATGTATTGGGAGTTACGAACTTCCAGGCCTCTTGGGTGCAATGTGGCCCAGAGGGGAATATGAGAGCTACCCAGGATGAGGTAGGACCTGTTCTCCCTGGTGAATAAGAGTATTAGACCCAAGACAGGGGGACTAGTCAGGCCAAATATCAACAGAAATGTACTTACTACTCTTCTGTCTGTTCCATTTTGAAACGCACTCCAGATTTTACCCTGACTTCCATCAGACCAAAAGACACGACCACTGATTGAATCAAAATCAAGAGCTACAATGTGAGAACCATTCCGGACAACTGAATAGATATTGTGAACCTGGGAGGTGATATTGTCAGCAACAATCTGGTTCTGACTTGCCACAAGCAGCAACAGACTTTCAGATCCTGTCCAAGAAGAAAATACAAAAATGTCAATGAACGTGGGAGAAACCACAATTAAAACATCTCTTAAATATTTGATGCAATACTTTTTTTAAAAAAAGATTTTATTTATTTATTTGACAGAGGGAGACACAGCGAGAGAGGGAACACAAGTAGGGGGAGTGGGGGAGGGAGAAGCAGGGAGCCCGATGTGGGGCTCGATCCCAGGACCCTGGGATCATGACCTGAGCTGAAGGCAGACGCTTAATGACTGAGCCACCCAGCCGCCCCTTGATGCAATACTTTTGATAACAGAAGGAAGATTTAACTCCAAATTATAGTACTAGGGAAAACAAACAAAAGTCCCTATAAAAAGAATTTATTCATTTCATGTTCATCTTAATAGTTAGCTGATTTTCTTGAGTATTTATTAATATAAGCTTTTTCCAAAATAGCTTTCTTCCTTTAATTATACTCCAATGTTCGTCTCACTATCAATCTGGAGCGAACTATACTTGCATTTTTCCAGTTACTATTTGTTATTTTTGTACTTACTTTTGAATATTGCTTATCTTCCTTCCTACAATGTAGGCTTCCTAATAATGGAAATTAATTCTTTTTGTTTTGCAGCTGTGGCAGAGACTTTTAATTACTTCTCAATATCCCCTCCCTCTCCACTTCCTTTTTAGTAATAAATGATGCCAAGTTTTAGCATGGCACACAGCCTTCACCCCCAACTTTATCCCCTGGACTGTCTACCATCCACACTCCTACTTGAAAAAGACAGGAACTGTCTATTTTGTGTTACCCATCTTTATTTGGTCACTTTTGAAGCAGTCAAATCAATATCTTAATACATAGTATAATCACCTTCACATTATAGAAACTGAATTAATATTGGTTGAATTGAGTCAATTAAGCATTGTATGAAGATGCTTAAATGTGATACAGAAATCATTTTTAAATAATACAAAAACCATTGCTATTATTTTAAATAGAAAATCATCTATTTATGCTTAAACCTCTATTTTCCAAAATATGTCAAGATCTTTATGAGTATTCACTTATTTAATCCTCATAACAAATTGAGGTTTAAGGAGGTTACATAACCCGGGGCGCCTGGGTGGCTCAATTGGTTAAGCAACTGCCTTCGGCTCAGGTCATGATCCTGGAGTCCCGGGATCAAGTCCCGCATCGGGCTCCCTGCTCAGCGAGGAGCCTGCTTCTCCCTCTGACCCTTCCCCCTCTCATGTGCTCTCTCTCATTCTCGCTCTCTCAAATAAATAAATAAAATCTTTAAAAAAAAAAAAAAGGAGGTTACATAACCCATCCAGGATTCAAGTCCGTTTGACTCCAATGTTGTCAAATGCCTGCATGCAACATTTGATCTTAAACTCTGGAGTGTACTGTTATACTGGCTGGAGTTAGTTCACTTTCAAGTTCAGTCATTACCTGTAACTTTGCAAGTCCTTCTGTCAGTGTCTAACGTGTATTCGTCATCACACCAGCACCGGAAAGAACCTCTCGTATTGAAACAATGCTGGCTACAAAAGCCTGGGACATCACATTCGTCTATGTCTTCACAGGTCTTAGAATCATTGGCAAGCAGGTATCCTGATGGACACAGGCATTGAGCCCCAAAGGGCCCCTGAACACACTGGTGAGTACAACCACCATTGGAATCTAAGCAGCTATCCTGGTCTAGAATAAAGAAAGAGAATCACAAAGGGGAAAAGTCAGGAATCTTTGCTTTTTTGGTTCACTCTATTGTAATATTTGTCATACAATCTGATGCTACCTTAAACGTAATACCCAGGTAAGAACTAAGAGCAGCATTCACTTGGATGAGCTCCATAGGCTCATCAGTGTCTGCTCTAATTTGCTCAGGGACTTACTGTCCTTCACAATCACAGGACTGAAACCGCTTTCTTCACTATAACCCTCTATTATAACTCCATTCAGTGCTGTGAGAGAAACTGAGGACATATTGCTGGCATCAGGAAACACAACTGTCATTGATAAAGCATGCAAAGAGACTTAAATGACTTCCCACTTGCTTCCTGACATTCTTCCACCTATAGAGAAATGGAAGACAAGACTTTGACATTCAACAGCAAGGGCTAGAAGATCTATGAAAGTGAATAAATGGAAAGGGAAAGGCAACTGGAACACTAGAGGGCACAGATCCACCAGCATGCCACCATTCCTTCCTTTCAGGGCCAAAACAGCAATGCCTGAAGCCACCCAAAGTCACTTCATATGCCTGGGATGCAAATGCCCTCTAGTGCCATGTATACTCTAACTTATTTTTCAGAGTCATGATATGAAACATGCTCCAGAGGGGGAAGTCAGTCAAAATGATTAGAATATTTTCAGCACAAACATAACCCATTTAAAATCATAAGAATCTAAAATATTTTGCGATCATACCTGGCCGGGGTTCATCTGAGAGTGAGCATTGATTAAAGAGGAAAGAAAGAAAGGACAGCAATTAGGATTACATGCCAATCAAAGGATTTTAATCACAGCAAACACAAATCCCCGGACTTCATTTGTTTTGTGGCAAGTTCTGATTGAAATTAGAAAATACTGAAGTTAGAAAACCTTAGGACCACAGTCCCCCCCAAAAAATTGACAATCTAATGGCCTCATTTTGTCTCATTTTTCTAAAAAATAAGTAAAAACACAGAACCAAGTGCAAAGGATTTAATGAGAAATATCATCCAGTGGTGATTTATTTGAATTCCAGGATGCTTATCCCTACACAGATTTGAACTCATAGAGGAACCAAAATCCCTTCCTTACAGCTACATGGTGACTGAGACAATGGTGATGCACACAGCAGGCCACTGTGTGCTCAGAATGAATTTAAGGCCATTAAACTGTGGTCAGGAAACTTACTGCAAAGTGGGGATTCATCTGTCCCATTGGGGCAGTCAAAGATGCCATCACACACTGCACTCAGATTCACACAGATGCTATGGCCAGGGCAATTCCATTGCCAACTGGGACAGTGAAAGGCCTGCGTGGGGCAGTCCTTCTCATCACTCAGATCCCTGCAGTCATTGTCCCCATCACAGAGCCAATCTCTGAGGATGCAGTTTCCATTTTCACACAGGAAATGAGATGGAGGGCAGGTCCTGGGGGCACAGCCATGGTGCTCATCAGATCCAAAGATGCAGTCTTGATGCCCATCACACTCCCAGCTCTTCGGGATGCAGACACCATCTGCTTGGCACTGAAATTCATCTGGATGGCACATACCGGGAGGCCTCGTTGCTAAGAGAAATGCATGAGGGAGATGGGCTTGTGAATGCAATTCATAATCCTTCTTATGTAACTCCTAGATTCACAGGAAATGATTTTGGATCAAGGGTACGTTTAAGAGAATGACTATGACAAATTTAATATTAAAATCTAAAATAACATGTGGTAAAGAAAAATCTTTATACGTGTCTGACAAGTCCCTGGGTCAAAAGAAAATTCTGTTTCCTATGTTTTTAATGTTCATTCAATTACAGATTAAATAAAATTTATCTGCCTCTTTATTAAATAATCACCAGTGCATTTCAATAGAGCTTAAACAGCCATTAATTTGTTACTTTGAATTCATGTGTTTAATATCATATATTTGGGTGTTATTAATTTTCCCTCAAGCAAACTATACCCAATGAAACCAGCACACATTAAGTAAACAAAAGGTGACAGTAAATCCTTACTTCTTCGTAAACTTTCCACTATTCATTGAGCAATCCTGGATAGATAAGAGTTGCTTCCCTATCTCACAGGGGTAAACCCAAGCTTCCTCCCAGGGGCCTTGTAAGGCAACAGCAAGTCAGTGGCAATTGGCAGTTTAACCACAAACTATCACAGAAGAATTCCATACTTTCAACACGAACCAGGAAAATCAATGATTAAGAATTTCTGGGTGTTGTAAACATCTATAAAGTATTAAGCATTTTATTTGACTTTTCTTTTTATCCATAGATTTAAATACTTTTTTTCTGATTAGGGAGGAAAATTAATAAAAACCTACTTTTTATGATCCAAAACACCATTAATTCTAACAAATGATCACCTTACTAACAATCTTTTAAAGTCTAAAATCCATTTAACACAAAAAGTGAGCAAGAAGAGATCCCATCTACCATAGGTCTCCAGCCCATGGAGATTATAGATCCATCAGATTTATATTCCATGAAGTGCTCCTTGAATCCTATGACTAGAAAGAATTTCTTTTCTGTGAAACTCAATTGAATTTTATCTGTACCATTTCTAAGGCCCTTATAACTGTGTACTTTGCTTCAGTTATCTCTTAGGTTATATAATTTTTCTTACTTTAAGGAACATCTTAGCAGATATTCAACAAATAATAGTTGAAGTGAATTCATTCAAGTCAATAGCAAATACCACTTCACACCGTATCTATACCATGATTTGATCTCTCTATTGAGATTTAAAAGAAACCATTAAGACAACTTTATGTATAAGAAGCCTCAAAAACTTGAAACCCACTAATTTGGGATATCCTAGGAAAAATTAATAGTAAAAACAAAAATACCTAAGAATATTTAACCTACCTAAGGGACCATTGGAAAGTGCCCATTTATACAATCACTGGATTCACAAATTATAAGTCATTATTTGGAAATACCTAGTCAACTTTATGTTCAATACCGCATTCCTTTGATAATAGTTTGTAATTCAGGCTGTCTTCCCTCCAAAGTTTATCCAAATTAGAGAAGACCTGCAGTAATATCAATGCTAGTAAAACTGAAACATGCAGGGGCACCTGGGTGGCTCAGTCGGTTAAGCATTCAACTCTTGATTTCAGCTCAGGTCAAGATCTCAGGGTCCTGAGACCCAGCCCCTGTGCTGGGCTCCGCCCTCAGCATGGAGTCTGCCTGAGATTCTCTCTCTCCCTCTCCCTCTGCCTCTGCCACTCCCCTTGCTCGCACTCTCCCTCCCCCCAAAATGAATAAAATCTTTTAAGGAAAATGAAACATGCAGATATATGGTACTTACGACAGTCTATCTCATCAGAGTGATCACTGCAGTCAAAAACACCATCACAATGATATATGTTACTAATACACCGACCCTCACTGGCACATTTGAATTGAGAAGCAGTGCAATTAATTACTAAGAATGAAAAAAAAAAAGCATTAGAAATTAGCTCAAGGAGAAAACCACTAAACACTGAGATTATTTTTAAACATCATGAATAAAAATAAAGCAATCTACTTACCACAACCAGCTTCATCAGATCCATCAACACAGTCCTTGTCCCCATCACAGACAAAAGATAGGTCAATACATCGATGATCAGGACAACGAAACTGACTAGGTAGGCATGCCTCTGTAAGTTCTAATGTCATTCAAAAACAAAACCAAGTAACAGTTTATTTCTTGTTCAGTGTGTACCAGAGCCAAACTGCAAAACGCTAAGGAGATACACAAGTCATCTCATTTGTACGTGTGTTCAAAATTCCTTCAAATCGGCCACACTGACAAAGTCAGCCCAGCAAGAGCACGCAAAGCCAGGACAGTTTTTGGAAAGAGGAATAAAAAGATTGTATGTGAGAGTCAGAATCTGTGACTACACTTTGAAAAACAGACTATGCTTTCATAGTGAGCATCATGAACTTGGACTGGACTACACCTCAGGATTATTATTGAAGTCTGTGACTCTAAAGCTAAGCAATGGAACCCAACTAGGCATCATGGTCGGCATGACTCACATGCCTAGCAGCAACAGTATACAGACAGATCACAACCGCATTTAATCCAAAGTCTAAGCAGAACAATTAATTCTAGAAACCAGGGTCCCACCCTGCTGAAGAGACATAGCCTTAGAGTCAGATGTGCTGGCCGCCCCATCCACAACATGAAGCTGTATTAAATATAGACTCACAGAATGTGAAAGCTAGAAGAGGTCTTAAAGTCCAAATGCTACGGAGGAAAGTGACTTGCCTAGTCATGCAACCAGGACTAGGCCTTCATCCAGGGAACTCCACCCTAAACCATTATTACAGACACAAAAACAAACAATAACCTAAAGGAAATCAGAACTAGCAAGATGAAAAGCAGGCAGACAGTACTAATGGAAATTTAATTTTCCATGCCTCTGTATTTTATCCCCTCTTTGCTTCTATGAAACGAAAAGAAAAACCAGTAGCCAAATGTCCGGATCATTTATATGATTCAGAAAAAAACAAATTTGCCTTAAATATATGAGAAGTCAGTGGAGGAATTTTCTCCCCAGTTTGTGTCTGGATGTTAGACCTCAGAGACAGTCCTTGTTTTGCATCCATAGGATTAACTCAGTGCTCAGGAGGAGTCTATGCTTCTTGTGTCTTTGCTCTTATAAGCCTATGGATATGGGAATTGACGGATGGAACAGATGTGACTACGATACGATGAAAATTGTGTGAGCCTTAGAGGAAAGTGTGAGAGGCCCACTGATTGTTCAAATCTATTCACTAGGCTGACCAACCACGAGACTTACGGCAGTTCTTTTCATCAGATCCATCTGCACAATCATTATCTGTGTCGCAGAGCCAGCTCCTTGGGATACACAGATGATTACCACAGGTGAAGAAGGAAGCAGGGCAGGAAGTGGGTGCTTGGGAGGGACAGTTCTGCTCATCACTGCCATCCACACAGTCGTACTGCTTGTCACACCTCCAGTGTGCAGGGATGCACTCTCCGTGGCCACAGGTGAACGCTGAAGGTGCACAGGAATTATCTACAACGAAAACAAACTGGTCACGAAGACATTTGTTTTTACAGCCTATTAAATGAGTTCTTACCTTGTAAAGGCCCAGTTCTTATTTTTCAATAGGAGCAATGTATAAAATAAGAAGAGTATGTTGGCTAACTGAACTTAATAAAAAAAAAAAAGAAGAAATGTGCAAGTCATTCTCATCATCATCATCATCACTAGCGGACATTTCTTTAGCAATTATCATATACCAGGTATTTTTCTAAATGCTTCACATATTTTTTTTCTCTCTTAATCCTCACAAGAACGCTGTGAAGTATATAGAATTATCTGCATTTTACAGATGAGGAAACTGAGGCTTTGAGAGATTTAGGAATCTGCCCCATATTCAATCTCTAGTTGGTATGATCTGAGGCCCATCCCTTACTTCTAAGCTAGTTCCTCTAATCACAATTTCACACTTAGAGAAACCTTTAAAATGTGCCATTTGAAAAATGCAAATTGATAAAATATTTGGGTAAAAATGTGTACTTTTAGAAACAGAAAGATAATAGACCAAAGAGAAAATTTTAGAAATTTCAGAAAAGTACAAGTGGGCACTTTTATTTTCAAATCTGACCCTCTTCTTTCTCTCCAAAAAGACAGGTTATTATTACTATTGATCTCACCTTGGTAGAGATTTCTTAGATTTCAATTGTTCTTTACCTATTTTTTTTTTAATTTTAATGGAATGCTTTTGTTTTCTGCAATAGCATTCATTAGGCCCCAGACTTTATAGACTGGATTACCATTGAAACAAAAATATAAATGTTAAGACCACCATTTCACCCCTATTTTACTCCAAAGTGGGGGAAAGGGAATACAGCACATGGATTTTCAAATGCAATTATTCCAAGTACCTATTCTGAAATACTATTCTCTCAGATACTAAAGATTATATAACCTATTTATTTTGATATGACTTTTTGAGGTCCTTGCCAAGATGTCATGACTGTATTGGTGATCCAAACAGCCAATGTCAGAGAAAAAATACTGTTAGTGAATATAGTCCAGATCAATAGTAGAAATCATTGGTAACATTATCTATTAATGATATTTATTATCTAGCTTCCTAAAGCCTTGGGGTACATATTAAAAATCTGAAATTCTAAAAGATTTTTTCACAAAGAGATACCCCAACCTTTAAAAAAAAAAAAAAAAAGGCCCACCTCTCTCTGTTCTACTCATCGCAAAAAGTATCTTCTGTGTGTAAGTTACTTACTGAATTGGCCACATAGGAGCTCGTCACTGTTATCATGACAGTCGTCTACTCCATCACAGTGGTAGTTACTGGGCACACATCTGCCATTGCTACAGGGAAAGGAAAAGGAGCCACACTGCTCCATGGGTGGTTCACGGGACGGGTCTTCCTGGCATGTCAAGTGATTAGAAGTCAAACTCATTCCATACGGGCAGCCACACACGCGCTGGAAATTCGGCACTGGGAAGCAGAAGTGGCTGCAATCGCCGTTTGGATGTGTGGGTCGATTACAGTAGTTAGAACCTGAAAAAGCAATGCCTGAGGTGAGTTATGGTCATTTCCACTGGGTTGATCATAGGTTTAGTTTGTGAAGGAAAACAAATAGGAAAAGAACATTCAGACCCAACACTACAAAGTAGCTTCTTTCTGGAAATCAACATGCCAAATATAACATTCAGTTTAAGCACAGAAAAAGTCCTTAAAATGTGTTTTTCCCAACAATACTTTTAGGGTTAACAGAATTGAACAGATTATAAGTCTTACATTATTTAACTATCTGGGTGACAGGAATGTATAACAATCAGGAGCTATACTAAATCATTAAGTACTAAAGAGAAAAGAAGCCACCATGTTAAATAAATACAAACATATGAAAGAACGTGGCAATCTCACCAATCTGAGTGTTGGCATCGTATGACTTCACATGCATTATATTAGTGATACCACTTCGGATAACCCTCATGTCTCCACCATCCGTTTTCCTGACTCGAACGATAGCACCCAGTCTCCAGTCAGTAAAAAATACATGGTCTAAGAAGAAACACCAGTGATCAGCATTTTCATCACAACTCACTTATAAATCATTTTGGAAAATGCAATAGGCTTGAAACACTTCTTGCAAATGTGAGAAGATTTTCCCATAAATATCTGTAATATGTTTCTGTAATCATTTTCTGCAACTTGTTACTCTCTAGGAATGACTCTTCACAAGGCGAAAGCAATATATTTAATGATACCAGGGTTCCGGTTCAGGCAGGCGTGTATGGAGTATTGCGATGGCATTTAATAGCCATTAGGTTTAGACTTCCATAGCTAAAAATAAAATTTTGGATTATTTGACAGAGCATTAGATGTGCCTCATATGACTGAGTTCTCAGCCCAGCTAAAGCACTAAACTTCTGAGTGCTTACAGGCAAATAGTTAACTGTGTGAGGGTTCTTTTTTTTTTTTTTTTAGTAGAATTAAGGAAATAGACTAAATCTCTAAGCTCCCTTTCAGATCAACCATTCTATATATCCCATGTCTTAACTGAAGACACTAATTTTTTTTTTTTTTACACTCAACTTTACTAGGAAGCTGTTGAGAAGGAAAAGTACAGATCTAGTGCAAAAAGGAACTTTTGCTGTAGCTCTGGAGATCAATAAAATTATCCACAGATGTGTGTCTACCCCTACAGCTGTAGTCATATTCCATGAAGTTCAAAATAGTAAGACAGAGGCATCATAAGATTCTGAACTTCAAAAATCTAGTCTTGTTCACTTTACACTAGCTACCGAAGCAGGGAAGTGAACATATACGTTTTTAATAGAATCAGTGGATTTTTCTCTTTAACAATACTTTAACTAAAATTCCCAGCTAACCAAAAAATGCCTAAAATGCCACAAATTTTATCATTAGACCAGTTTTCCTTATCTGTGGCCTAATCAATGGCTAATCAGTCACTGACTTACTAAATCTTATCTAGACTGAGTCCCACCACTCATGAAGGTATCTTACTATACTTAAAGAATAGATAAGAAGTTCAATAAACCTTTCACTCCTATGTGGTGCACAGATAGTCAAGCAGATCTAGCCTTTCATTAAAAAGAATGATGATTTCTATGGTGTGCAATCAAAGAATTTTCTGTAAGAAATTTACAATGAGGGCACTGTTGAGAGAAACTTATTATTTTCAGAAGTATGCACTAAAATTTTTTTCATACTGATAAAACCAAAAGGTATTGAAACTGCATTTTTGTTCAATCCCAAAGCATTTCATCAAGAGCAGAGAAAATGTAACATTCTTACAATGTTCGGATGTAACAGCAAATGGCTGTCTGACATCATTAATGAAAAGAGTGAATAAACGGGAAGGCATAAAGAGGAAGGGATGAGTATTTATAATTGACTCATCTCATCAAAAATACTACTCTTTAAAGAGCATTTTTAAAATATTTTTAAATACCATGCCCTCCTGCACAGATAAACAGACAGCAGGATGGAACTTGCAATATATTTACTAGCTATTCATTCCACACTATATGTGTGGGAGAAAGTCTTTGATTTACAGTCAGTGTCTAGTCTTTTAAAGCACCTGGCTGATTGATATTCAGAGTAAGAAGTTTCAACCAGGGACACAACTAGCAGCTTGGGAGGGCCTTTGGTGGATCACAAAATGGCATTTCTCTAACTGGACTAACTATGGTTTGTCAAACAGAACCAGGGTAGATTTTAGTCTCTCCTCACCCTTTTGGCCTGGCACTTTTGTGCAGTGCACAAGCTATACAATCATTCACAGAAACCTTATTTTCAAGACTAGACAAACCACCTGTTTCACAAGTGCCAAGCTACATTCTTATTCCCAGCAACTCAACCCACACCACCACACCTCCACTCAAAAGGGAAACTGATACATCAGTGTGAGATCCCTAAGGCTATAGTTTCCCAGAATTCCATGTCCCCAGCAATCCTTCCTAGCAGCAGTAAATTGTTGGAAAGGTTGATGAAGAAACAAGTACATCTTGCTATTTTTCACAAGCCATACTCTAACATTTGTATATAACAATGATGTCAGTTACCCAACGTATGTCTAAAAAGCTTCAGAGCCACTCAGTGACTACGCAGTTGATAAATATTTGTAATAATTTTTCCACAAGGATTCTGAGGACATTCTTACAGAAAACAACAAAACACTACGAGTTACCACAAATGCTCTTGCTGTTTTATTCTTGAAAATGATGAAAGCAGTAGTTTATTATTTCCTTGCGGGATATTTATGTAATAGAGCACCTGGGAAGTTAAATTTTATAATACATGCAATCTACAAAATGCTATACCTATATAAGTTGTCAATTATTATCTAAAAGCATCTAAAAGAAAAAAATACACTTCTAAAAGTGAAATGTTCAGTCAAAAAAAACAAATGTTTTGTCTATACAAAATAGCACCATTTTCATCTTTTGTACTCTAAAGTAACCAACTTTTCTGTAAGTGTGAGATTGTCAAATGAGGATGAGTCTACTGTTAACAACTCGCAGAGTATAGAAACAACACACACACACTTCCACTGCTTCAAAGCATACCTTCAAAGACAGTAAGTCCAAATGGATGAGTCATCTGCTGTATGTGGCCCAGGTTTCTTCTGTCTAAACCATCAAAGGTGCTGTGCTCGATTTTATCAAAAAAGGCATCTACCCAGTACAACCGTAAAGCACTAAAATGATAAAATACTTAGTTATCTGTTATGCAGAAACTAGTAATGCACCCTTTACACTGAGGGCATTCATAAATGGTATGTTCAGTTGAAACATTTATTAAACAAAGTTCTTTAAAAATTAAATTATACTCATTAAAAATGTAATAGTTTTATGCCCCCCCCCAAAGATACAGTACTTTGATAAGTGAGTTTTAATTATTTATCTTAGACAACTTAAAATGGGGGCACCTGAGTGGCTCAGTTGGTTAAGCATCTGCCTTTGGCTCAGGTCATGATCCCAGGGTCCTGGGATCGAGCCCCACATGGGTCTCCCTGCTCAGTGGGGAGTCTGCTTCTCCCTCTCACACTGCCCCTCCCCCCTGCTCATGCTCTCTCTCTCTCTCTCTAATAAATAAATAAAATCTTTAAAGAAAAAGAAAACTTAAAATGTTGTTCTCTTCAAGTAAGGTATTTTATTTTTCTCCTGGTTAAGTCCACAAGTTAAGAAAGCCATGTTTAAAAGGCTAAATACATTTCTTTCGTCTCTCCTATAAACTACTTTGGCATTTCATGTCTGTAAGCTTTTTTACCATTACCTTTTCCTATATTCCTAGATACATCATTAATTTCCTGAGAATTCTTATACTTCAAAATTCTCCCAGAGTGTGTGTGTGTATGTGTGTGTGTGTGTATGCAAATATGCATTTGTTGATTGACACCCAAGATTTCCTATCCTCAAGATGCCCTCTATGAAAATTACACATGACCTGAACTTCATCAAATCCCTATCCTACTTCTACTGGGATGTGGGTCTTGCCTCCTCTATACTTACCTTCCAAAGGTCCTATCCTTCTGCCTCCTCTATCGATTTCCTCAGAATATTCATGAATGCATTAGTTTTCATCCCAGCAGAAGTTGGCAACTATGTTTGTGTTCTTTGTGTCCTTGTATCATTCTATAGCCTTCTCCCAGCACCAATCGATGTAAAAATATCTGAGTGCAAGTAGTACCTGTTTCCTTACTCCATCACATTGTTTCATAATTATTTCACAGTAAGTGGGGAACTCAGTAATTTGGGATGATTCCTACTTACCCCCAATCAATGGCCAACCCATTGGGCCATCCAAGAGTAGTGTTTACTATCGGCAAAAGGTTAGATCCATCACACCATGCTCTCATAATTTTAGCAGGACGGAACCAATCAGTGAAGAATATGTACCTAAAAAAAAAGAGGTAATAAATCAAACATGTTAACACTGGAACAGTATACATGACTTGGAGAGATTTAGCGCAAACTCAGATTTTCCAGAGACTTGCTACAACTAATTTCATTTTCTGTATATGCTATCGGGCTTATACAGAAAAAGTAAAATCTCCTTAATAAGCAGATTCAGATTGAGTATACAACTGATCTAACTCTTATTTTTTTGATCTTTTAATTAAAAGTTTGGTTATCAACATATAACCAAAGTCACAAATACAAATGGCATTAAAATGGGCATCCAGAGGAGAGAACCACTGTGCTAGACCTAGGACCTAAAACTGTTGTCACCAAGTAGATTCTTTAAAAAGACATAATTCGGGTTAGTTTTATGATTCTATTTTTTAAGGAATCCCTATACCCAACATGGAGCTCGAACCTACAACCCCGACACTAAGTCACACGCTCCACCAACTGAGCCAGCCAGGCACCCCTGGGTTACATTTTAAATACTCCAAAGTTGTTCAAATGAAATGATATACTATGAGCAAGAAAACAGATTTTAATCTCTCTTTCCTCTCTGGATTAAACATCTAGGACACACTAGATAGCTCTTCAGTCATCTTCCACAAGGAATTGATCAATTTGCAGGAAAGCATTTCATCTCTGATGAAGAATGCACCCAAATCAACATAACTCTTGTACAATCTCTACCCAAGGCATGTTTTTTTTATTCTGAGGAGTGACAAAAAGAAAAACCTAGGGAAAAAAAAAAATTCTCTTTCATGTGAGCCTTAGAAACTAAAATTAGTCTTTTCCAAAACTAACTTTCTGAAATGTTACTTAATATTCTTTTAAATGAAGGAGTCAGTAGGAAAGGAATTTAACAGCTTTTTCAAAACCAAATGCCAAAGACTTAGTTTAACATAAATTCATTAGAAAATCAACTCTCTACAGGGCAATAAAATTTCTTGTTAATAGTATCACCAGTCCAGTATCACCAGTTTTTAAATGTTTCTTACAATTATTTCACAGGGAGAAAATTTAAATACAAAATAAGCATTCTAGAGGCCTCATACAGAGTTCTTTGACACAAAGGCTCTTGTAGTCAAGTAGGCCTGGAATTTGAATCCTAACTGTTGCTTAACAGGTAGTCTATCTACCTGGCTCACAAACCAGCTTTTGAATTAGACAAGATTATATAAAGTGCTTACTATGTGCCCTCCATGAATTAGGCTTCAGTGAAGTCCCACTCATTTTCTTTCTTTTTTTTTTTATTCCACTCAAGTACAACTACCCAGCTGAGACTTGTTCCAAACAAACATATTAGCTATTAACCATATTTAAATTAGAAAGGTAAGAACCTAAAAAGAATAGTATAAACTGTTCTTTCTTGTCTGACACTACCAATCATGGAATGGTTAAACATGAAACTTATTCTGTAGTCTGAAAGACTTTTTATTCTGAAAACTACTGAATGATTAAGCAAGTTTTGCTAAGCTTTATATCAATACATTAAAGCAGGGAAAGAATTTGAGCCTTTCCTGATAATTCCACTGCACATTCAATCCTTCTCTACTGAATCTGTATCACATTGTTGGTCCTCTTCAATTGTGAAAAAAAAACCCACACTTCAGTGAAAAAAACCCACACTTCAGTGAAGACTGGGAAAGCCGAAACTAAGGAGAAAGTGTTTTCAAGGAGATAAAGTGATTACTTAAGCTTATGCTAAAGGGATAAAATTTAAGGTGATTTCAATTTATATAGTTCAATCTTACATTTGCTGAACTTGCCAAATAACTGTGGCATCACTTTTCCATAACTTTAAAAGACATACAGTTGCAAGCTCTTCAGAAAACATGAACACACTTACCCAGCAATAGGATGAACTACAATTGATCGTGGGTTGTTTAAATTCTGGATTATTGCACGTCTCAATTTATCAGCTAGCCTCATGACACTGATACTCCTGTAAGAAGCGTCTGTCCAATAGAGATTCTTTGAAATCCAGTCAAAAGTCAAACTTTCAACACTTTCCACCCTGTTGGCAGTGAGAATTTCTCTTCCTGTAAGTTGAAATATGGACAAGGTTTAAACTATGCATACTTCATGACATACATTTTCCTACTACTGCATATTTAAATTGTGTCAGAGTTACAGCATATTTCAGTAACCCATATGGAATTCTTTAAAAAAAAAAAAAAAACTAAACTGCCGAGCAACAACATGAGATAAACCTAGAATCTATCCATTCCCAAAAGTTTGGATCTCAAAGAACAGATATGATTCTGATAAACAGAACCAGAAGTGGTATGCCCTACATTTACTCCCTTGTTCAACCTTCCAGGAAAAAAAAAAAAAAAAGAAATTCTCATTGCAGAACATCTGAAGAGAAGATACCTGAGTTCACATATTCACAAACACCACCCACAGACAGCTTTGATAAGCTGACACCACCAGGTACGACTGGCGGGGGCATCTCTGAGGTGTGATGACCCAACCTTCTCATCAACAGCCTTTCAAAAACCTCAACGTTGCCACATTTTAAAAAGACCAGTGAAGATACCAAAAGAAAATCAGAGCTGGGTACAGGAGAAAAAAAGACCTCGTTCCTCTTTGTGAAATTTTTATGTCTTTTCCTCTCTATTTCCTAGTTTTTGCTAAAGAAAATCTGAGTCACAGTAAAAGATAACACTTTTTTTGAAGTAGGAAAATCAATCTTAGTGCTTTTTCCATTCATCTACTTAGTGAATTATAAAGAGAAAGTCCTTTCTGTGCTAGACACCATACTAGAAACTTAGGAAACATAATATTGCTAATAGTATTAATAATAATAGCTTATATTGAATACTAATTATAAGCCAGGAACTGGTCCAAGAATTTTACATGGATTCATTAACCCTTACAATAGTTCAATCAATGTATTATTAGGGGGCACCTGGGTGGCTCAGTCGGTTAAGCATCTGCCTTCGGCTCAGGTCATGATCCCAGGGTTCTGGGATCAAGTCCCGCATCGGACTCCTTGCTCGGTGGGGAGCTTGCTTCTAACTCTGCCTGCAGTTCCCTCTGCTTATGTGCTCTCGCTCTCTCTCAAGTAAATAAATAAAATCTTTAAAAAAAAAAAAAAGGTATTATCAGTATCCCTATTTTGCATATGAGGAAACTGAGTCCTAGAAAAGTGAAGCATCCTGAAAGAAGTGTGGACACTGCCTTCAAGGGATTTATAATGAAGTGAGAGACAGAAGAGGAGGCAATTAGGCCAAGGGGCAAAATCAAAGAGTAACGGGTGTTAGGAGAGAGGTATGCACAGAATGATCTGAAACACAGAGTCCAAATTAATCCTATGGCAAGGTGAAGGTGAGCAAAAGTTTCCCAAAGGAAGCGCTGAATTGGGTGCTACAGGAAAGCAAAGGCTTGGAAGTGAGAGGGAGACAGACTGAGAACTCCACGTTTCAGAGGTTAATGAGTTAACGATAGAGGCTAAAAGAAAGGGAGAAGTTTAGGTAACCACCAGATCCTGGGAGGAATGGGGGCATAAGAGGGGAAGGGAGAGTGGTCATGCTCTATGCTAAGGCAGGAGGTCTGTGAAAAATGGGGTACAGATGCCCACTTAGACCTACTGGTTTTGAGGTGGTGGTGGGATATATGGTGAGATATCCAAAAGGCAGTTGGCATTATGGGACTGAACCTTAGAGAGCTTAGAAGATTTATATCATCAACTGAAGAGCCTTCCCTAATCTTTCCCTCATTCCCCAGATTAGGAGGAAAATCATTCAGTAAATGCCTATCATAAGTCTCCCCACAGCGATTTATAAATCACTATCTAGTTAATCAAAGACACGGAAGGCACAAAGTTATGCAGAAGATGAAGAAGAAGAGAACCAGTGTTGAACATTAGGGAACACAGTTGTTTAGGAAACAAGCAAAAAAGGAAAGACCTGTTAAAGGACACCAGAAAGAATGGCCAAGAAAGAGAAGGAAATGAGACTGGAGGTGACCGCGATGAGAAGGGTTTCAAGTAACATAGTTGGCGAACTGGGATGGAATGAGAAATAAGTGAGAAGTACAAACGTAGAAGTGAGAATAGGAACATGTAGTCCAACCATGAAATGAAGGAGAGAGCAAGCTGTAACTAGAGAGACACATGGACTGGCAGGTGGGTTGAATTTTTAGAATGAGAGATTTGAGCATATCTGAGTTCCCTGAGCGCTTCATTCAGCTGATCTTGACTTTAATCCGATTTCTGACAACTCATTTTCTACACATGTGCTCACCGACACTTCTTCCTCTCCCTGGAAAACAGCAACGTAATACCTCCCTCATCAAAGCATAGAAAGTTTAACCACTGACTATAGAATATTTTAAAAGGTAACTTGCTCAATATGTAGACTTGACATTGACAAAAAGCATGATGAGCATTCCAGTTTAACAAAGCAGAAGGGAGCTGACCTGTGAGACGCCGGTAGGAGACTGAGCCTATGTGGGGCTCGGAGGCCCAAGACTGCCTTTCGGTGAGAACTAAGACTGACTGGAGTTCTCCAAGCTCTGGGGACCTAACTCTGGTCCCCAGAAAAGATGCATTCTGGTTCAAAGTAGAAGACTGACCACACATGTTTTCTCCTCTTCCTTCCAAACTCTTAAAATGACAGTCCAGGGACAGCAGAAAAGAGATTTCCATGGTTTAGAAAACAAAGTGATTGGAGGGGTAGAGGGGGTAGAGAGCTGCAAACTCAGTGCCAGCAGAAGGAAGGACCCCCCCCCCCCCCCCGCCGAACACACACACATACACATACACACACAGAAGCCTCAGTATATTGGCTCTCAGAAGTACCAGGAGAAACGCAGGGGTGAGGAACTAAGGGGCTTAGCTAAAAGTTGGTATCCAGAGCAATTAGACCACCAGGTCCCTCTCAGATCCTGAGCATCTATGCCACTCCCCTCCATCTACCTCTCTAATAGATCAGAGATCGTCTTCTCTGAAGGACCTGATTGCAGAGATGCTGTGGGCTCAAGGATACCACAATGCACATGGGAATACTGGGATGGAACAGAACTGAATACAGGGGGATTGTGTGACTCATTAACTGAAGGGTCCTTGGCCCAGTGTCCTCTTGTACTTCTCCTAGAACACAGACAGCAAGCTACCCTGACCACGTCTTACTCCCCACACCAAGGAGAATGGAGACCTCTACTAATAACAAATGACTAACTCTAGAAAAAGATTTACTAGTATCAATGTTTGGGAGCTCCCCAACAGAAAAGCTGCTTAAGTTCACCAGATGATGAGGCTCATACATACAGACAGACCTTTTGGTAGCTTTTTTAAAGACTTGCCCTTAAAATTAAACAAGAATCACAGAAATTTGAAAAAAGCTTCCATCATGAAAAAAAGGATTGAAATAAAAAAAAAAAAAAAAAGGAACCAGAAGAAAAAGGAAACAGAGGAAGATGAATTTTTTTAATTCCAGTATAGTTGACAGACACTGTTGTATTTCACACGTACAATATAGTGATTCAATAATTTTGTGTATTACTTAGTGCTCATCTAGGTAAGTGTACTCTTAATCCCCTTCACTTATTTTATGCATCCCTCCACCCATCTCTGGTAACCATCAATTTGTTCTCTATAGTTAAGAATCTATTTTTTACTTAGTCTCTTTTTTGTCTTTGTTCATCTATTTCTTAAATTCCACATATGAGTGAATCACATGGTATTTGTCTTTCTCTGACCGGCTTATTTCACCTAACAGTATACTCTCTAGCTCTATCCATGTTGCAAATTGCACAAGGTCATTCTTTTTATAGCTAAATATTATTCCATTGTGTGTGTGTGTGTGTGTATATATAAATATATGTAACATATATATATATATCACATCTTCTTTATCCATTCATCTATTGATGGACACTTGGGCTGTTTCCATAATTTGGCTATTGTAAATAAGGCTGCAACAAATAGGGGTGCATGTATCTTTTCAAATTATTTTTCATTTTTTCATTTTCTTTAGGCAAATATTAGTAGTGGAATTACTGGATCATATGGTATTTCTCTTTTTAATTTTTTGAGGAAATTTCATACTATTTTCCACAGCAGCTGCACCAATTTACATTCCTACCAATAATGCATCAGAGTTCCCTTTTCTCCACATCTTCACCAACATTTGTTATTTCTTGTTTTTTTGATATTAGCCATTCTGACTGGTATCAGGTGATATCTTGTTATAGTTTTGATTTGCGTTTACCTAATGATTATTGATGTTGCACATCTTTTCATGTATCTATAGGTCATTTTGATGTCCCATTTGAGAAAATGTCTATTTGGTTCTTCTGTCCACTTTTTAATTAGATTTTTGTTGTTGTTTTTGTTTTTATTGAGCTAGACTGAGTTCTTTATGTATTTTGGATATTGACCCCCTTATCTAGTATATAGTTTGCAATTATCTTCTCCCATTCTGTAGGCTGTCTTCTCATTTTGTTTTTTTGCTGTGAGAAAAGCGTTTGATGCAGTCTCATTTGTTGATTGTTATTGTTGTTGTTTGTGCTTGACATCGTGTGCAAAAAATTATTGCCAAGACCAGTGTTGATGAACTTCTTCCCTACATTTTCTTCTGGGAGTTTTATGGTATCAGGTATCAGTTTTTTAAGCCTTTGATCTATTTTGGTTAATTTTTTTGTGACTTATGTGAAATAGGGGTCCAATTTCATTGTATTACATGTATTTCTCCAGTTTTCCCAGCACCATTTGTTGAAGAGACTATCCTTTTCCCATTGGTTATTTTTGAATCTCCTCTCAAATATTAGTTGACTATATATGCTGGGGTCTATTTCTGGGCTATTTTCCACTACTTCTGGCCACTCTTCTACGATGTGTCTATTTTTGTGCCCATATCATACCATTTTTATTACTATGGCTTTGTAGTATAGTTTTGTTTTTTTTTTTAATTTGTAGTATAGTTTTAAATCTGGAAGTACGATACCTCCCACCTTGTTCTGTTTCCTCAGGATTGGTCTGGCTATTAAGGGTCTTTTATGGTTCCATACAAATTTTAGGATTGTTTCTTCTATTTCCGTGAGGAATGCCTTTGGTAATTTGATGGGGATTGCACTGAATTTGTAAATGACTTTGGGTAGTATGACCATTTTAACAATATTAATTCTTCCAGTCCATGAACATGGGATATTTTTCCATTTGTTTGTGTCGTCTTCAATTTCTTTCATCTAAGTTTTGTGGTTTTCATTGTACAGATCTTCCACTGTTGGTTAAATTTATTTCTAAATATTTTATTGTTTTTGATGCTATTGTGAATGGAATGGTTTTCTTTATGTCTTTTTTGGATGATTCATCATTTAGTGTAAAAGAAATGCAACTGATTTCTGTAGTTGTGTCCTGCCACTTTATGGAAATTATTAATTCCAAAAGCTCTTGACTGATCCTTTGGGATTTTCTATCTATATATGGGATCATATCATCAGCAAATAACTACTTTTTTATTTCTTCCTTTCTGATTTGGATTCTTTTTACTTCTTTGTCTTGCTTAATTGCTCTAGCTAGGACTTCCAGTACTATATTGAATAGGAGTGGTGACAGAGGGCATCCTTGCCTTGTTCTTGATCTTAGGGGAAATGCCTTCAATTGCTCTCCATTAAGTATAATGTTAGCTGTGTGTATGTTGTACATGGCCTTTATTATACTGAGGTATGTTTCTTTTATACACACTCTGTTAAGAGTTTTTTTATCATGAAAGTATGTTTTATTCTGTCAAATGTTTTTTCTGCATCTATTGAGATGATTATGTGATTTTATCTTTCATTTTACTGATGTGATATGTTACATTTATTGATTTGCATATATTGAACCATCCTTACATCCAGGGATGAATCCCACTTGGTCATAGTGTATAATCCTTTTAATGTGTTCTTGAATTCTGTTTGCAATATCTTGTTGAGAATTCTTGCATCGATATTTATCAGAGGTATTGGTCTATGGTTTTCTTTTCTTATGGTATCCTAATCTGGTTTTGATATCAAAGTAATGCTGGCTTCATAGAATGACTTTGGAAGTATTCCCCCCGTCTGAAAAGAACCAGTATTAATTCCTCTTTCAATGTAAAATTCTCCAGTAGGTTATAAAGTCAAAATACTGAGTTGTGCCATCATTCAGTAAAGTATCCAGTATAAAGTGTGACCATAATTTACCTTCCTGTGATGATTATGAAGATATTAACAGAATCCCAATCAACTGAAAACATAGTAAATCCATATTTCCATATAATTCATGGGTTTTTTTTTTTTTAATTATTATTATTTCAAGCCCCACATCCCTCAAGAGGTGTCATCTGGCTGTTTGAACATGAGGAACACCCTCTAGTCAATTAACCGATTACTGACTTTCATACACTTGACTCTCCTTTTATGTAATGTCAGCTTCTTCAATGTTAATATTTCTCATTGTTAAAAATACACTCTTAAAGGAAGTGTTTGTTTTAACTAAAGTCATGAGAAAAGCAATGGATTTCTTTTCCTGAACTGTAAGTATTTAGCAAGCAAAGTAAGTTCTAGCGAGCAAATTATTAGTATTATTACTAAAAAATGGACAAACCGTGCAAAAAACTTTTTTAATGTATTCTCACCTGTGCCGTTGATATTTTGTTTATAAATCATGTCTTTTGATGTATCTGAAAAGAAGATAGTGTTCTCCTGGGCATCAAAATCAATCCCAACAAAGAAAGAAGGATTTCCTGTCACTGGAACTATGACATCTTCCTGGGCAGACAGGTTGAATGGGATGCCACGAACAGCCACTTCAGATGAGAACATCAGGAACTGCTTAACAGCTGTAGGAAGAAGAACACAATACAACTGGCCACAGCCTGGTTCTTGTCCTCCCTTAATTCCAGAGAAATTATTTAAACAACCATAAAGCACATTTTACAATTCTGAAATAAACATAAAAAACAAATCTGTGGAAAACATTGTTGGAAATAATGGGAAGAGAGGGAAAAAAGCAGCTATGAAGGTGATACAACTATTACAATCTTACTTCTTCTTGGGAAATTTATCCTTAAGATTTATTTGTATAAAACACGGTCCCCTATGATGAATTCTAAAGCAGTATTAACTGAACTGCATAGTAATTCCATCAAAATTCTTGATTGGGATTAACTTTTGTATAGAGATCTATACCAAGAATCCTACTGCAGTTTTTAAGGTATTAAGACTAGTTAAAGAAAAGAATTAAAAGGGGAGCCTGGGTGGCTCAGTCAGTTAAGCAGCTGCCTTCGGCTCAGGTCATGATCCCGGGGTCCTGGGATCGAGCCCCACATCGGGCTCCCTGCTCAGCGGGAAACCTGCTTCTCCCTCTCCCCCTGCCTGCCGCTCTGCCTACTTGTGCTCTCTCTCTCTCTCGTCAAATAAATAAATAAATAAAATCTTTTAAAAAAATTAACAGCAACCAGGTAAGTTATTTAGAAATAAATAAAGGAGGGGAAAATAGAGGAAATAGGGAAAAAGGAGCGATTTTAAAATCAAAGAAGGAGACAGAACAGTATGTCAGGAAATCAAAAAGAGAAATGAAGAAGGTATATCCAAGACAAAGATAAAAATTGCAGGAGTTTAAGAGCAAAATTATTACAGAGTGTAGTGTCAATATAATAGTCAGACACACATGACTTTTTGAACGAGGGTGCTTTTTATCTGAATCTAGGATCACCTACAAAGTGAACAAATTTGTCTCAGTTAGAATTAGAAAATTTACATACCAAGCCCAAAGCAGTACCATCTGGGGAGACAGAATTTGTCAAAGGCATTAAAAAGGAGACTTTTCAAGGGAAGAGAAGAAAACCAAATATTGCAGGATGTGCATTTCATCACCAGCAGAGGTGCGGCAGCAGCCTACTTCTAAGTAGGTGTGTAGAAAACCAAAGAGGAAGAAAAGAAGTGTTTGAGGGAGCTGAATCCCAGAGCACAGAGGCAGATATAAAGAGAAACTCTGAACTGAGAAGTGAAGACCTAGATGAGGAAATGAGCCGCCCCAACACTTAGTTTGCTTTGGGGACACAGCAATAAAGCCAAGTGGGATTGAGGCACAACCACCCCCCTCGAGGGGCAGAAGCAGTGGTCTAGGAGAGGGCAACGAAGGGGACAGGAGGTACTCCCGCATAAAGCGAAGGCTAACATCTAAAGTGGGAAAGGTATACACAGCAGAGAAAACTCAAAATTGTATGGCATTTCAAAAGCATAATTTTAAAAGGAGACAACGATTTCAGGGAGGAGAAAAGGGGAAAGGGAGCCCAAGGAAACCCTAGATGTGCAATTAAAGGCAAGGCCCGAAGAACAGAAATTTACATCTTCAAACCCTGTGTGTAAGGGGAGCAGTGCCTACTGAGGAAGGTGCTCTGTCAGCTACCAAATGCTTATTCACCATGGAGTATGACAGGAAGCTGACCCAGTCCAAAGGCAGCATGTACCGCTATGCTGCCAACCAGAAAGACGGCCCAGAAGTGCTCTCTTACCAACGCAGTGGCGGTTATCCACATCCAGGCTGAAGCCGAGGGTGCACCTGCAGCGGTAACCCAAACCATCATTATCTGTTCTGTGGCTGAGGACACAGACATGTTCACAGCCCCCATTGTTATCTCTGCATGGATTGCTAACTAGAGGAAAAAATACACAGGGTTAAATCTCAGTTAGAGATGTATGATTACCCGAGACATGTGAAACCACTTTGAGCCAGGTACGTGCAACAAAATAACGGGCTCGGAACACAAACACCACTGCTGTTTGCTGCTGTATACGCCCCCATGTAAGCTCTCCCACCTACCCTCAAACTGGTAGTGGCAACACACAGGATTCCCACAGCTGCATAACTCTGGGAGTTCTTCTCCCCAAGGTAATTACGTCTGCTAGCCTCAGTGATTAAAAAGTAACTGCCTCCCCCCACAAAAAAGCTTGAGTGTTATTTTGACCATTCGTAAGATATAATACATTAACTGTAACTCACTGGATGCATGCTTTTTAAGCAAGCCAACTTAAAATCAATGACTCTAAGAGCTAAGTATTATTATCCCAATTTTATAAAAGAGGAAGCCGAAGCTCCAGAAGGTAACACAACTTGCCCAAGATTATTCAGCAACTAAACTAGAAGTCAAATCCAGATCTGATTCCAAAACCCTACAAGCCTGCAATACAAACCAGTTTATACTTCTAAAACCCATTCTCAAAGCTGTGACTCAAAAAGCTTATTGTATACAAGCCTGTCATAGCCAAAAAGGTCACATCTGCTTTGAAAATTGTCTTCGTAGCCTTTGACTTAGTCTTTAAAATTGTCTCTTTACAAAAAATAATAATAAAATAAAATAAAATAAAACTGTCTCTTTACCTTCTCAGGTGGATTGGTTTGGGGAAACAACAAACAAATTAATTTGGATGATGAAATTGGGTAAATTTTTGGTCAAAGGCAAATAGGAATTTAGTAGCTCATGAACTAACCACTCCAAATAGAGACTTCCAAAATGTTTTCAGATATAATACGTATTTTCAGCTAAAGTTTATGTTATCCCAGGATGACTACATTGAGATGAATACCCTTCAATGTATCAGTTCTAGCGGTTGGTTTTTTGTTTAAAAAAAAAAAAATCAACCTAATTACTTTATGGTCTTTCTCCATCCTAAAATCAGACCCACCACTCGACGTGGGAGTTTTAAAGTAAAATCTGCCTTTCCCTAAATTACTGTTCACTGATACTAAACTTTCTATGCACACAGTTTATCATATTTCTTTTTTTTCTGATGCACAAGCAAATACAGAAAAGAGCCATATACAGTCGCAATAGTTCTGTCACCTTAAAACCTTGAAACACAAACAAGACTTACTATAAAATAACAGAAGACTAAATGGTTTCTGAATCAAAATATTTCTTTTCTTTGAGAAGTGACCAGCCTATGAGACACCAAACACCAGTGGCCTATGACAGACCCAACACAAACCAAGTAACAGGTGTCACACATACTCAACGGAGAAGAAAAAAAATCGGCTCTGACACTACCTCAAATGAACACTTAGGCATGTTAGTTTCTTCTGCTAGGCCTCAGTTTCCTCAACTTTAATATTAATGGATTGAATACAAGATTTCTCCCAGTAAAATGAGGATATGTATTTTGGTTTGGTTTGGTTCATTTGCTGTCTATCCCCAGCAGTTACTGCAGGTACCAATAAAAATCTGTAAAATACATCTCTAAGTTTCCTGTTGATTTGGCATTTTAACTCTGAAATACATCAATTTTTTCAGAAGCCCCCATGATATACAGAGCCAATTTCAGAGAGTTTTAACTCTCTAGATAACCCATCATATATTTGAAAATGTCACCCAAATCTCATGAGATCACTCATCATTAACTTCCATACCATTGAGAAAACCTTTCTACCAAGACCAGTATTAAGCAGGGTTTCCATTGTTCTGGGGCATACCGTAGGGCTGCCTGAGGGAATGGTAAACAGTCACTCCAAAGGGCTTCAGAGAAGTCTGGTGGTACTGTTGTGGACTGCTCTCTGTGAACTTGTTTGCCTTCATTACAGCCATCTTTGTCCAATCAGTAAAGAATACGTGATCTTCAAACAAGCTTATTCCAAAGGGATGAGGAATGAGTGAGCCTCCTTGGACTACTGTCTTCCTGTTACAAAAGATGTGTATCACAATTTTTTTGTTTACCTTCATTTCGATTAAAGGTGGAATTAGTTCAAGTAAATGCCTAAAAAGCTAAGTAATTTCTTGTTACAAACATAGGATATATAGAAAAATACATTTTAAGATGTGGGTATATTTTGACCTACATTTGATAGAATTCCGGATTTTCATGTGGTCTCTTGGGAAAGACCCTCGAAAATAAAATTCCAGTCCTAGTCCTAGTTTGTTCTAGATTTTTTGAAAAATTACTCGTTTTTTACATGCTTCTGATTCTATTAAGGTTGTGCCACAAAAAAGGGGGGGCCCTACAATGTGAAATATCATTTTGTAATCCACAGGTGAAAGAGTGTAACAAGGGAATGTAAATGTGGTAGCAGATACCTTCAATGGACTTCACACTGTACCATTAACCACTTCTTAGCATCAGGGAGCAGCATAGTGAGCAGAACAGTTCAACCCAGAGCAAACATGCAGACCTATTCCTGATGTCACTCTGGGAAATCAAAGAGTAGTGCTACCACTTCCCCGCCTCTGCTTGATAAACTGTCTGCTCATCATACTTGCAGAGGAGGCACAGGGTGACCAGAGCTGCTTCAGTAGAAGAAAAAGAAGTTAAAGGTGCCAAGCAAGGGAAAGAAAATCAACAGTGTCTGTCATAACTACTTCTGCATAGAAGATAATTCACTTAGGTCACATAAAGAAAGTGAGGTAGAGGATGGTTCGTGAGGGAAAACTCATTTTTTTTTCCTCTTTGCAAAATAGAAAGACCTTAAAGAAAAATCTTTTAACACTGCTGAAAACTAAAAAGCACAACAGGACTCTAAGAAAAGAACTGAAGATACTAAGGCTTGGAAACACACCAAAAACATGGGTTGCGGGGTGGGGGGGTTGAAACCAAAGGTGGCAAGTTAGCGTGCACTTTAAAACACTCAATAATGACATGGTACATTAAGATTAGAGGATGGTTTTTCCTTTTCAGTTAGCAAATTCCAGAACCCTGAATGCCACCTGCTGGCAAAGCAACGGGCAGTGACTTTATGATTTCAGCTGTACTCATGAGCTTTAGTAGCTCTTTGATGTTTCTTCACAGCCAGCAAAGCCCTCAAATATTTCTGAAACTCCATTGATTGTTATGTTTTTATATTTTACTTTAACCTTAGCATAAAAATATCTAGGCTATCTAATAATGTCAAAACACCTATGAAAAAGAAAAAAAAATAGGCAATTTCTCAATTGTTTTTGTATGACTTATTGGGTTGGTTGATATTTTTTCATTAAATTTATTCACATTTTCATTATGGGAACCAGTTTTAATGATGAGAAGTCATAGTATCAATATCCAATCACTTTATTTAACCAAGTAGAGTTTGTTCTAAGAATATGAAATCCAGTGGCAGACTGTGATACCATCCTTACAAAATAGAGATAAAGGAGAAAACAAAACTATAATATTCCTTCCATTGAGAAAACAATACAATAAAATCAAGTAATTTGGAAAAATTAAATTGGCCAGCTTATTTTCTGAATCCACAAAGAGTAGTTTTGACAAATTTAAAAACCGTGTTTTAACCAGTTTTTGAAAATACCAAAAGCAGAGAAACTAGTTAACAATTTAATTTATAGTTAACTCTCATCAGACTAAGAAGATGAAATAAAAAGTATGCCATATTATGTTCAAATATTCTAAGTATCTTTGAAGTATATCAGGTAAAAATACAAGCCAGAATTTCTCTTTGAAATTTGAAATACATAAGGGCAGAGTAAAGTCCAATTAATTCCCACCAGCTAATGTTAAATAAATAATAAAACTTATTTATTCACTGGGGGAAAATTAGTAAGCTAAAAGATAAAGTGATCTTCGGAGACAAACCATAAGGGACCCAGAGAAATAAATGGACTCAGGAGTGAATGAAAATAATGTGCTTCATCTGGGAGTTGGGGAGAAATTGGGGAGGAGAAATCAAAGAATAAATGCTCTAAGTAACATTAAATGAATGCTATCATGGAACACGAGGAAAGTTAACAACAAACCACCCCCCCTCCCCGGCAAAAATGTCACTTCACACAAACGTCAACACAAAGGTCATTCAAGATGTAATTCTGGTCCCTCTGTATCCCTCTCCATAAATTTTATGTACTTTCCCCCAAACTTATGAAGCTATAAAAAAATACTTCTTACCTTTGAATTCCATCGTAAGTTACAGTCTCAATGTAATCAAAACGGCAGTCGACCCAGTAAACACGCTTTGATACTATATCCAGAGTTATCCCAGCAGGCCATCCCAGCTTTGTTTTTACCAAGTCTTTACGGTTGGTGCCATCCATGAAAGCCCTTTCCACCTTAGGTTCCCCAGAAAGGCTCTCCCAATCTGAGAAAAATAAGTAACTACAAAAGACAAATAAAAGATGAAAGTCAGTTATTTTACAAGTTTATCTGGAAAATACTGTTTTTGGTTGCATGTTTGGATCAATGGAAATTTCCTCTAGCTGATTAGAGAGCATGGGAGTATAGAACAATAACAAAAAAAAATCAGAAACTATGGGGGCCAAACAGGAGAGTCAACAACTCCAAATAGCAACTATGAAAATGCACTAATACGGCAGCCTCAAAATTCATATCCATCTTCTTAACTTTCTGCCCTGACTCCTGGCTCTGCCTTTTACTTCTCTTTTTTACACCCAGGAAAACTTACATTTTAAAATAAGCTATCAAATCATTTCCCTCCCTAATTCCCCATTGTAAGACATAGTCTAGAGAACATATCCATTATTTTCAAGGAAAGATAGCAAGATATCATCAAGTAGGAATGAATAATCACCATTCACCAACGTTTCAGTAGCCTGAAGTTCATGCAAGCATTCTAAGAACCAACTTTGAAAATCTAGGAGAAAGCGAAGTCCCCTATAACTGCACTCAAACATGAACATTAGGAAAATTTGAATTTACACCTGGAGACGAGTGAGCATTTGTTTTGATGTGGTGATTCACACTGAACAACTTGTAATGAGGTATTAGCATTGTCATCTCAATCCCAGTTTGTAACAAGTAAGTGCTAAAGGGATAGCCCCAATCTTCTTTCCCCTCTTTAAAATAATTTGCAGCTAAATCATGTTAGAATGATCATCTGGTAATGGTGAATCACAAGGAACATTTAGGTTTAACAATATTATTAGGTTAAGTCAGAACACAGAGTCCCGTCTCTCTGCCAGGCAAATGTGGCAAACACTAAAAATAAAATTCATACCCCAAAAAATCACATATTCTTAGTACACCAGTGGTATACTCATTTAAAGCTTATATGAATGGAGATATAAAATAAACATGGGTTCTAGAGTACAGACCCTATAAGAAATCAGAACTAACCTTTAATTAATCCAGGGGATCTTTTACCTATAGGGAGAGATAAAGCTTCAAAAATACCAAAATCAGTATGTTTTCACATCACTTACCCAACAGTTGGGTCCACAGCAATTCCTCTAGGATGCCCCAAGTTTCCAGTTATAAGGATAATCCGATGGCTTCCATCCAAATTTACCATATCTATGCGGTTGACCTTGGCCTCTACCAAATAAAGTTTATTATTAATCCAGTCCACAGCTAGATTCTCTGGATCATCAAGAGAAACAACTTCTTGGATGTTTAAGCCATCAATGTCAACTGAAAAAACCTGAAAGAACACCCAAAATTACACTTCTTAAAACTGTGGGCACTGTTTTTCGTATATTCATTCAGTATATCTATGTTGTACCAATCAGTCATTTAGACTTAAAAAAAAAAAACTCACTGATACTTGTTAAAATATTTTATATCCTGGGCTACTGGGGAGAAAAAAAGTTTCTTTAAAAGTATATGTAAGGCAAATATAAAAAGTTGGATTTTTTTTTTTTTAATCCTGCATTTCTAATTCTTGGTAGCTATTGAAAGTTTAAGGAATGTGGATTTTTTTGTGGAGGTGGTGGTGATGGTTTGTTTTGATTTTTAGCTGTAATCGAGTCAGAATTGTTAATAATCCAAATTTGCAATTTTTAGAAATTTTATGCAAGTTACCACTTATTTGAATTAAAATTTTATTAATAGTACAAGGAAATGTAAGAGGAAGAAATAAAATGTCATAACTCTTTAGAGGTCTCTAAAATTTATGTTTTAAAAATCTCTGTTGCCATCACTCAAAGTTGCAATTAAATCTATCACACTTTCCAAGTAAGACAGCATAATGAAATTTTGGCTGTTAAACAAAATGCTGTCAATATTTGTTACCCAATCTTCAATTACAGTTCCATTTAGAAGATGCAGGTAAAATCTGATTTTTATCATCCAAGGAAGCAGAATCCTTTTTACATTTTAAATGATCAAGTTTCAAAAATTACTACCAAATATCTATCCAGTTTTGAAAGAATGTCTACTATTTCTTTTAATTAGGCTTTTGGACTCCATTTCGAATAAAATTAAAAGTTGCTCAAGGCTAATCCATATAATAGACTGCTTTGTTTAATAGGTCACATGTAATAGTATAGCATGGAAAAGGTGCTGATTAACATAAAATATCTCAAGGGCCTTTTTTGTTAGAAAACAAAAGAACTTTCCCTTCCACTCCCCCAAAAATGAAAAGCTATCAACACTTTGTGTTTGGAGTTCTATCAGCTCCCAAGCTATACTCCTGAAATTTCTATTTACCTTATCTTGCACAGTGTCAGTCCAAAAGACTCTGTGTAGGTGATAGTGAAAATCCACACCCACAGCCATTCCGTGATTCTGAGACTGTACCAACATCGCAAAGGTCCTTCCATGAATATCACCAATCAGCAAATCCCGACCATTGGAGAAGATAATGGAGGCTTGCTCAGCTAAATGTGAAGAAGGAAGGCATTATCACTCCTTCAAGTGAACAAACCTACGCATCTCACCCTTTCAGGCAAACTTACAACTGATATGCTTCCTGCCTTTTCAAATACTTCTTCTATGTTACCTTATTTGATTTTAAAATAAACTTCTGAGGCAGGCATATAGGTGTCATTATATCCAGTTTACAGATAAGCAAACTGAGGCACAAAAATGCTTGATGAAGTGTCCAAAATTACAGTAAGTCTGGAGCAGAGTCTACCAAGAACTCGAGTGTTCAGACTGCTAGTTCCATGCACTTTCAGTGACACAGAGGGGACTACTTCAGGTATTTTCAAGAATCCTCTATGATACTGGCATCTAACCCAGCAACTTCAGATTGTGTAAAGCACAGAACATATTTTATGGATTACTGGGAAATCACTCTGTGAAAAACATGCCAATGATGGATCCAAATCTGCTTTACCTACATACTCACAAGCATGCAAAATGACAAATGAATATCAAGGTTTTCACTGCAGTCTTGTTTGTAATAGCAAAGGAAAAAAAAAAAAAGATATAAAAGCCCATCAGTAGGGGACTAGTTAATAATGTACATCAAAAAAATGGAATATTATGCCACTAGAAAAAAAAAAAAGAATGAGGAAGAAGTCTCTGTGTTGATACACTGCATGTATAGTTTACTACCATAATCCATAAAAATAGAATTAGATACCTGTATTTGTACATTCTTATTTATGTATTTGACAGTCTCTAGAATTAAAATAAACAATGACCAATTATGGGAGAAGGGAAGTGGAGACTGGTCAGAGAGGAACAGAGATGTGGAGAAAGACATTTTTATAATTTAGAACTTCTGAACATATGAATTTATTATCCTTTCAAAGTAAATACATTTTAATTGTTAAAAATCAGCTGTACCAAAAAGTTAGTATACAGCAAATCAGGTATTTCTACACAAAAATAACCTGGAAATGGGCCATTTATCATTTCTATGAGTAGATGTATTTCAGAAGGCCACCAAAGGAACTTCAAGATCATGTGTGAAAAAAACAATTGGAAAAAAGGAACAAAGATCTTCTTATCCAGAAATGCATGGTGACAAAATGGCTGGGGGGGGGGGGTAGGTATCATTTTTTAACAGATTTTCCCCATGACTTTTCAGTACTACAGTACTTAGATTAATTCCAACAAAACACCCCGAATGAGTGCATTCCCCAAAATTCCAATCCAAATTTCAGAGGTCCATCTTCAATCACCCCTAAATTTTTCATAAACAATGCCAAAATTATTTCTATAGATACTTGTCACCCATGTTTGTGGTAAATTAATTAAAATTTAAATGTCCAAGTAATCCAAAATAGGCAAAAAGTGTATTCCACAATCAAATGTGGTAGCCGACACAAAAGCTCTGACACAAAGTGTACAAGCAACCAATTAAAAAAACAAAAAACAGTGACTAATGGTCATGACTAATCCGTAAATTGGTCCTAATACTCAAAATACAAAATTAATGTGGACCCATTCTTCTGGCAGCAAGACCCACTCCTAATCTGTGATGATAAAACCCTGCTATCCACATAAACGCTGGTACTTCTTTTGTCATCTGCTATGGAAGGAGGATATTCGTCGTAAGTTTCCTGTTCAGAGAAGTGTCCTTAACTTACTTACAGGAAGCATTAGCTTTGCAATGCCGGTGATGCTCCAAGACATACCCTTCCGCACAGTGGCACTGGTGATGGCCGACTCGGTCTTCACACATCTGGTCACAAACTCCCCATATCTGGCAATCATTAAAATCTGCCACATGGGAAATAAACATTTGTAATCTTGTTTATCAGCATTTTTTGAGCACACTCTGACAAAAATCTTGGGCCGGCTATACAAGAATATGGTGAGGCCCATATCTAAATAAGCACCCTCTGGAGGTAGCACAGATTCTAGGCATACAATAAAAAATAGGAATTCAGAACAGGCGTCTTCATACTACAGAAAATCCAAAAGCATTTAAACAGTTTTTTTTTTTTTTTAATCTACACAAAGGATACTTTTACAGAAGATGCACAGCACTGCTTAGATTCACTGCCCCGTGGTATTGCGTTTAATTTACTAATGTTGGTTTACCATCTGAATTTTGGTGTAAATTCTTCCCTTCAAAACTGTGCTTTCCAGTATAGTAGGCACTAGCCCACTATGGCTTCTTAAATTTATTTAGATTAATTAAAATGAAATAAAATTAGTAATTCAGCTTCTTAGTCCTGCCACATTTCAAGTGATTAATAGCTACATGGGCTCAGTGGTTACCATACTGGAAATGTAGATATAGCACATTTCCACCACTGCAGAAAGTTCTACTGGACAGTGCTATAGCAGAATAAAGTAAGACCTGCCTTATAACCATCCCCTCAAAAAGACACAAAACTGTAACTTGAATAAAGTATTTGGGAAGATCCATTTACCCAGCTGCCTTTCCTCTGATGTCAAAAATTATAACCAAAATTAAATTTAAATTAGTCTTAAGACATGAAAAATATCTTCTCCTTATTCATTAACTTAGTATTCATTCATTTAATAAGTGTTCATCACATGACAGAGCTTTTTATTGTCACCATAGTCCTAGTTCTACTGTGTAAAAAGAGATTCAATGAAATTGACATATAAACAATACAACACAGGAGGAAGGGAGTGGGTGGAACAACACAAGATATAAAGGGTCTTTCTCAAAGACCGTACAGTTTAAGGGGCACAAAAATTGTCCTATCTTGGTAGATTGGTGCCAAATATTTCATTGACCCTCCAAGTTCACATCCACACTTCACCCTCCTTCACCCTGTGCGCTGCTTCCCTGGGAGGAAAACCATCACAGCCCATACCAACAGGTTCTCAGTAAATTATAATTTCTGAAAGCATTGGACCCTCAGGTCTAGAATTCTCCACATTACTTGGATCTGATTACACTTGCAGCAAATATCAGAGCTGGGACTCGGGTTCTACCATAACATCGCACAACTCCCCAGTTACAAAGCTCGAGAACCTCCTGGGATCAAGCTAATGTTTCCAATTTTCCCTCAAGACCAAATATAACAACATGGGCCTGCAGATCTTTCTTTCCAAGAACTGTGACTAACCAAAGGAAAAAATTAATCCAATTTGGACATGACAAGGTGAAAGGCATGTGGGTATGAATAAAAGGCCCTTCATGATTTATCTCTTCTGTGTCCTTGCCTCAGCCCTGAGACAGTACCACCTGAGGCTTCGCCTCAGTAGAAATGAAAAGTACAGGATATTCGCCCTCAAATTCCCAGAATGTCATGACCTCATTTTGAATGCAAGACCGATGAAAATACGCGTAAGGGTCTGGAGTCATCCCGGGAGCAGGAGTTCTGATGTCAAACAGAAGAAAACCAAAGGTGAAGAAGTCATAACTAGGAATTCGTGGGTGTGAATGCCCTTCCTATCACCTGGGCTACAAACACTTTAACGTTTGAGTGAGTGTATAAAATCAATGTCACTTTTAATGACTGAATAAGATTATAGTCTCCATGACGGAGGAAAATGAAGGCTAATTAATATCCATCATTAACCAAAGTGAAAACCAGAAAAATGAAAGTAGACTTGAGGCTTTTCATGAGAATAGGAAAGTAGTGGAAACTATATAAATCCCTAAAACACTACTTTATAATACCACCTCCCACCACATTACCTTTATCTATTTTTCTTGCCTTTTCATTCTTTGTTGCCTCGTACCAACAGATCCTGCTTTGAAAATAGTTCAAAAACTCCTTTTTAGCTTAGACCCCCTTGGACACCCTCTGATCCCTCTGGCTGCCTGAAATCCCACCATGCTGAATGACCTCCCTGCCCTAACTCTGCACCACGATGTCATTCTGTCGCCAAACAGCATGTCCCGTCAATCAGAAACAATAACCCTGGGTAAACTGCTTCAACACGCCTCAGAGGCTCCAGAGCCAGGTCAAGACTACCAGAGGCAGATGAATGGTGGAAGGACACAAGATTTCGTGTCGGGATTACTCAATTTTATTCTTGATTACCACCGAGGCATTCACTGGGGAGCCATGTCTAAGATGATAAATGTTGCATAGGTTTCCAACACCTGAAGCCATGCAGAGTATTACAGCCGTACAAAGAGTATTTGTTGAATTGAAATGCTTGAAAGAACAAACAAAAACAATTTCCCTAAAAGCTCAGCTGAAACAAGTGTAACCGGTTTTATAATGTCACGTATTAAAATTAACGAGTTCTCTTTATAAAGAACAAAGTATCTTCTGTGAAATAAATTTTAACAGATCTTCAAAACTCAGGGGCAAAGAACACATCCTTGAAAAACAGGGAAGATCACAGAAAAGATCTCTATAGGTGGCAGGGGGCCTAACACAAAAGCCCTCCACTGCAGACTTTGAGCTCATCTCCAAATGAAGTTATCTGTACTAACGTCCCAGGCACATACTGCAGGGATTAAAAATGTTCATCATGGAATTTAAAACTAGTGACGCAGTTATCAGCCCACACCACTTCTAGTGTGAATTGGGTGTGTTCTATAAATCCTGAAATTATCTTGTGCCACAGGATAATACTGGAATTTTCTATATTACATTTATTAATAGGCTTAATGTAAAAAACCTTATAATGACAGCTTTTCATTTATTTCAGACTGCAAAACAAAGTGGCCCAGACCTCTGACATACAAGTAGCCTTAGACACTTGGAAATATAACCCAAAGTTCATCACAGACTTAGATATTGGGGGAAAAAAGTGTTGGAAAATGTGCTATCTAGATGCTAGAGTGCCCAAAAAAAAGGGGGGGGGGAGCCTAAGAACAGTTTGTCAGGCATCACAAGACTAAACTAGGGATTCTGAAAGAGCAATCATTTTTACTGAAAAGACTTCACGGCCTATCAAGTTCCAAATGCAAGGCAGCCCAGCCCCATCTCCTCTTTGGGGGTTGAGAGAGGAAAAAAAGAGAAGCTGATGAAATACTGAGAATGTGGCTTCTGGTATTTCTATTGGAATTCCTTTTCTACTAAGAGAAAAGAGAAATGCCTAGAGAACTAAAAGACTGGAAATCGAATTGGCAGCTGGGTGGCAATAAGGGGGGGGCGGGGGGGAATGGTGGAGGAGCCTGACATTTGCCAAAGACAAAGGAGCAGGCTCACACCCACGGATGAGCACCACTCTGAAGAAAAGGGCACGCTGCCTTCGCAGCACTGCCAGGGGTTCCAAAGTCGGAAAACCACCTAACAATTGAGGATGTTCATGTGAAAAGTATTTTAAAATCACTTGAATGCATCCCCAATGTGATGATGGTGATGATAACGATAACGTTGGTAATAATAAAACACAAAAAGTGTCCTGATTTCATTTAATGCCTGTTGCAGATCACACTCTTTTATTTAGAGAAGGTTTCAAATGATTAGAAATTTGGGGGCTTAAGTAATTCAGAATTGTCTCTGAGGTTTCAGAATCTCTTGGGGTGACTTGCATAAAGCACAGGCCGTGTCTCATAGTCATGTCTTGTCGTGTGACACGTCTTCTATCCAACAAGCAACTATACTGTTACTTAAGAGGAGCAATCAGATAGTGGGCAAACTTTGGGGCATGGTCCCGATACCAGAAACCTAAAATTACCTCCTAAAATTACCAAGGACAACTTCACTTGGATTGCTTTACTAGATCTAAAAATCTTGTTTTTCTTGACATATGACACATAAATGAGCCCCATTATTATGGTTCTCAATAACACCGAGGAATAGATTTTCTCAAAAGTTCCAAATTTGTAAACCAAATTTGTGGCATTAAATTTAAGATCAACCATGTTTGATAATCAAGTTGGAAGCCGTGAGCTGAGACTAAAGACTGAATAACATTTATCCAAATTTAATACTGTTGACCAAATTATATTAATATTTTGGAAATTACTTCAGAAGAAGCACTTTTGTAAAAAGTATTATGTATGCCATGTCTGTTTTTTTTCAGAAAGCCCTGAAGAATCCCATATTTCTAAGGAATATCAAAAGAACACAAATATCCTGGGAAAAATCTGAATCATCTATATTTTGGAGATCTAGATGATTACCAAACTTAATTTTTTTTAAAGGATTTATTTATCTATCTATCTATCTTAGGGAGCATGGGGGGGGGGGGGCGGGGGAGAGAGAGGGAGAGAAAATCTCAGTCAGACTCCGCACTGAGCGCAGAGCCCCGATGCTCAGGCTTGATCCCATGACCCCAAGACCTGAGTTGAAACCAAGAGTCCACCACTTAACCAACTATACCACCCAGGCACCCCTACCAAATTTAATTTTAATGAATCATTACAGTTGCCTTCCAGATGCCTTTTTGCCAACACCAGTAAAAACAAAGTTGTTGTTTTGTTTTGTTTTGTTTTTTAAAACCCCTTTGGACACTTTCTGCTAATAGGTTTATTGTTTATGTATCAAAAATCAGAAAGAAGGAAGGGCACCTGGGTAGCTCAGTCAGTCAAAAGTCTGACTCTTGATTTCAGCTCAGGTCATGATCTCAGGGTCGTGAGATCAAGCCCCACGTCCAGTTCGCACTGGGCATGGAGCCTGCTTAAGATTCTCTCTCTCCCTCTTCCTCTGCCCCTCCCCCCACCTCTTAAAAAAATCAGAAAGAAGGAAAAAGAAAGAGCATTAAAAATTCATTTTTCAAATCCTAAAAAACTGAAAATTGATACTTGGCCATAGTAGTCTCCCATCATAAGATCCCATCCTAATCACAGAAGGATGCAAAGCCAGCTCACATCAGAATCAAAAATTTCCTAATGGGAGAAATCATTCTTATAATTCAGGTAAGTGAGATGTGAGAAATATTTGGTGAACCAGCATCTAGTTCAATGCCAGCCAAATGAAGGAAAATGATAGTGTTTGTCCTTGAACAAAGCTTCAAGAAGCTTCAAGTAGAGGTGAAAATAAATGGAATTAACAACCAGCCTGACATGGGCACTGACTGGCCACTGTGGTCAGCGGGGCAGTGAGCTGATGATCCTCTGCTGTTCGGTGACCACTCTTTAGTTGCTGGATCCTGAAGAGGTTTGAGATCCTTGAGAAGAGGCCGGGGGGGTCAGGGTAGGGTAGTTGATGGGTTCAGACAGCGGTTATTTACCAACCACATGGATGTATTCCAGTATTGAACAACCAGTATGGCCACACCAACCCTGCTTCCGAATACTTGAGAAGAAAACACAAAAGACTTCGTCCTTCATCTGGGTGGAGATAGGTATCCATGGAGCTAGTCAACTCACTCAAAAGAACTACTCTTTTGCCTTGTGCACCTCACAAAAGTTACTCTGAGTTAAAACTTCGTATTGCCCAGGTTTTCTATGGCAACTGTGTTACTCTTTGTTATAAAGACTGCCACTCCCATCCACAAGCACAAACACCTTGATGTTGGAGATCACAGAAGCCATGAGTGCTGCAGCACTGTGACAAAACACTAGACACTCCCACTTGTCACTTACCGACACAGTTGCGGGTATTATTTTGGTCAACGATAAAACCTGGGGGACAGTAACACATCCCTCCATTTGGTGACATGTGGCATTGGTACTCACAGCTCAGTAGAGAACACAAATTCACATCTAAACAGAGAAAAACACTTTGTTAAGTGAATGGTGACCTCTGGACAAGACTGATGTACCTATAACAGAAGAGCGTCTTTTATCAAACCTAAAAGCTAAGTAAGCATGTAGTAGAGGCACAGAAATTATTAGCCTTCAAGCCTTACTGCTTTATTATGCAAGAAAAGCTCAACTCGTATTTTTAATAACTCCTTTTAAAATTATAACTGTGCAAGTATAAGTCATCTTAAGTGCTGTTTACAGAAAAATCGGGTCATAAGTCTATCTTTTTGTCTACATAATAGAGAAAGTCAAGAATTCTCAAGTGACTGGAATGAGAATAACATTAGGGGTGCCTGGGTGGCTCAGTCGGTTGAGCATCTGCCTTCGGCGACTCGGGTCATGGTCCCAGGGTCCTGGGATCGAGTTCCGCATCGGGCTCCCTGCTCTGCCGGAAGCCGGCTTCTCCCTCTCCTTCTGCCTGCCACTCTGCCTATCTGTGCTCTCTCTCTATCTCTCTGTCAAATAAATAAATAAAATCTTTAAAAAAAAATGTTAACCATGGCAACTTCTAAACAACTACTAGATAATTTATAGAGCACACTACTGATGAAGTCAAGGTCATAAATTGTATTCCCTTACAGGACAGTCAATTGTCCACATAGTTGAGAGAGTAATGGTGGAGGGATATTCTACAGTCACAGAAAAAGAAAAAAGAAAAACTAATTCAAGGTACACGTCCCAGAAACCAGAAGCTTCTTTTTTGAGTATAGCCAGGTTTTTTCTTAAGTATAAGCCAGGAAATAAAATTTCCGGAACATCTTTAAAATCATGAAAATTGCCATTAAAACCATTCTGCCTGGGGGAAGGAAAAAAACACCACAAATATTTTGTAGCTCCTCCCATCAAGAGATGGAGTCTGTTTCATCAATCCATTGAATCTGGACTTGGCCAAATGATTTGCTTTGGCCAATAACACATTTAGCAAACCTGACCTAAGAAGAGATTTAAAAGAGCTTGCACACTAGGGTTCACCTTTTCTACTATCATGTGGAAAAATACTAGCCTGAGCTTTTATTGCAACAGCCTCAACACCTGAGTGAGCTGGTCTAGGCCGCAAGAACTTCCTAGCCAACCCACAGCACTATGAGAAATAATAAATATTTGTTTGTGTAAGCCAGTACGCCTTGGGATAGTTGTGCAAACACTGATATTCTCTGTATTTGGGAATCTATTATAGAAAAACAGAAACATCTTTATTTGAAAGCTACCCAGATAAATTTCCATACTCACCACAATATCGCCCTTTGGTGCTATTGTTTTCGTCTTCTCCTCCTGGACAATCTAAAGTCCCATCACAAACATTTACAATTGGGATGCATTTTCCAGACTCTGGACAAGCCCATTCTCCTGGGTAGCATTCACGAACATGGTGACTACTGCTTTCTGCAGGGGAGGAGTAAAAGAATCATAGGCCACATGAGAGGTGGAGCCAGGTGGAGTCTTTTAAAATCAATGGATAAGAGGGAATACAGATCAGGTGGACAAGAGAAGTCTACAAATGACCTAAACTGATAATTTTTTAAATTTAATTTAATTTTATTATTTTATGTTAGTCACCAAAAGTACATCATTAGTTTTTGATGTAGTGTTCTATGATTCATTGTTTGCATATAACACCCAGTGCTCCATGCAATACGTGCCCTCCTTAATACCCATATCACCAGGCTAGCCCACCCCCCTACCCCCCTCCCCTCTAAAACCCTCAGATTGTTTCTCAGAGTCCATGGTTCGTCTCCCCCTCCAATTTCCCCCCCTTCATTTTTCCCTTCCTTCTTCTAATGTCCTCCATGCTATTCCTTATGTTCCACAAATAAGTGAAACCATATGATAACTGACTTTCTCTGGTTGACTTATTTCACTTAGCATAATCTCCTCCAGGCCCATCCATGTTGATGTAAAAGTTGGGTATTCATCCTTTATGATGGCTGAGTAATATTTCATTGTATATATGGACCACGTCATCTTTATCCATTCATCTGTTGAAGGGCATCTCGGCTCCTTCCACAGTTTGGCTATTGCGGACATTGCTGCTATGAACATTGGGGTGCATATGGCCCTTCCTTTCCCTACATCTGTGTCTCTGGGGTAAATACCCAGTAGTGCAATTGCTGGGTCATAGGGTAGCTTTATCTTTAATTTTTTGAGGAACCTCCACACTCTTTTCCAAAGTGGCTGTACCAGCTTGTATTCCTACCAACAACTGGTAATGTCTAACACTACTACTGGTCTTTTATTGGGATTCTAAGAAGTGACAAATTAAGTTCCATTCTTTCTAAGGTAGGCAGTTCTCAGCCTGGTTTTAAGAGTAAGAAGAGACATAGGCCTGAATTATCAAACAAACTAGATTAATAACCCCTAGAAGAAAATTCTGTTATTTAAATCATGAATTACAGAACTAGATAATACCAAGAGTCCTGAGTTTTTATTCTGTTTTTGTTTTTGTCTTTTTTTTTGGGGGGGGGGGGGCTATTTGATTTTTTTTTTCCTTTAGTGCAATGTCAACAATGTAAGAAAACCTATGACTGAACTGTAGGGAGAATACTTCTTGGAACACCAAAACCAATGGCTCTTCCCCAAGCATCACTCTTACTATACTTGCTTTACAGTGTGGGTGTTAGGAGCTTCTGAGCTGTTGGGACTACTACTGGTGAGGGAGGTGCTATCACTGGAATTTCCTTCTCAGAGACTCTTGAAACAATTCCCTGGGTAGAAGCCCTTCCTGCAACTACCAATCCCTACTTCTTTCTCACATGTTCCCCAGGTGGCCTCTCTTCTACCACTGGATGTCAGTGACCCATGTGGTTGAAAATCTGAATTTGAAAACAAAAAACTGAACTCTTACCAAGGTGCAAAGTCATTTTTAAAGGTTATAAGGTCAAGGCAAATCACATCGCCCCCTACTTTCCTTCCTTCCCCACCCTACTTCTTCTATACAAATAAACCTAGTTAAAATAAGCAGTCTCCAAAGGAAAAGGTCAGCATGTGTTACAGAAGGGGGGCAGACCGCCCCACCTATTTTACTTTAATGATAAGAGGGAAGAGATTATAATTTATACTGTATTTGAGTTCAGTGTCTTTTTTAAGAAAAGCTAGTAAAGTCACCTCCTCTTCCCCACCAAGTTACTTAACACGCAGCCAATCCTGAGACTTGCTCGTCACACAGATAATTTCTAACAAGGGAAGTAGGAATACAAGTTCTGGAAAACACTTTAAGAAAATGCTTTCCAGGGACGCCTGGGTGGCTCAGTCGGTTAAGCGTCTGCCTTCGGCTCAGGTCATGATCCCAGGGTCCTGGGATCGAGCCCCGCATCGGGCTCCCTGCTCGGCGGGGAGCCTGCTTCTCCCTCTCCCACTCCCCCTGCTTGTGCGCTCTCTCTCTCTCTCTGACAAATGAATAAATAAATACATTTTTAAAAAAGAAAAGAAAATGCTTTTCATTCAGAATCTCTTCTCCTCCTTACCGCATCCGTTTTCATCGCTGTTATCCTTACAGTCGTTCTCTCCATCACAAACCGAATTTTGACTAATGCAGTAGCCGCTGTGGCAAGTGAACTGGTTGCCTCTGCAGGTCTCATAGGCTGGAAGGAAACAACAGCTGCACTCCAAAGACACAAATCACTTGGGAAAAATTAAAGAGTTCACCTCACTGCCTAAACTTCTGTCAAGTATCTTGACCAAAAAAAAAAAAAAAAAAAAATACAGGAAAGAAAATGGGGAAGAGAAGGAAAAAAGGGGAGAAAAGGAAGAAAACATAGCAGCAGCTTTGGGTCAAGGAAATGAAGTCAGGTGACAGTCTATGTTTCTCAAGATCACAAACAAGGCAGTTTGCTGTAGGTTGATGCAGAACAAAGAATGCCGACTGATAAAGGCCTGCAGGCATGGCAGTGTCCAGCATGCCCTTACTTTATCACAAGCACTGAAACTGCTATCCAGGACCAAATGAGTCACCCGTTCCATGTTGTCACATTCTCTTTAATACAGTCACTGAAATAAGCCCAGGGGCCAGCAGGGAAATCAGGCATGGCTCATAAAAAGTTAGGGTGATACCCAAAATACTTAACAAGACATAGGTGCCAACCAATCAAAACGGGTGTGGTAACAAATCGTAACATTCGAGTAAATAAATGACCACAAAAAGGTGCCAACTAATTTTGTGAAATTAGTTAAAACTCTCTCACAGAGACGTCAAACTACATATTCCAATAAAACGAGTCCAGGGTTGGCAACAATGACAGACGGGTTACATTGCAGGCAACGATTTGGGGGGGGGGGAAAAAAGGAGGGTCAGAGTTAAAAAGCGGAGGCAACGAAAGCCATCAGCACCACACTGACTTTCCTATCCCCCCAATTTCAATGTAAGAAATTTCCAAGTAAAGAGGAGAGCTGGGACCACTGCTATTAGGGAACCTCCCCTCCCTTCAAAGTCCTTCTCTCAGTCTCCTATCAAGGTTATCAGACCCATTCCTGAAGGATGGGTAATTTGAGAGCCAAGTGACACAATTCACCCCGTCCCCTTGTAGCCTAAGAGAAAACAAATACACACTGTCCATCAGCAATCCTTCAACTCTACACAGATCCTTGGACGATAAAAGAGGCGAGGTCTAGCTTCACTACTGAAGCTCATGCCATGGGCCCTAAATGATCTTCTGGCTCCATCTGCCATGAGACATAGTGACCCCTTTGTTTGAAAAGAGTGGTACATTCGTCAGAAAATAACTACAACAACACTCCTAGCAACCTGACCCAGCATAAGGAAATCACCGTACTGCAAGAATGTTCATCGCTGCCATCTTCACAATCAGGGTAATGGTCGCAGACGTAAGCATGAGGGAGGCACAGCCCATTGTCACATTGGAACTCGTGGTGTGAACATACCTTAGCTGCGACACAAGGGTAGCAAGGGAAAGCAGAAAGAGAAGTTCAGTTCCACCGTAGCCATTTAATTTCACAGGAAGATTCTGTCTCAAGTTTGAAAAGAGATTTTTATTATGAAGCAGCATGCTGGTAAATGTTTAACAACCAATTCTCTGGGAACAAAAAGGCCCTGACTTGAAGTGTTTGCCAATTTCCATGGTGCAAATACTCCCACCGTGGCTGACTTCAAGCTACCAACATGAATTCACTGAACACAAATTCAGGAAGAGATTGCGTAATCGGCCAGCGTACCTGAGCCTCAGCACACCACCGCACATCCTGTACACATTACTTACTGCAATTGTTTTCATCAGAGAAGTCTCTGCAGTCAACTTTCCCATCACATTTCTGACTGCCGTTATAGCAGCCTCCATTGGCGCAAGTGAGCTGTTCACACGCTGGGTATTCTAAAAGAATGGACATAGCACACAAATCTTAAATCAAGACATTCCTTCTGCAGTCACTGCTTAAGTGACTGCTACATGCTAGACACTAAACGCCGAGCATATACTGACCACGTCTCTTTTGCAAATAACAGACTGGGTGGTATGCTAATGTGGGGAGCATAGCGTTCTAGGAGAATGCATAGTAGGGGGAGTTTGGAGCCCAGGGAAGTCTCCCTGAAGAAGTGACCTATGAGCTCAGAGCTGAAGAATGAGAAGGAATTTAACTTATTTCAAAATGGAACCTTCTTTTACATAATGCAGATAACATCCCAGGAAGCCAGTGTACCACCACACGTGCTGTGAGAAATGAAGCACTGTTTCTTTTGCTAGAGGGCTGTAGAAAGAAAACAGGCTTGTAAGTCAGGAGCGCTGGGACCTGGGGCACCACTCAGTAGCTATTTACTCTTACTCAAACCGCTTATCCTCTGTTACTTCTTTAACCATACATTTGGGTAATTCACTTCACAGGGTAGAGGGATCTCAAAAGACCATGTCTACTAAAGCACTCTGAAAAGCACAATGTTTTCTACAAGCATAAATAACTACTACCACATTATACACATATGCTACCAACCAGATGCTTAACTCTGGTTTTCTAGGTCACAGTGGAAAAATCAGGATGCCCCTTTCAAGTCCCTCCCCTCTGCGTCCCCAGACTTGAAATGCGTATCTTTCATGATCCCAAATGAAGGCTTCATTCTGTTGGTTGTTTATCTGTTTCCCCCACCACACAATGACACCCTCTAAGATCTAGGATCCTGCCTTACCCACTTTAGAGTCCCCAACCCTTAGTGCAGGGACTGGATCATTACTCAGGGTACTCAGGAAATGCTAGATATTGCTATTGACTTATCACAGATGAACTTTTTAGTTAAGAAGCTTTCAAAAATATTTTGAACTTCTGCCTTTTATGGTGTTTAACATCCTCCTCCTCTCAAATTGATACTTTCTTGGCCCAATTTCTTTTTCAGAAGATTGTTCTCATAATGATTCTCATATTATCTTCAAATTCCTCTTTAACTAAGGAAAAGGTATGTCTTAACATAAGGTCTCAAAAACTAGACAGTAGAGTCCCACTCTGAGGCTCAATTTTGCATTGAAGAACCTACTTTTTGAGGTTTCACAGACATGGATGGGTAATTCCTTGGATAGTCCCAAAGACTCCTTCACGCAGGAGCAGTGTGCATAAAATTCTGTGCTGAAAATATATTAAACTTGTACTGTGTTAACTCACACTTTAATAAAAGATGGACTCTCAAATGATACTTTTCCATTTTTTGTAGTGAAAGAAGAAGCCCAATTATTCTCATCTCCAGAAGTTCAAAACTGGACTCTAAGTGTCTTTAAATACCTAAATTGCCAGTTATATTTAATCAATCATATACTGAATCTGAATTGTCCTCCTTGATTATCTAAACAGAACTATGGCATGGAACTTTCTTGCTCCAAATAAAGTCATTAGCAGAGAAAAAAATCTTAAAAATCTTTAAGCACTCATATGTATATTTGGGGGAGCAAACATGTACATTTGGAATGTGGAGAAAGTAAGGAAAGGAGAGGGAAGAGGTGGTGTTATCAAGTGTGTTCTTGTTTTTTGTGCCAGATAAACTTTAGAGGTCTAGGGCTAATTAATAGTTACCTGTCAATCTTTCCATTAAGACAAAACTGATTCAGATTTTAAATTTTTTCTGAATTTTATTTTTTAAAAGTCCAAGAACCAGCTAGTGCTGAGAGTGATTGCTGTCTTTTCATCAATGAGATGGTATGCATTACAAATGTGCTTCAAAGGGTCACACAACTCTGTTTATGAATTCTCACTTCAAGAGATCCAAGAGGCCAGTTGAGTCTGGCCAGCAGTTCCCCTCCCCCATGAGCCAGATAGCTCCTAGAGTCAGTATGTTGTCTAGCCTTTAAAGTGCAGCAGCAAGCAGGAAAGAGATCTTAGAAAACCCTGTCTTTGCAGTAGATAAGGTATCTGTGTGGAGGAAAATTTATTTGAGTGTAGATGGTGACTACCTCACTTGGAGTGATTACGGTAGATATGAAGGATCTGGGACAAATATACAAAGCGGATCACTTGTTCTCCCCATTCTGCTTTTCGAAAGCCAGTGCCATAAAACTGAGAAGAGAAGAACTACAACAGTTTCCACTGACAGGACTAAAAGTTTACTGACACGCCTCATTCCCCCCCCAACAAACAACAAGGCCAGCTTCTTGTCATCAGGGAGAGTATTGTTATGGTCAGAGGTCAGCAGTTAAGACACCCAGAATGAGGAACGAACAGCTTTCTTGTCTCCATCCATGCTGATAATGAATCTCTTCTCAATCAGCCAAGGACCTGCCTCAACTCCCACAAGCCTTCTGCTCTCTTCTCTGCGTAGTTAACTGAGGTATATGCCCACAGGAAATGCTGCATGGAGCTACCTGACTCCACTGAATACTGAAAATATTTGGAAATCTCCAAAGGGTTCACAGAGGAAATGGTTCACCCACACAGAGGAAATGGTTCCAAATCATTCACACCGAGCAAAATAAGAAATGACAGATTCTATTTCCCTTAAAGATTTCGATTACCAAAAAGGTTAATGAGTTTTGATCTACCCCAGGAAACAAGAAGTCACAATACTCTGGGACTGGGAGATACCTAAAATCTTTTTTGGTTTATTTGCTGAGCGGGTCAGAGTCTAACCTTGTAAACTTTTTCCCATGGAGCAAATCCATCATGTAGGTGAAATGTCCTGCAAGATTTTAAGTAAAGAGAAAGTATAACAGAAGAGATAATACACACACACACGCACACCAGAGGAACTTGCCCTTCTAAGTTTTGTCTTAATGGCAAGATTGACAAGTAACTATTAACTGGCCCCAGACCTCTAAAGTTTATCTGACACAAAATACAAGAACACACTTGATCACACCACCTCTTCCTTCTCCTCTCCTTACTTTCTCCACATTCCAAAAGTACATGTTTGCTCCCCCACAATTGGGAACTTCCCCAAATATACATATGAGTGCTTAAAGACTTTTAAAATTTTTCCTCTGCTAATGACTTTATTTGGAGCAAGAAAGTTCCATGCCATAGTTCTGTTTAGATAATCAAGGAGGACGAAGTGACTTGAAGACCTCGTGGACCCCCCAGAATGGAAATCATTCACAGCAGAGCAAGATATAAATATTAACACTACTCTTTATTATCTTGACAGGAAGGCTATCTCTTTATTATCTTGACAGGAAGGCTATAAATACATTCTATTCTCAGAATTTGGCAAAATGGCCAAAAAGCACATAGAAAAGAAGACAAATTGATTACAAAGAAAGGGGAGGCATCTAGAAGGTAGATTATGAAACTTAAGCTAAGACTTAAAGGAAAACAAAAAATAACTGATAAAAGTCCTGCTCAAGATACCTGAGACCTTTCAAGGTCCTAGCATCATCCTTTTAAGTTATTCTGGGTCTAAGGAGCGCTAATCCTGTCAAAAAATGATTTGCCAGAAAAAAGTTTGCCAGTTTGGCGACCAGCACTTAGCTGCAGGTACTACCCACAAAAATAAGCAATTACAATAATAGTCATCAATAATATATATTGAAAACTATGTGCCAGAAACTTGTCTAAGTACTCGGTGTGTATGAACTCATTTCATCCTTATAACAACCCTATGAGGTAGGCACTATTACTCTCATTTTATAGATTCTACATATGTGTCTTTCTGAGGTTAAGTAATTTTTAAAAAGGTCTTACGACCAGTAAATCGGAGAGGCAGAATTCAAATTCAGGCAGTCTGGTTCCACAGTGCATGTCCCGAACACTAGAGTAGATATAACTATAGGGCTATAGGGCTTATAGGGCTTCAGAGTAAGTAGTGGGAAGAGGCAAAAGATTACAGAAACAAAATGAAATTGAATGAAAGGAAACAGAAACTCTTAAAAATATAGTTTAAAAAGGAAGAGAAATAACCCAAGAGAAAAAACAAAGTTTCCTTTCTTCCATTTAGTTTCCCATTCCACTTTCAGGAGTCTGAAGAGGTGAGGCCAACTCTGGATTTACGGTATATTCCACTAAGGACTTCAATCCAGTATGATCTAGGAATGAGAAACCCTATGCTGGGAAACGGAGCTTTCCGGGAGTACCAGAACAAACAAGAGAGTCAGTACCCCAAAAAAAAAAAAACAGACCACAAAATAGCAGAGGACCCACTCTACCCCCTTCCCAGTCAAATTCAAGTCCCTGAAGCAAGTGCCATCACAGACTAGCACCGAGGAACTACAGTAATATACAAGAAGAGAAAAGCATTTTTCAAGAGAAAAGCCTCTTTTCAAAAATAATTTCAAATGGCTTTTAATAAAAGGCATATACATAATAAGATTTATAAAATGGAAATAGCAATTCCGCACCTTAGGAAGAAAAAGCAAATACAGTCATCCCAAGAGCTAGTAGAATTGCACTAACAGCAAGTGTAGGCTAAGCAGCCTTCAGGAAACTGAAGCCAAAAAAGGAAACACATTAAGTTACCTTGTTTTCCTTACCCTGCTCTCTTTGAACTGCTGGACCTTAAGTCCCAAATCCCTATCTGGTCTCTATCCACGGTGACCTGATCTATACCTAAATTAGAAATGTGCCTGAGAGGCCCCCTGCAAAGATTTTGGATCTACAGCACCTCTTTCTTCCCATGCACAGAACTACCACCAAAATCTGAAAAGGAAGTAAAGACTGACGTAGTTCTAAATTCTTAAAAAAATAATAAAAATCTCACTTCAGCCCTAATGTAGGAGTAACTGAGCAACAAGACAGAAAATTGTGCACCAAATGCTCCAAGGAATAGTGCAAAGAAGTAAGGTGTCTTCTCATGGGTAAGCAAACGTTTATAATGTGCACCAGATTTAGTGGTACTGGTTCTACAAAGGAGCTATGGAGCTATGGGTTTTCATTTGGGGTACATAGCACCTATCTCTTCCTTATAGTTATCCCCCATGACACATCTGGGCAGAACAAACAGGCAAATTTTAATGCCTGCCCCATAGAATTATGAGAGTGGCCACTTTCAAACCATAACCAGAAACGGTGTGGCTCAGTTGAGGACTCACTGGCAAACCACTGCTGGATGAATGCCATTATGCTAAAAGCCAGTTATCCTACAGAGTGCTACCTTCCTTTCCAGTAGGATTTCATTCTATCCAACATACATTTATTGAAGTCCACCTTCCTCGATACTTTACTAAGAACTGGATAAAGAGAGAAACAAAATTACAAGTGAAATAGAAATTCCCACAGCTTTTTAAAAAAATGTTTTATTCGACAAATAATTAGTGCACACCTATAGGAGTATGAGGTCCTAGAGAAGTGACAAACTTCATAAAATCCCTGCTCTCATGGAACTGACATTTTCCTTGGGAGAATGGAAGGACAGACATTAAAATAAATGTCCCGCAGAGAAAAATGTTATGGAAACACAGCAGGGTGGAATGATAAGAGTAACAGGGGGGAGTCACTCTCTGGGTTGAACAGGAGCCATTAGGTTTAGTAAAACGAAGGTCACTGGTGGCACTGACAGGAATGCTTTCAGGAGACTGGTGGGCAAGGGCTGTTTTCAGTGAGTTCAAGAAAGAAAAAGGAGAGGAAATGGAGGCAGGGATATTAAAGACAACTCTATGTAACTGCATTATACAAGGGGGCAAAGAAGTTGGGAAACAGCTGAGAGGGGCCTAGGGTCTTTGAATAAATATAATGTGCTTGTACGATGGCGATCTAAACAAGAAATTCTTATTTCCTGAAGGTTTCAGGGCTCCGACTTCTATCTCAACTGTAAGAACACTAAAAAGGTACATGTGGGACGTGATATGATAGATAAGATGGGGCCAGTCTCTCTGCTTCTGCTTTCTCACCTGGAGTACAGAGAGAACACTGGGAGCAAGGCTTACTGGGCAGCATAAATGTGCAACTGAGTTTGAGGAAAAGCATGTTCTTCACAAGCCATCATAGTCCACAGAATGACTCTTTATTCCTCTGTTTCCCTGGCTGGAGTTTCAGCAATTAGATATATAAAGGCAAATGTTTGAATTCTAAAGAACAGAAAGTCAATAGAAATAAAACTTCATGGACAAAGCAGCCCCAGTTGCAGGCAGACCAAATACTGCTGATTACCAGCAAGAAAGCCTTCATTGTAACAGGGATTTTATTTACCCTTTCTTTGGCATTCCTAAGTATCAAAAGAGAAGTACTGCAAACCAATGATAATTAGCTATAGTTTTACTCACACCAAAATCACTCTAATATGGTACTTAACAAAAGCAAAATAATCGCTTCGCTTAACTGGAAAAATCTGTACGATTTTTGAGCAACCGAAAGTCACTGCAATATATTAACTGAATGACCCATAATTGCTGCATTGTTCTGATGTTTATCTTGGACCCTGCATGAGTGGTTTTTCCTTGATGCTAATCCCATTAGAAGTAAAATGGACTGCAGTTTTGAATCTCCTGTTCCTTGGGGGGAAAAAATTAATAGACAAGCTATTTAATAGTAGGTGCATTTTATAGATAGCCGGACTGAAAAATAAAATAACTTGGGGAAAATGAACTTTTACCTGTTACACAGCTTTTTATAATATATACGTACACACACACACACACTTACACATATACATATTCAGAAATAGTTCTCAAACAAGGTATAATCAAAAATACCTTATGCATATAGGAACACAGCAGACAAAAAGACCAAACATAATAAGAAGCTTTCATACAACACAAAATTTATCTCAAGGATAATCTTTTTAGTGGGATCTTACTATGCTTGCCCTCCCTACCATCTCACCCATTCTCTTCCTTCCCTTCCCCCTGCCTCCCTGAGAGAACTCTTACACACTTTTCTTTGTTCTGTAAAAGGAATGCCTGCAATAGACACAAGGTGCTCTATGTTGGAGCTCAATGTCTTGATCTTAGAAGCTTGAAAGGGTAGGGACCATAACCTAGGGATCTGATCTGACAGGCAGGACTATGAACTATAGGGTCAAGCTTCCTGATCCTTTCAAATATTTGGGGGAAAGAATTAAGTCCTTCTTTGGAGCTTTTCCAACATCATTACTACATTTAAGTGGTTTCTAGGTGTCTAATACATTTAGACCCCTTCCTATAGACAAGCTTATTTCTTTTTTTTTTTTTTTTTTTAATTTCTGAGAAATAGAAAAATGAAAGTCACACTCACAGGCTGATCCTGCATTTGCCCACAAGTAGGGTTCCCATGCATCATGACTACAGAAACAATCAAGTGTTGCTTAATCCACCATATTGTAACATTCCAATTTAAAACAACTAATAAACAGCTACTATGTATCTGAAGGGACATTTAAAATAGCTAAGTATCTCTATGACTAAATGGATCTTAGCAACAATCATCAATGACTGAGTTAGACATTACGTGCCTCCTAATGGAAATACATACTTTTATATTCAAAGTATTGTTGCCCCTCCATACAGAGAGAGAGAGAGAGAGAAATGCTTGCATCTTTTAAGCCTCTAGACTAATGTTATTCTCAACTAGAGCAGAGGAGGAAGATTTGGCTCCCAGAGGACACTTAGTCTTGTCTGGAGACATTTCTGGTTGTCATAAATGGGAGTGCTGCTGGTTTCTAGTGGACAGAGGCCAGGGATATGGTTAGACATTATACAATGCATAAGACAGTTCCCTGCAATAATTATCTGGCCCCTAATGTCATCTGTACCAAGGTTGAGAAACCTTGCTCTAGATCTAGCTACCAATTTCCAAAAAATATAAGAGACAGACAAACAGGGGCACCTGGGTGGCTCAGTCAGTTAAGCGTCTGCCTTCAGCTCAGGTCATGATCCCAGGGTCCTGGAGGATCGAGCCCCGCATCGGGCTCCCTGCTCAGTGGGAAGCCTGCTTCTTCCTCTCCCACACCCCCTGTTTGTGTTCCCTCTCTCGCTGTGTCTCTCTCTGTCAAGTAAATAAATAAAATCTTTAAAAAAAAAAAAAGAGAGACAGACAAACATGTTAAAGGACAGTAGGGGATGCGATGAGCAAAACTCAGACTGTGGGAAACTCAGGACAAGTAGTTTGGTTTTTTCAACAAATACATTGCAAGGGGTAAAAAACAGAAATGGAAGGCAAACTTACAAATTGAAAGACAGCAACTAACTCCAATGTATAAATTTTATTTGGACTTTGATTTAAATGATACTGTAAAAAATAATAACAAGCCACTGGGGAAATTTTAAGAACTGATTATTTTAAAGAACAGTTGTTAACATTTAGGTATGGTCATGATACTGTTATGTTATGCTAGGTTTTAGTCCTTATTTTTTGGAGATAAATACTGAATCATTTAAAGATAAAATTACGTGATTTGTGAGAACTGCTTCAAAATAATGGGGAGAAGAATAAAGAGCTCTAGGTTAAGACAAAATTAGCCAAGAGTTGGTAATTCATATAACTTGAGTGATGAGTACAAAGGAGCTGAGCATACAATTCACCTTGCTTTCGATTTTGTTTAAAATCTTCCATAGTAAAAAGCCTTAAACAATAATTTTTAAATGATAAAAGAGCTAAGTAATCTTCAGGTATAAATACTCTGTAAACTCCCATTACCAAAGAAAAGTATTCCAAGAGCATGGCCATAGGGTTTAGACCTAGGTTAAAAGCTTGGCTCCTCCACACTCCATTCCTGACAATCTTTATAGCCCTTTTAAAGAGGAGATGGTCATCACACCCACCTTGTGGTATTAACGTAAAAATTGCACAAAATAGTGACTGGTGCCCAGTTTATGGCAGTTCCCTTTCCCATTTTCCACAAGTGTTCCAAACAAAGAGGGAAAACAAAAGGAGGCCAATCTGTCTCTCTATATTAGCACTTTCTAAAGACTTTGATCCAGGCCCTTCATCTCTTTCTTGTACGAATCTGGCTGTCGCCAGGGGATCACAGCACAAAGAAGTATGAGGATTCTTTTCTTAATTTCCTGATTTGTTATTTTTTTAATACTCCTCCATAAATAACACATAGTAACAAATAAACAAGGCATAGAGAAACAGGAAAGCATACGTCATTATCAAACCCATTTACATGTGTCAGACTCATCTCAGGGCTACGAGCCCTGAAGAATCCATGACTTGTGTGATTCCAGGAGCAATTAACTGTATCATCTAAATCTGGCTCTCTTTCCTCAACAAATCCTGTTTCACCTATTCCTTGTACTTAAAAAAAAAAAAAACAAATAAAAACTTGATTAAAAATCCCTGCTCTGGGCACCTGGGTGGCTCAGTTGGTTAAGTGACTGCCTTCGGCTCAGGTCATGATCCTGGAGTCCTGGGATCGAGTCCCGCATCGGGCTCCCTGCTCGGCAGGGAGTCTGCTTCTCCCTCTGACCCTCCCCCCTCTCATGCTCTCTCTCTCTCATTCTCTCTCTCAAATAAATAAATAAAATCTTTAAAAAAAAAAAAAAATCCCTGCTCAGATATTTTATAAAGCTCACTCACTTCCTTTCCTTCGTTCCTTTCTATACCAACTGCTGGTATGCTCGAATGCTGCCAGCTTTTTTCCGGAAGATCTATTGGCTAAGTCTTGGGGCAGTTGTACGGGTGACTTTAGACTTGGCTGCAGGGTGTTCACATGGAATAAATCCAAGCAGTCTGTTTCAGCTGCCTTTTATTTTCCCCAAAGTAGCATTTCCTTCATTCCCATTGCATTTCCAACAAAGCACTCATTTTCATCCACTTGTAAATTAGGGATAAAGACACAGACGGCTGGCTGGTGGCACAGCCTCTGGTTCTCCCTTAAACTTGCACAAGCTAGAACTTTCTCCTTCTGTAAATAAAGTCCTTCATGAAAAGCAATCACCAGACTTGGAACCAGAAGATGGATTTAGCCACAGCACCGCCACACATTGTACAACCTTGAACAAGCCATTCTACTCTTTGCAGTCTCAGTTTCTTTATTTATGAGAGTATACTAACACCTGCCCTATTGTCCTCATTGAGGAACCTAATTAAGAATAACAACCAAAATTTATATAACACTTAGCAGTTTACAAAACACTGTAAAATATATGATCCATCGCTAGTATTAATCAAAAATATTTTCTTCACTTCCACAGTGAAGAACCTATTGTTTGCTTTACGAAGTACTGAGAGACCCTGACTCAGACTTGCTATTTTGTGACATCAGACAGACACTACCATCTCTATAATTGCCAGTACTAAGTCTCAATTTTCAAAGTGAAAAGAGACCCAAATTAGAGGTAACATAATCTCTTTCCAAGAGAACATTTAAGTTGGAAATTACACCACAACACAACTGTACCAGCAATTCTGGAGATACAAAGACAAATAGCACAGCGTCTTCCCAAAGAAAAATAGTCCCAAGGAAAGAAAGCACTGAAGGAGAAGAGGTGTTTCTTAAAATGCACCATGTGTTGGGGCGCCTGGGTGGCTCAGTCGGTTAAGCGTCTGCCTTCGACTCAGGTCATAATCCCTGCTCAGCAGGGAGTCTGCATCTCCCTGTCCCTCTGCCCCTCCCCACCCCCGCTAGTTCTTGCTCACTCGCTCGCTCACTCTCTCTCTCTCTCAAATAAATAAATAAAATCTTTTAAAAAAATAAAATAAAATGCACTCTGTGATAATGATACGGATGCAACATGAATCTGGACCTGTTTGGACCCAGATCTTTCCTTTTCACATATGCTAGTATTTCTTCCATAAAGAGTACAGTTTGAACAATGTAGTGAAATAGGAATGATTTGCTCAGAACCAGTTTATGTTAGCTCCCACCCAAGGGCATAGCACCTTATTGGGAAATGTACCAAAATATACAGAAGATGGTCCTCTCATCAAGAAACATAAAATAAACCATTTGGACCAAAGGAAGAAATTTAGCAACAGTCCAGAAAACTAAATTAAATCAAAATGATCAAACAGTAGAGGAGGTGTCCCACAAGAATGGACTAAAACTTAAATCTCAGTTGGAGACATAATAACTAAGAAGTTTATGATCAAGTTTTCTAAGGTACACAAAATCTATCCACTGATTATTGGAATACCAGAATATTAAAACAAACCCCTGAAGTTTAGAGCATAAATTTAAGAGCAAAAGAAAGAAACTTTACTCAGCTCATAGTACACTTACGAAATGCAGCCTATCAAAAGAAACTCAGGAAAAAAATACATAAAAACTCAAGGAAGTTCTGGATAAACTCATAAATGAATATGCTTACAAGGGCTTTTAAGCAGAACTGGATACATCTGAAGCTAAAGTCACAGTTAGGTGGACCACAGGACTGACACAGTAGAATAATTCCTATATTCTTGTAATCTAACAATTCCACATAAACCTCAAGAGAGACAGATTACTCCTTACTTATTTGTAAGATGTACACGATGCACCATGATTGCACTCTCTTATTTTGATTATGATAATATCTCAACATTATACATAGAATACTGTGATTTCTACGTCTTATCATGTGGTGATTAGTTACAAACTGATATAATAGGCTGCCACTGGGGAAAGCCATTTTCAAAATGTAACTCTTTTCCAAACTGGAAAATACTGAGTCCATAAGAGCAGAAAAATTAATGACATTTGACCCAGAAATTTACCATCTTAATCTAATAAAACCCATAATTGACCAAACCAGATTTTATATTCAATGTATTCAATGACCCTTCAGGATTCTACGTTAATGTTAAAAAATACAGAAATCTGATGTGCTAAGGCAGGACACACTTGGAATGTCTTGCTAAAAATAGTCTCATATCAGAATATCACCTCTAATCCACAAAAGAATCTGCCCAAGAGATTTCAATAACAAGAGGCATATTGTAGGCATTTCTGTCCATCAACAAATCTAACAAATTGATTAAAATGCCAAAGGGACAAAGGTGAAAGCAAAAACAGTACAAAGACTGCAAGGGACTCACGGCAGTCTTTCTCGTCCGTTCCATCTGAGCAGTCTCTGACGTGGTCGCACCTGTATTCATTTGGGATACATTCACCATTGGAGCATGTAATTTGATGGCTTGAGCATGTTCTCCCAGCTGTGAAGGGGAAAAGATATTACTTTATAATTACTGCCAAAGACAGACCAATCCATTGACATTTACCAAAGATGAATGAGGAAATTTGAAGGCAAAGGCAAGAGAGTATATTGAACATAAAGTTCATAGGCTCAGAAAGCAGTTACCCAGCTACACCAAGGTAGACAGCTCACAATGCAAAAGCAAAGGTATTATCATCAGGATATTATCAAAATGCTCACAGAATCGGGGCACCTGGGTGGCTCAGTCAGTCGAGCATCCCCTACCTCTTGATTTCAGCTCAGATCATGATCTCAGACTCCTGAGACTGAGCCCCAAAGCAGGGGCTCCACACTCAGCAGAGAGTCGCTTCTCTCCCTCTCCCTCTGCCTCTCCCCCCCCCCACCCCCCACTCCCACTCACCCACGCACGCATGTGCTCTCTCTCTAAAATAAATAAATAAAATCCCTTAAAAATGCTCACGGGGTCACATCAACACTCAAGCATGTTAGTGTAGACAATTATCAACATGTGTGGAGAATACAATATAGACTGAAACCTACATGGTAAAAGGGATGAATGAAATAAGAATTTTGCAGATATAGGTAGTAGCCAGGGATCGGTAAGGTTCCCCCTCATTGAAATACTTGTTTAAACAAGAAGGATATATGCCAAAGGGTTGTAACAGTGGATATTTCTGAGTGATAAAAATATGGGTGATTTTTTTCTTTAGAGTTTTCTCTATTATATGACTCTCTACATTGAATGTTTATCAGTTTTATAAACAATTTAAACTAGCTTGTTTTTATCCTCTGTTGATTACAGTAGGTAAAAGCAAGGCATCAGTAGTTTATCAAATTTGCCTCTAGATAAAACAGATCAAATCTAAGGAATTGATGCTGCAAGCATCATGTGAATGCTATTCTCTAAGCCTGGAGCAGAAATTATCATGGGATTTTTCAACTGTCCACATAAAAAGAAAACATTTGGGGAATGGGGAAAATGTGATAGACTGAAAATAATCATAATCATCAAATGGAAGAAAAAATTTTTCCCCTGAATTTTTACAGAGTTTCCTATACTTCTATATAGTAAAGATACTTAGGTTCAGCAAAATTTGGTTTTCTGATGAAATTATGTATCTGTTAAGCGGTGTGCCATCATCTAAACATAAGAAAAACCTTTCTAAAAGACAAGTGGATAATTAATCACAGCTTTATAGAGTTGACACTTGAAGATTCAAACATATAAAGGTTACCATGTGATAAGACATTAAAAACTATCCATAATTACCACCCTTTTCCATGCTTAATTGATTATACCTTTCACGTCATCTTGTTCCTTCTTTCTGTTTAATAAAATGATCTCATTATGAATGTGTTATGTAATTCTTGAACAGCAAACAAGATTTTTCCAATCGGTCAATTTCTGACACTCTGACAGTATAATTTCATATTTTCTCCCAGTACCTTATATTAATAAAATTAGAATGAAACAACTTTTCTAGAAGTCACTTAAATGTCTGAGTTCTGCCCAAAGCCGACCCAATTTTATCTAAATTAAGGCTAAAAAGATTAATACTTCCTCATTAAATTCCCCTATAATTTACTTAAGTATATATTGCCAATTTCCACATAAAATTAAAGAACTTTTTTTATTTCCAAAAAAGGCAAGTCATGAGTATTTTCAAACAAAATATGAAGAAAAACTAAATCAAGTGCCAATATTATTTTAAGTATCTTGGCTTTCTTCTTAAACTGAAGCCCAAAGCAATTCGGGGTTTATGAGGGAGCAATTAAAAGCTCATTCAAACATAGAGAAATGATAAATTAAAATTATATGGATCCATCAACCAGTCTGATGCCAGAATTCACTTATTCACTCATTACATAAACATCTACTGAGGGCCTATTACATGCCACAAAGTACACCAACAATGGGAATACAATGATGAATGAGGCACAGTCCCTACCCTCAAGGAGCTCATAGTTTTCTATGAAACATTTCAAGAATTAATTAGAAAACAATATAGGCACCCAAGGAACTAATTATAGAAGGATCAGGGAGGAATGCCTAATTCACTCTGAGGTAAGAGTGTGAACAGGGACAGCTTCCTTTAAGAGGTAACACCTCACTGGGTCTTACAGGAGAAGCGGCTAGGTAAGCTAGGTCAAAAAAAAGGACTGTCTAGCAACAAGCATTCAGGCAGCATGCACAGAGGTCAAAGAGGGGCACAGCATATGCCCAAGGGAATTACAAGCACTGATGTGACCCCACATGGCAATTTCAAGGCATGAATGGCCAAGTAGTAGATATGGAAAAATAAGCACCAGCCATATCTTAGAAGCCACTGTAAACCATGTTAAGGAGTTGGAGCTTTCTTCTTGGGGTGATATACACCAAAGAGTTTCAGGGTTTTAGTCAAATCTTTCTAGTATCTCAGTGTCAGGGAGAACCTGAGGAGGCACAGGACTAGAGGCAGGGAGGCCACTCCAGAGGCTGCTGCAGTCACCCAGATAAGAGATTGCTGGCAGTAACAACATAAATGGGAAAGAGGTGAACTTTAGAGGTGTTAGGCCAGAGTTGCTGACTAAATATGGACAGAAGAATCAAGAATAATTCCAAATTTCTAGCTCTAGTGCCTAAGAGATTGTGATTTCCTTTCCTTGCTAATTGATTACATCTTTAATGTCACTGACAGCCATCTTTATATTTCCTCTAATAAAATGCCTTCATTATGAAATATGTTTCTTAACATTCTAGATTAACAAGGAAAATGGCCTTGATCTGCCTATTTCTAATAGTTTGAGATTGATGTTATATTTTCTGCTAGTGTCTTATATATAAGTGAGTTAATTTTATTTCTAAAGATAATTCACGTGGACCAGCAAATATAGAAGGAAAAACCTGGTCAGAGGAGAAGATTATTAACTCCACTTGGGACACCTTGAATTTGAAGCATCCTGGAGATCTCCAACAGGCAGTTGAATATACAAGACTGAAGTGTGGGCAAGAAATCTGGGTCATAAGCATAGATTTGGGTATCATCAGCCTATCCAGGGTTATTGAAGTCATAAGATTGGTTGAAATTATCCTGGAAAAGTGTAGAGTAAGAGGAGTTGCTAAGTGCAGGGCTCTGAGCTCACGGGCTAGGCAGAAGAGGAAAACAAAATGGAACGATCAAAGCAGCTCAGAAAAGAACCAGGAGAGTGAGGAGTCATGGCAGCCAAGGTAGTAGGGTCAAGAAGGAGAGAGTGATTGTCAGAGTCAAGTGCAACAGAAAAGTCCATCCAAGGATGAAAAAGGAAAAGTGTCCACTCTACTTGACAATCAGAAGTTCTCTGGTGACCTTAGTGAACATAGTGGTGGCACGGTCTGTAGCTAAAGGATGTCTAATAAAGAATTTTATATCATTAAAAATCCAAGAATTAGGGGCGCCTGGGTGGCTCAGTTGGTTAAGCGTCTGCCTTCAGCCCAGGTTGTGATCCCAGAGTCCTGGAATCAAGCCCCACGACAGGCTCCCTGCTGGGCAGGGAGTCTGCTTCTCCTTCTCCCTCTACCCCTTCCCACACTCATTCTCATTCTCTCTCTCTCAAATAAATACAAAATCTTTTTTAGAAAATGCAAGATTTACCTTATGAAATCCATTGTCATTTAAAATGGTATGTAACATTGCTTATAAATTACTGTGATAAAGTTTTCTCCAGTCTCTTTTCCCAAGCAGTTCTCCTTAGGAGTTTGTATCCCCTCTCCAAAGTATTATTATTAGCAAGGGGTCATCCACTACACTGTATCACAATCTACCGCTCAGCTTTCTTCCTACTTTGTGTGGGAAGCAAGAGAAAATGGAACCAAAAATGGCCTATCTAGCCAGAAGATAAATAACCCATCATTCATTAATTCATTCAGTACCCATTTATCAAGAACCTACTATCTGCTAGACAAAATAACAAGTCTTAGGGATTAAGCCAAATAAAGCCTAGTCACTGCTCTCCAGAGATTCACAATCTAGCCCCATCCTGTTCCCACTGAGTACTCACTATCTGCAGGTCATCCCTTCTTTCCCCTAGGACCTTTGAGTGGCTAGAGAGAAAATAGTATTGGCTAGATAGATTTCCTACAAACAAAGGTTTTTTCCTGTGCCCTACTATGCCTGACAGTTTTAATTCCACCGTTCAGTACTTCTGAGATACCATCCCCCATCTCCCTCTTTCAGATCTGGTCTCCCCTTTTGCCATTCCACCTCACATCCTGACACATAACTGGACCTCATCTGGACATGCCATGCTCCTGGTTGGCCTTGATGAGCTCCCATCCACACCTCCCTTGGGATTTCATTTGTCACCACCACCACCCTCCACAGCCCTACATAGTTTGCTAGTTTCCCCCTAATCACTTTGTCCCAAATATCACCATCCCTTTGCTGGAAGACCAAAGACCATGACCAACACTGACAAGCCCTAACAGGCTGTTTAAGTATACAGTCTTCATTTTAAGTTTAAACTAAAGTTGAACTCATGGGTATTTTGAGAATTCTCTTTCTCAAAAGACCCTTGGCCTGACTGAAAAGAGTTCACACTCAATGCTGGACTCACAAGTCCTGGGCTAAATTCCAAGCTTTTATAAATGTATCCAGGACCTACTGAAGGCCACGGAATCTCCACTGCTAGTCATATAGTGACTAAACAAGTTCTCACATGAAGTAGTCATCAAAAACATCTGTTTCTTCTTTGATCTTTGTGGGCAATGACTGTAAAAATGCCAACAGGATCTTGGCTGACATCTTAAAACTCAACACAAAGTGGTGATAGATGTCCATGATTTGTGGGATGTGCATTTAATGAAACAGAATGTGCGGGAGGCTCAAAGTTAATTGCCATGCAATGATCAGAGCTAGCCTCTTTTCACAGGACAACTGGGGTCAGGAGCCTGAGGTGGTTCCTTATAGTCTGATATCTTCTCTCCAATTTCCATCTCAGTCCAACCTAGACTTCTAAAAGGTCTTTGGTTTTTTACTTGGGGGTTTTTTGTTGGGGGGTATCATTTAAAAAAAAAAAAAAAACCACAGGGAAAGGATATCATGTTCTCTCTTCTAGATCTTCAAATTAGGATTATAGGGATGTGAAATCCAGGACTTCTACAGCCTTCATGCAATCACAAAAAGCCAGCAGGCTGAAGACGGCAGAGCAGAAAAGTGGGAGAAAACTGGCTGATGTTATTGAACTGGGAATTAATCAACCCTGGAACAACACTACATTTAGGCTTCTTATTGTGTAAGATAATAAATTCCCCTTTTGCTTAACTTTTTGGAGTTGTGTTTTTCATTCTTTGCAGCCAAATACATCCTCATTGATACAGGAATAATTTTAAATTATATAAATATCCTTAACAGAGAAAGCAAAAGAATGATACACATGGCATATTTCTCATATGCTGCCATCTTACATTTCCCCAAGATGACTCTCTCGTCCAAATTATTTAAGCCCATTTCAAACTCTTTTTCCAGTTTGAGCCCAAAGAAATTAGAATTTAAGAGTTTCTTCCAGTTTACTGTCCTGAACCCCCTCAATGTCCAGGAATGCAGCAGCTGCCAAGGTCCTCCTGATTGCTGCCATCTTCCTTCTTGTTGCAGCTCATCCCATGCAGGCTGTACCCACAGTCACTGAGGCAGCAACCAACACTGCCTCCAACAGACCTAGCTATGAGCTCCATTTCCACTTAATCAAAAAGAAGATAGTTTAATACTGAGGCCAAAGGGATAGAAGGTTTCGATGCAGAGTGCACTGCAGGTGCAAAAGGAGCCATCCCACTGCCAACCACACAAATGAAGACCCCACCTATAGATATCAATAAATGTATCCTAGACATAGGATCCCCTGTCATTTAAGTTCCAACTCAGCATTTATAAATCATCCCATTGTTATTGCATCTGTAACAGGTTAGATTTTAGGTTTCCAGGAGGCCAAAACAAAATCCCTCTATAAACACTTACGACAATGCTGATGTTCATCTGAGCCATCCTCACAGTCCTGGTCACCGTCACACTCCCAGAAGTTAGGGATGCATAGACTTTCACCCTGACATAGGAATTGGTCCGACTTGCAAGAAGGCGGAGCTACAATAAACCAGAAAAGGACTCATTATGTCAAACATCCACCCTACTATACCAACAAGCAATGCTTATTTCAAAAGAATCTATGTCAACTCCTGCTTAATATATTTGATGGCAAACAGTAATTCTATACAACAGTCTGTGGACTCTAATCAGCATTCAATGCCAAATAATCTCAGCAGTGGCCTCACGACAAACTGATGATCCAAAGCAACACAAAAATACAAATAAAACAAACAGCCAAAACACATCCATAGAAAGCCATGACAAAAAAATATTAAATTTGGGCGCCTGGGTGGCTCAGTTGGTTAAGCAACTGCCTTCGGCTCAGGTCATGATCCTGGAGTTCCTGGATCGAGTCCCGCACCGGGCTCCCTGCTCGGCAGGGAGTCTGCTTCTCCCTCTCACCCTCCCCCCTCTCATGTGCTCTCTCTCATTCTCTCTCTCTCAAATAAATAAATAAAATCTTTAAAAAAAAAAAAAAATTAAATTTTAAATTTAGATAAAAATTAACCATGAGTTATTGTTAAATTATTTGAAATGTTTTGTAATAACCAATTGCAAAGCATCATGATGAATTGAAATTAAAAAACATGAGACTTGGAAAAGAAGACCCAGAATCGAATAATTATTTTTTCTACAATTTTCTTGCCTTATGATCTTTGGCAGGTTCTCTGAGCTTCCATGTATGCACCATAAAATGGGGACTATAGTTATCTCATAGTTTGCTAAAAAAATCAGTTAAATAATGTATGTGCAAGTACAGTATAATGTTAGTTGCTATCTCTATTGTCATTGGTACCATTGCCATTGTCATTGTTCTGGAACATTGTTATTACATTTTACATTAACAGTTTCTAAAGAGATGTTGGTTTAACTATTCATTTATTCCTCTAACCCAGAACACCCATTTCTTGCTTTTCTGCTCCTAGTGTTTAACCTAAAATGAACTTGGGAAGCCCAGAGGAAGTGAATGGATAGCACATAACCGTGTCTCTACAAATAGAGCTATTTCCTTGCTCAAAACGTGATTCACAGACTGGCAGCATTAGCGTCACGTGGGAGCGTGTAGAAATGCAGAATCTCAGGTCCCACTCCAAACATGGATGCAAAACCTGCACTTTCAAGCTCCCCAGGTGCTCCACTTATGCGTGCATGAAAGTTTGAGAAGTACTGTATAGACCTATTCCCCATCCTTCTCTCATTTTCAAATGCATCGTGATCCAAATGACACATCAAAGTTTGTTCCGTTGTGCCACCGGATGGCCAACAATTCAAAACAAATTAATTTTTCACCTGATTTCTTGGGTTTTGGATGATAACCCTTGTCATTCACAAATCAGAATGAATGAAATTGCAGGAGTGCAACTGATCACATACAGCCAGCTAAGAAAGCAATAGATGTTAAGGGTTGGGATTTGTGCAGGAAGGAGGCCTTTAATGGATGATTTAACTTCACTATGCTTCTGTTTCCTAATCTGAAACCTGCCTCAGAATACTGAGAGAACTAAATGAAGAAATACATGTAAAAGTGATTTTATAATTAGTTAAACTTTGGGTTTACAATACTATTGTGCTTTTAACTATAATTTTTTGAGGTTCTGAAAAGTCCGATGGATTTCATTCTTTTTTTAATTTTATTTTATTTACATTCAGTTAATTAACATATAATGTGTTATTAATTTCAGAGGTAGAGTTCAGTAATTCATCTGTTGTATGTAACACCCAGTATCATTACATCACGTGCTCTCCTTAATGCCCATCACCCAGTTATTCCATCCCCTCACCCCCTCCCCTCTAGCAACCCTCAGTCTGTTTCCTATGGTTATGAGAACTGTAATGTTTTTTAAATATAAAACCACACTAGCCTCTTCTGTGATCTTTTTGTGTAATTCGCCTAACTTACACTACATCCTTTATACAAAAACAGACTCCTCCTTGAATTACAAATCACAGTTGGTGCACAAAATTTCCAGAGTGAATAATCTGAAATAGGCTTATAGGCTTCAGAAAACTACTCACAAATTTGTTTCAATATCAAGGTCATGGGCTAAGGGTTAAGACAGAAACTGATGTGAACCGAACCCCTTCCTCAAAAGGGACTAACAGAATCATTAATGCCATCAGTTCTCTTCAACCACAGAGATCTCAGAAATGAGCCCAGTCCCGAATCTATCACTAAAGGCACAACTCCTTGTCTTTGGTTCAGCTGGATTCACCCGGAAGCACTTCTGTTACTTGAAATAGAGCTTAGCCCAGCCCCTCCTCACTTACGGCAGCCAATTTCATCCGAATCATCCAAGCAGTCTCTGGTCCCATCACATCTCCAGGATGCAGAGATACACCGCCCATCTTCACAGCGGAAATGCTCACTTCCACATTCTGCAACTCAACAAGCAAAAGAAAACCGGTTGAAAAACTTACCCAAACAGATATTTAACCAAAGAAATACAAATGTTTTATAAAAATGAAAAATTATGCAATGAATTAGCCATCAAAGGAATGTGGATTATTTAAAAAATTAGGAAAACATTTTTATAATGAATATTGTATCATCCATTTCAGAGTCTGCAGGAAGAGGTCATTTCTGTACAAGGCTGACTAGAGTGTACCTTACTGTAACCAATCTAGAAAGAAATTTGACAGCATGTATCTTGCTTTTTAAGAGTGCTTCTCCTTAGTTCTTTTATTTTTAAAGATTTTATTTATTTGTCAGAGGGAGAGAGAGTGCACAAGCAGGGGGAGCGGCAGGCAGAGGGAGAAGTAGGCTCCCCGCTGAGCAAGGAGCCCGATGCAGGACTCGATCCCAGGACCCTGAGATCATGACCTGAGCCAAAGGCAGATGCTTAATCGACTGAGCCACCCAGGCATCCCTTAGTTCTTTTATTTTTAGGTATTTTTCCCCCTAAGGAACTAATCAGAGAATTAGACAAAGATTTATGTATGGAGATTTTAATCAAAACATCACAATAAATTGCAAACTTTCTAGATGTTCAATAATAAGGATAAAATTTCCTTATATCTTTATTTTGACATATTAAGAACTCATTAAGATGGTTATGTAGAACTTCTAAGTGATTTAGATAAATTTATAATATGAGGATGTATAATTTTACCTATAACAGAGTTACGTATGGAGAAAAAAAGTGTAGAAAAAGACCAGAATGTTAATGGTGGTTATCTCTGATAACATCATGAGTAATTTTCATTTGCTTGACTGTGCTTTTTCATTTTTTTCAGTTCCCTGCCCTTTATTTTTTTAAGTGCCCTCTTATTACTAAGTCATATATAGCAATTTATAGTTCTTCATTCTTAGATTCAGACCAATATTTTGGCTTTTTGTTTAACTACTCTGTAAGATACCAGATCTGTCAGCTCATCTCTGCAAACAAACAAACAAAAAATTTTTAAGCCAAAAAAACAAACAAAAAAATCTCTGCACCCAACCGGAGTGCACAAATTTGGCCCCCAAAGTTACTACATTCCCAAGTAGCAGTGATATCTCCTAGTGATACCAGAAAGAGAACATAACTTAAATACGTTTATTTCATTCAACCAATATATCCAGCAATTTTCCTAGGTCTCCCCAGGGGACTAATTTGGCAGTTGGAAATCCTCCAAGTTTCCCCAAATATTTGACCAGTGACTTCCCCATGTATTATGTGCCAAGTAGGAAATTTTTTTAAAGAGAGCAGCCAACCATCAGCCCAACTTGGAGAAGACTCAAAATTATTCTTTCACAAGCCCAACGTGGTAGAGGAGTAATCTGGGGGGTTGGAAGAATACACTTATTTTCCCCATGCATTTAAGCAATCATGCTAAATTACCTATTTCAGTTATTGGCTAATTAACCCAAAATTAGGTAAATATACAGATCGATTATCTACTCCTAAAATAAATAAACAATGTGCTATCCTGACTTGTGTAAATGCAGGCATATCAACACCATGACATAAACATAGTTAAGTGATCTATTCCTAGGGGATATAGGCTACTTTGTTCATGGAATGTTCAAATCTGATTGTCTGGTAGTGACATCCTGATTTATAATGTATGCTGCAAATGGTCAGAAACTTCCCTTGGCTAAATGGTGGTACCGAGTGGTACAGGAATACGTACACCCAAATACCTTCTATAGACTAATGCACGATGGTGGTTGGTGGTGCAGGTCTGGGGTTGGTGGTGCAGGTCTCTTATCAACTACCTTTAAAACACAACAACCTCCCTTGCAAAAATGCCCCTAAGGAATGTACAAATTCACTCTGGAATCCCAGAACTTCTCATTGGATTTTGTTCTACAAAGCAATATTTCCATGGGAGATTAGGGGCTTTGGAGGTTTAGCTATTAACACAACATATATTAAATCACTTTTATCAATTAGGTCTATTGTTAGTAATCCACATAATACATTTGTAAGTTCAGTACCTTTGTCTCCCTTAGTATCGAATAATTTCTGGTTGAAAAATTATAACAATCTACAGGTCAGTCTACTTACAAAGAGTTTCATATTGCTATGAAAAAAAGAAAAGCATAAACTTAGAAACTGAGTAGAGAGAAGAAAATAAATTCTCAAAACAACTTATTGCCAGTTATAACATATGTTCAATTCTTAAGCAACTTTTATTACAAGTCAAATTTTCTTTTTTATTTTTGCTAAAATATGAAGTTAAACACATCATAAAAAGAACACAAAATAGATACCCAAAAGTCATTTTTTAAATTATTTCAAAGTCAATTACATAAAACACATAAAAAATGAAACTGATAAGGGAAATTTTTCAATTAACTCTTCCTAGTTAGTGTTTTTTCACATTTGATCTCCCAAATATTCAATTATCTATAGTAATATATCAAACTCGATTTATTCAATGTATCAACAGATCCATGATAATTCATCTGTCAAATTCACCTTTTCAATATTCCCTTCCATGCCTGTTATAACTCCCAAATGACTATTGTTTGGAAATACCTCTCCAGAAAAAACAAACTGATTGCTGGGTGGCCTCCCAGCAATCAAGCAAAATGCTCCACTGGTGTCAGAAGCCTGTCATTCATTTTATTATAAAGGGAGTATGTGCTATTTAAAAGCAACTACTAGTAAAAAGCTCTGGGTCACATCTAATAACAATTGCAGGTGCCCCTGATTTCAATTGAGCTGTATGCACTGTATTTGTTTTGTTTTGTTTTAAATAAGTAGCCTTTACTCTCAACCCCACCAAAGGTATCTACACCTTATTGTTTAATAATTTGAAGTCCAAAAAAGCAGGGAGAGGGATTTCATACACTGGAGCTAAACAGTTTGTGGAGAAAAAAAAAAATCTAAATAGAGCAAAATTAACATTTTTTTTCAACAAATGGTCTCTAAACATCCATATCCAATCAATCCAGTTTTAACCTAGAGATAATTTTGCAAACATGCCTGGGTGGCTCAGTTAAGTGTCCAACTCTTGATTTCAGCTCGGGTCATGATCTCAGGGTTGTGAGATCGAGCCCTGCATCAGGCTCCATGCTGGGAGTGGAGCCTGCTTAAGATTCTCTCTCTCCCTCTGCCCCTCCTCCCTCTCTCTCCCTCTCTCTCTCTCTGTCTCTCTCCCCCACCACCCTAAAAAAAAAAAAACTTTTGTTAAGAACCAGGCAGCCATTGACAAGAAACCATTAAGACCAAATGAACACCCTACTTCCTCCACATTAGCCCTGGCCTTTTCCAAGAATCAAAACAGATGGTGCAAAGATGAAAAATACTCATGTGGCACATAAATGGCATGCACCATTCCAAGCATTTTGCCAACTTCAAGTCATTTAACTTCCATAACAACCCTATGAGATAGATGTCTTATTATGAACATTTCACAAAGAACTTGAGACACAGAGCAGTTTAGTAACTTGCCCAAGATCAAACAGCAAACGTGCAAAGCAAAGATTTGGACCTAACAGTTCTAGTTCTGGCACCTGTGCTATAATGACCACTGCTCTGGTTTCCCTTACACCAAAGAAACAAAAAAGAGAAAGCAAAAAGGAAAAGAAAAAAATTATTTCACGAAGCTCAAGAATGAATGTAAAAATTTGACTTTTTTCCGAAGTTGCTATCCACATTAACTGAATTCGTGAACTGGGCTCGTGTGGAATCCATACCACCCCATATGCTCATATAATTCACATAAAAATTCTTGGGCTTGGGGCGCCTGGGTGGCTCAGTTGTTAAGCATCTGCCTTCAGCTCAGGTCATGATCCCAGCGTCCTGGGATCGAGCCCCATATCGGGCTCCCTGCTCAGCAGGAAGCCTGCTTCTCCTTCTCCCTCTGGCCCTGCTTGTGCTCCCTCTCTCGCTGTCTCTCTCTCTCTCTCTGTCAAATAAATAAATAAAATCTTTAAAAAAAAAAAATTCTTGGGCTTAGGAAAATTTGCTACAATCCAAAGCAACCCAGGGACATCAAAAAAAGAGGTTCAATCTCTTCAAGAAAAATTATATTAGACAGGGGCGCCTGGGTGGCTCAGTTGGTTAAGCGACTGCCTTCGGCTCAGGTCATGATCCCGGAGTCCTAGGATCGAGTCCCACATCGGGCTCCCAGCTCGGCAGGGAGCCTGCTTCTCCCTCTAACCCTATCCCCTCTCATGCTGTTTCTCTCTCTCTCTCTCAAATAAATAAATAAATAAAATCTTTGAAAAAAAAAAAAATTATATTAGACATAGGAATAAACTTGTTTTCCAACCTTTTAAAGCCCCAAACTGGAGAAAAACAAGAGTAATCTTTTCTTCATAAAGAGCCATATCCCAAGCTTCCTGGTCTAAGTGTTGGACTAAGAATGTGTTAAGATATTAGAGAAACAGTTAATGCCTACAGGAAGGAAGAAGTCATTTGTTTTTCCAGTACAGGGAACAGTACTGAATTAAGTACACTACTTCTGTATTCTTTACAGCCTCTAGCACAGCGCTAGGCACATGTGGGATAGTCAATGCATATTCATCAGGTAATGAAAATTCCTCTTCCTAAAATTCAGCCTCTTGGTATCATTATATATATAAAACCATTACATACATAAAACCATCACGGCAAACTATAACACTTTATTAAGACTTTGTTTGCTATCTCAAATCCACAGAAAGGAAAATGAAATCTGGAATAATTTGAAATTACTTGAAAGAGGAATGCCCAGAAGTTTAAAAAAGAAGAAGAAAATTACTGAGTCACATTTAAAGGTTTGATTCTTTTACCCTTTTCTAGTGAGAGTTTCTTTTTTCTCTCATAAATTCTTTTCTCAAAAGAGAAAGGCAAGTCGTAGTCAATGGAACATTGTCCAAAGTTAACAGAGTAAGGTAATTTCGATGGCAAATCCTATTTTCCTGTTAGATCCTCTTAACATGTGCTGGTCCTCCCAGACACTTGGTCTACCTGAGGAGGTGCATGTGCTCTTTTTAAAGATATGTCATATTAAATTACCTAACATTTTAATAGTCCTGCCTTCACTGAGCTCAAAGAAGCAAATGTAACATGAGGCAATTCCTTAATTCATCCATAATTCTTACTTTACTTTTTCTGTACTTGATTTTTATTCCCTTGACATACTTTTGATGTTTCTAAGTTGGGTGATGATTCCCTACAATTCTCACACCTTATCCACACCAACAAGGCCTGTTACCTTCAAAGACTGAGAGTCACTTGCTTATTTCGAAAACTTTACACTGCAGTCATGACAGCCAAGCGTGACAAATTGTGCGGAACCCTGCTCTGCCTAATACCAACTGGTGGAATAGTCAAGGGCTCGATTGATGGAACTGAAACAAGATATACGCAGCAAACCAACCTACTATTCTCTTTCTGTGCAACATTCTAGCTGCCTGGTTTTCCTAACAGGTTGTCAAATAGGAGGCCAGAATTTTTTTATTTTTCTTTAACCCAGTTTACAAACCACTGAGCTGACTGTTTTTTCCAAATTACTGTTTCAGAGCCCTGATGTCTGATTAAAGCAAACCAACATTAAAAAGACGTTTCAGGAATTTAAGGACTTTGAAGCAAAACTCACAAAGCCACTTGATGAGTGATCATGTACACACATCATTTAAGTGCAGTAAAAAAAAAAAAAAAAAGAACCAAAAGAATATGATGTCAGATTCACTGACTCACTAATGCCACAAAAAAAATTTATACCTACTATGTGCAAAACATGGTTCTAGGTCTTGTGGAAGAAACAAAGAAAGTTAAGATACGGTCCTTTTTTAATAGAGCTTACTAATTTATTGGGAATAAAAGTTATTTATATAATATAAATTAGCCATGTATTTTAAGTGTTTTCCATAGATTACCTCACTTATCATCACAACAACTCTGTGAAATAGTATTAATAGCCCCATTTCATAGATAAGGAGACTGAGGCTTGACCAAATCTCACAACTAACTAGTAAGCAGAGGAACAGGGATTCAGACCTAGGTAGTCTGGCTCCAAAGCTTTGCCATATGACTGTAGATGATTTGGTTCCAAATATGCAGCACAGACAGTAAAAATCAACTCATCTCAAGGAGAAAAAAGCTAACACCACAAACTGGAGTAATTAGAGAAGGCTTCATGATGGAGAGTAAGACTGCACTGGGCCATTGTGGATGAGCAGGGTAAGCAAGGAGGAGGGACCAAACAATTTGAGGAAAGCCCAACATAGGTGAGGGCTTCATGGGCAGGCCTCCGCAGGACAAGTGCAAGGTACCTCTTGTGAGTGGAGTACAAGGTTGGGGAGATGGAGAATAAAGTACCATAAGTGTCAAGCAAAAAAGTGAGGTGATCAAATGAGCTGACTGTAGGAAAGCTTAGAGCTCACCAGTGCCAGTACTTGTGTTAAAACTAAAGGTGGCTCTGGGTAGATGTAAGCCTGGACGAGGGTACAGACTTTGGTCATGAGAAGGGTTTGGGGCTCCACTTCATTCCCCAGAAACTGAGCCCCAGCATGAATGAGCTCAGTGAGTAAGCTGGTCAGTGGTTCACCAAGAGGCTGCTAGCAGATGGGGCACCAGGTGGCTCAGTCGGTTAAGCCTCCGACTCTTGATTTTGGACCTGATCTCAGGGTCATCAGATCGAGCCCCGCGTCAAAAGCCCCCATCTCCCGTCACGCTCAGCGGGGAGTTGGCTTGAGATTCTCTCCCTCTCCTTCTACCCCTCCTCCTGCTCATATGCTCTCTCTCTCTCTCTCTCAAATAAATAAATCTTAGCGAGAAAAAAAAGAAGCTGCTAGCAAAGATGGGTCTCATGTTGCAGCCCCTCCAGCTGCCCAGGCCTGGTCCACTTGCATGACAAATGACCAGCAGGTTCTACAGGTAGCCTAGCGTCCTTTCCCCACCAAGCTGAATGTTTCTGAGCATGCAACCTACAGAATTTAGAAATATTTGCTTCATAATTTTTAAAAAGTTCCTTTTCAATGACCGAAAGCCAGCAGAATAATGCAATGCACCATCAGAGTAGCCTCTCAATCTGAGAAGTGGGAAATTGTTTCCACCTGTTCTAACTGAGCAATTCCCCATTTTCATGTAAACATGAGCTACCTGCCTTCCTCCCCTGCCCCCTAGTCTCTCACGTTCCACTTCGTTTTCACTGAGCCCCTTCTGTCCTGACAACCGGACTAACCATCAACACTGCAGAGCATTACAAATAAAATCACACTTCTCAGGGGCTCTGGAGAGGACACAGTTGGCATTTAGAGTGGGACAAGTATTTAACTGCCCTGGGCAAAGCAGGATGTATAGCATCTCTGGCCCCCTTATGTAAAATGCCAGTAGTGCCCTTCCCTGGGGTTACTGTGACAATAAAGAACAGCCCCACACATGTCCAAACATCCCTTGAGAGTGGCGGTACCACTCCCACTTGAGAACAACTTAGAACCTGTAAGCAGCTTGGAGATTCAGAGCTCAAAACATCTTAACCCACATGAAAGAGATCTTCTAAGAAAACTCCTATAATAAATTCTTTCCTTCTAAAGATAATAAAACTTCTTAAACAGCAATCCCACTCCCTCCCACCCAGCAATAAGACAGCCTGGGATTGGGCAATAGCATGCTGCAGCTCCTAGTACCAGCAACTTGAAATGAACTCCCCTGGGAGTGTGATAAAGAATCTAAGTTCCAGGGAGGCCTGCTTCACCCTGGAATGTTCCACGGTGGGTCCACAGGCTTATCCATTCAGGGGTGGGGGGAGTCCCACAGAAAAAAAATAAGCCGAAAATCTGAAAGCCTCAAGCAGTTCTTCATTAATGTAAAAGGATCGCTGTCATGAAAAACAAAAGTCATAGACCCACGTGCTTTATGGAGCAAACTGTCCCCACTGGTATAATTTTCATAACAAAAAATAATTTCTTCAAATGTCCTCTCCCAATCCCTGCCACATACACTTAAAATTTTTTAAATAAAATATAAACTGGCAATCACATGAGTGCTTAAAACATTCAAAAGAATCTCCAAGCTTTTACCAAGAACACTCAGCAATGAAAACTTGTTGTCAGCCGGTACCAAAACCCAGACCCTGTGTTGGTGTTACACTTTTCTGTACTTCCCCACATCATTCATGTAGTACTTTCGCTATCAGCTAAGTCACTGAGGTTCCTGTGGATGGACTCCTCCCCCACCTGGAAGAAAACTAAGCCTAAGACCTTCATCCCCACTCCCTCCCAAGGGACTGACTGGTTATCTACCTCTTTATTGGCCAAAGAGCAACACTTACAGGATGCTATAAAGAACACTATCCAAACAGAAGAAAATTTAAAATAGTCGTCTGCTCGGGTAAGTAAGGAACTAATGAATCAAACTATACATAAGAAAAGAGTAAAACACACTTCAGCACTTAATAATTTAACAGGCCTTGTACAAAACCTATAAATCACCCTGATTTAAGTGCTGATTTCCAACCCCAATTGCCCAAAGTATTCCTATATGGCTTCATGACTAGCAAATGTAAATTACTGGAAAATGGCTGAATGGAATCAAACACTAAAAAAGAAAATAAGCACTTGTGAGAAATAAGGGACTACACAAACCTGCAGGCAGGCAGCTTTCCTGCCTAAGGCTTATAAACGGTGTGACAGACCCGCTCTCAACCCAAACACCACCGTTTATAGACAGCATCACACCAGGAAACCAGGGTTTTTCTGACTCATTAGGCCCAAGTGTTGAACCATAAATCAAATTGATAGAGATGTGTTAAAGCTGCAAGCATCAATGCTAATTTCATCATTTTAACAAGCAGATGAGATCACCAGGTTATCAAATGAACAATGGCTTGTTACTGGAAATTATGACAATAGCAGCAGAAGGAGAAATTGATTCCCAGTTGGTGGATTTAGTGATTCTCCAAGTCACAGACTGAATTAGTTCTAACTGCTACATAGGTCTTCTTGACTGAAGCATACAAACATTTTGCTGTATTCCTTCTCCCTTATTCCATGTTATTTAGGAACACTGAGGAGGGGTGTTAAGGTTAACAATCAGCATCCAGACAGTGAATTTAATGAGACCTAGCATCCTGCACCCTAATCTCAATTTGGTACAAAATGGAACTCATTATTATTTAGCTATGGCCCAAATCCAGACTGGACTAGTACATAATTGCTAAGTGGGTTTATAGGTCACAAATTTCATGCTAGGAACTAAATAACCTCTCATTCTAAATGTGTACATTTTCAGAAAGTACAGATCAGTTTATATAAAGTTTACGCTGAAGCAACCAATGCTTCCAGGTCAAAAAGCAAGTGTGTTGACAACTCTGATCAGGAATGTTGATGCTTACTGTAGGGCTCATTACATTGTTATTTACACAAGCACTGACTTTTATCATAGTTCACATGTTAGGAGACCACCTGGGGTACACACAGGTATAACTCAACCTTGATGACTTAGCTATGGGCATGTCTGGTTTCTGCCAAGAAGAATTTTCTTAAACTCTTAAATACTGTGCAGCAAGAATGTGAAAATAATTCTACCAATAAGTTTAAAAGCCTGTTCTTAGGCAATTAAGTACTGATAATTAATCATCTGGTAAACTGAAGTCAACATTTTTAATAAAAATGTATCTTTTTTTAAAAAATTGGTTTTGTTGATGTTTTACACAGTATTTTTGTATTTTTTCCCTTTTAGTGACAAGTTACAGCTTAGAAAGAAATTTATAAGCGGAAGTTCAAAATTCTCCCGCCATGACCTGATATATGAAAACTAAAGAACAGAAGAAGTAGGGCGCCTGGGTGGCTCAGTTGGTTAAGCGACTGCCTTCGGCTCAGGTCATGGTCCTGGAGTCCCGGGATCGAGTCCCACATCGGGCTCCCTACTCAGCGGGGAGTCTGCTTCTCCCTCTGACCCTCCTCCCTCTCATGCTCTCTGTCTCTCATTCTCTCTCTCTCAAATAAATAAATAAAATCTTTAAAAAAAAAAAAAAAAGAACAGAAGAAGTAGATGAGATTAAGTGACCGAAAGAGTGATGGCAACGTGGCAGGATTAGATTAAGATTCTACCATGAACAGAGCCCTTATTCTAAACTGTGAGTTCCTAATGGAAGGAAAAAATGCCTTTAATCCTAGTGCCCAGTACAGTACCTGCTAGTACCCAGATGATGCTCAATGAATTAACAGTATGTGACGCATTAGAATATATGGGTAAAGCCAAGATGATTTCAAAAAAATGATAAAAGCTTGAAGTCTTGATGATTTGTGGCCTTTGATAATGGATCCTGCTGTTTGGAGTCACTGTTTCTTCTGGTCTAGTTAACAATTTAACAATCATCTCCCATACTGACCTGGCATGAGAGACCAGAAAGACTCGAAGTCAACCCCAAATCCTTGGGAGTCTATGCATATGTTTGGGTCATTCTCTGCTTATTCAGTAAAGGATGGGACCCCGCGTTATACAAAACATACATTTATATCCAGCACTACTCTGGAGTGGAAAAAGTACTCTGCACCCCGCCCCCCCCAAAAAAAGGCTGTAAGAACATCTGATTCCACAAATCAAAATTTGTAATTTTTCTTGTAAGATTTGCTAACACAACAGAGTCATGATTTTAGTCTCCCTACACAGAATCAAAGGTAGGGCTGACTTTGTTAACTTGGGAATCTATAAAATAGGATCTATTATATTTGCAAAGACTTTCACATTTGAATTAACTAAATTTCCTGTCTCCTCTGCTATATTGATCTTAAAGATTGAGCAAAAAGAATTTCAGGATATGCCTCACCAGCAGATTATCTGTTATACTAGCAGTCCCCTGGCCCTGGTTTGTTATGCCTGGGCTCAAGGAGCATTTATAGATCTCCAAATCACTTCCAGGCTCTATAAATGTCATCACTTTGTGTTATTATGTGATTACGATGACTTGAAACAACTCAATAGCTTATTGACACAGAACCAACATTATTATATTGTCTCCAACTGATACTTGTGTGTAATAAAATTGTGTCCAGGTTTCTGACTACATATGATGAATTTATAATCTCCTAATATTAAGAGCAGCTTAAGTAAAATTATAAGTCCATCTGCAGTGATTGTCAGAAGCAGGAAAAACAATGAGGAGTGTATTTCCTAAGATTTTACCTAATCTGTATGATAAATATCATAAGTAATGACAGTAAAAAACCTACTGTCATTATAAATTTTTAACTATGCATTAAAATAAAATCTTAGAATTTTAATCCTGGAAAAAAGTAATGGTTCCAGTAATAAACTATACTAGAAAGTACATACAATAAAACCTTTACTGATATACAAGTAATTAAAACCATCATTTATTGGATTTTTGTCTATATTACACTTTTTTAAAAGGCAATCACAAAAAAATAAAACCGGTATTAGGGATTTGGTCAAAAAATAACAGTTTTTAGTTGACTGTCTCAATTCTAGAAAATGGGTATCTATGGTTACAGTCCTGAGACAATGAATGAGCTGATATTCATAATAACTCCTTAGATATTGCCATAATTAAAGAATATTTCAATTAAATTTAATAAGAAATTCAGATTTTACCAAAAAGAGCTAAAATAAGGTATTAATGGAGAAAACACTAGGTTAAGAGCCAACAGACACACATGGGTTTCAACCCTTGCAATAGTACTGACTGTCCCCACATCATTTTAAGTTCCGTGAGGGCAGGAACTATTTGTCTTACTATTGACTCTTCACTCAATAAATATTTGTTGCTTAACTGGCTTAGCTTGGTGGACTTGGATTTAAACTCTCTGATACACAGTTTCCTTCCCTGCAAAATTTCTGACCCACAAATCAGGTTCTGGTGAGGACTAAAGAGGTCCTGTAAACCACCAGCATAATGCTAGAGGTACAGCCGTCCTTCCATGAAGGCTGGTTCCCTCCTGGGTACTCCCACCCATCATCCAACTCAAACAGTCTAAGCAATAGAATACTCAGGGATCAATACCTCCACCAGATAAGAGATCTTTGTTCTGATTGAGAGAAACCTTCCAAACCCTGATCCACCTTGCTTATAGGAAGCTCAGCATTGAAAGCAAGGGAGGATGGTGGCTGCCTTGCCTCCTGCCCAAGAACAAATCATCCACTGGCCCAGTCTGGAGTCAAGGGCAAGACTGAAAATCAAGATTTATTCTAGGAAACAAAGGTCAAGGTAGACCCAAAACCAAGCCTGCCACTGTTTTTCTTTATGCATCTTTGTTTTCCTACAATGAGCATTTTTTTTATTATTTCTTCTATTTTAAAATCACTTGGAGGTTGGGCACCTGGGTGGCTCAGTCGTTAAGTGTCTGCCTTCAGCTCAGGTCATGGTCCCAGGGTCATGGGATTGAGCCCCGCATCGGGCTCCCTGCTCAGCAGGAAGCTTGCTTCTCCCTCTCCCACTCCTCCTGCTTGTGTTTCCTCTCTCGCTGTGTCTCTGTCAAATAAATAAAATCTTTAAAAAATAATAAAAAAAATAAAATCACTCGGAGGGCACGTTGTGCATGGAGCACTGGGTGTTATACGTAAACAATGAATCATGGAACACTACATCAAAAACTAACGATGTACTATATGGTGACTAACATAACATAATAAAAAAAAAATCACTCTGTTTCAGGTGATCCTCTGGAGTTTGTATGTGGAATACTATTAAGTGTATAATTTACACACACACACACACACATACATACACTTGATGATAAATATAAAGGCTTTCCCAGGGGGCGCCTGGATGGCTCAGTCGTTAATCATCTGCCTTCAGCTCAGGTCGTGGTTCCAGGTTCTGGGATTGAGCCCGCATCGGGCTCCCTGCTCAGCAGGGAGCCTGCTTCTCCCTCTCCCTCTCCACCTGTTTGTGTTCCCTCTCTCACTGTGTCTCTCTGTCAAATAAATATATAAAATCTTTATAAATAAATAAATAAATGAATGAATGAATGAATGAATAAAATAAAGGATTTCCCAGAGTGGACCTTGAATCATTATACTACACATTGACCTACCTTTTTAGAGTCATACAAGCTTTCCTACTGACCTCAGTTTATGCCTCTATATATGGACATAAAGAAATTGAAGACATAAAGAAATTCAGGATTTTAATCAACTGAAACTAAGCTAAAAAGCTTTCCATTTAAAAGTTCAGAAATTCTCCAGGTCCTAGGTTCAAAAGAAGGATCTTTCAAATTCTTCCTAAAAGTATTAAAATATTCATTATCCTAGTTCTCTAAACTTTCTCCTGTATAATAGAAAATGCTACAAAATGCAAACATACTCTTTGACTAAAATAATTTGTGATCATTCCTTTACACTACATTCAAAGGAAAACTTAAGATGATAAAGTTGTTACCTTCCAGTTGAATGAGAAAGGCTTTAGATAAAGCTGGATATCTGACCCTTCCAAAAAAAAGAATAAAATATCCCCGTGTCATGACCCCATCCTTAGGCTTCCCTGAGACCTTACCACCTTCCGAAGTATTCTCCACCTCACAGAGCAGAGGCTCCAGACTCAACTCAAGCCAACAAACGTGTATTGAAGCTCTGGTAGACCATTAATCTGTGTGCTCTTAAGGAGGCAGCATAACTGTCCGGACACCACCATAAAGACAACAAGCCCACAACAATCTGGCTCTCTTCGAGCGAACCAACACAACCATCCCATCTCCTGCCAGAAACTAAGTGAAGCCAGTTCTTTCCTGAGCAGCGTTATGTTCACTGTTTACTAAGAGCACTCAACACTTCACTAAGTTCGGTGGGTAAAGTTACAAAGGGGGAAAAGCAACTTAAACTTGAAAGGCTCTTCTGATAGTCCAGGAATGAGGCAATTAGGGCCTTATCTAGTTCAATGGTCCTGCCTCTGCTTCATTTCCCGCACTCTTGTCTAAAAATCCTTTCCTTCTCTGTCCCTTGGATCCCCATAATGTGGCTAGAGTTTTCATGGTTCTCGACCCTGACCCCCCAAATCTGCTCCCAGTGACTTATTAACAGCAAAGTCTAAGTGATTTTTAAAGCCCTTCCGTGGGTATTTGCACTCTCAGCAGAAAGTAGGAAGCCCTCAAGGAATGAATTTTCTAACTGTGGCATTTTAAGTATTCTCTAATGGTGCAAATACCTGCCTCTCCAGCTTGGTGGGGCAGATTTTTGGAGGATAAAATACCTTATCAGGGCTCCTAACATGGTACCACACAGGTGGTGGCGCGTGTACACGGCCAGCTTTACTGGTGCCAAAAATCTCAGTGGTGAGATAGCATTTTCCCATAAACGCACAGGCCAGTTAACATACAGTCAAAGGGCTTCCCAGGAGAATCTGGGGACATCTCTGCATCAGTGAATTTGTCTTAGATTACTCTGGGCTGAAGAAAAGGTCCTAAAGAAATATTACAAAAGCAATGATTCCAAAGGCCTAGAGAGACTCAAATAACAAATGAGCATGATTTATTGAAATACTGTTGTTTGGGTTCTTTTGTAAACTGAAACCCCTTACTCTACTGTTTGTAACTCAAAGAACTCCTACTGGAAATGCAAGATTTACCAGTTCCACCAATGTGGAACATATGTGTGCATGTGCCCGTGTACACATACACGTACATACACACAAGGAGGCCCAGTGTTACAAAGCTGGCTAATGAAGGAATCCAATCTAAGAGTATATATTTCCCTTCTTCCATTCAGCCCAGTGTGTCTAAAAGCCAACAGCTATTCCTTAGAAGGTTAAGAGACAAAGTCGGAATAACCAGATAGAAGTGTGCTTGATAAAGTACCCTAAAAAAGGAGGGAGGAAGGGACGCCTGGGTGGCTCAGTCGTTAAGCGTCTGCCTTTGGCCCAGGTCATGATCTCAGGGTCCTGGGATCGAGCCCCGCATTGGGCTCCCTGCTCTGCGGGAAGCCTGCTTCTCCCTCTCCCACTCCGCCTGCTTGTGTCCCCTCTCTCGCTGTGTCTCTCTCTGTCAAATAAATAAATAAAATCTTTAAAAAATAAAAATAAAAAAAAAAAAAAAGGAGGGAGGAAGGGAAGACTGTTCAGAAGCCAAGGAACTTTCCAGAGGCAAGCCCCTGGAGTCATACGGCCTGGGTACAAAGCCCAGCTCCATCTCTCTACCAACACTATGGCAGGCATGTTATCTATGCCTCAGTTTCCTCATCTAAAAATGGTATAATAAGAGCTCTTACTTCTAAGGTTAATATGAAGACAGAAAAAGGAGTATGAGCCTGGCCTAGCCTTACTAAGTGTTCAACAAATGTTCATCATTGTTACTATTTTTAGGCAACTGTTTTCTGATCCTTTAAATCTAAGTGTCTACAGTCTAAGAATTCTCACTTCACCCTATGTGTGGAAATCGTTTCTGACTCAATGACATTTTGAAAAAAGCCAAGCATGAAGTAAACAGAGGCCACGTCTGACAAGAGGAAAAATCCTGAGCTTCTGGCTGTATCACCACTACAACCATTAAGAAAGGGGGATTCTGGGGCGCCTGGGTGGCTCAGTCGTTAAGCGTCTGCCTTCGGCTCAGGTCATGATCCCAGGGTCCTGGGATCGAGCCCCGCATCGGGCTCCCTGCTCCGCGGGAAGCCTGTTTCTCCCTCTCCCTCTCCCCCTGCTTGTGATCCTGCTCTCACTGTGTCTCTCTCTGTCAAATAAATAAATAAAATCTTTAAAAAAAAAAAAAAAGAAAGGGGGATTCTGATGTAAAGAAACCAGAGAACAAGAGTATTTCTAACCTCAAAATCAGAGACTCACGGATGAATATGCACAGTAATAGATCTCTACTATGTAAGGCTGAAGGTTAAAAAAGACCTTAAAGTTGAATTCCAACATTCTGGTGGTGCCTGCTATATGCCTAGTTTCCTTCCTATCCCCTAGAATCATTTAAAACAGGCTTATCCTGGGGCGCCTGGGTGGCTCAGTCGTTAAGCGTCTGCCTTCGGCTCAGGTCATGGTCCCAGGGTCCTGGGATCGAGCCCCGCATCGGGCTCCCTGCTCAGCGGGAAGCCTGCTTCTCCCTCTCCCACTCCCCCTGCTTGTGCTCCCTCTCTCTCTATGTTCCTTCTCTCTCTCTGTGTCTCTCTCTGTCAAATAAATAAATAAAATCTTTAAAAAATAAATAAATAAAATAAAATAGGCTTATCTTTCATCCACATGATGGTCCTTCAAATATTTGGAGAGAGCTAGCCATTGTTCCCTTGATTCTTCTCCTCTCCAAAAGAAACAGCCCCAGTTTTTCCATCATTCCTCCTATAACGTAGCTTCCGGTTCTCTCATCATCCTTGTTTCTCTCCTCCAAATTCAGTTCAAATTGTCTGTCCCTCCCAAAATGTGATCTGCAAAGCTGAACAAATGCCAGTGTCCCCTGACCATCTATGGCTAGGACCAAAGTAGCCTATCCCAGGATTCATTCCCCCTTCCTCTTCAGGAACAGAGTATCAATTTTATTCAGGTGAACAGGCCTTTAGCTGAAAGGCTACATTTCCCAGACCTCAGTGAAGTGTGGTCATGGGACTGAGTCTTAATCAATGAGGTAAAAATGCAAGCAGTAGTATTGTCCAGGATTTCTAGGAAGTCTCTTTTAAAGACCGAAAACACACCCTTCCTTCTGCTCCTCCATCTCCACTACCTAGCATGGAGCTAGGATGGTTGTGGCCACAGCAGCTGTTTTGGACAATGAGGTGACCTTAGGGATGGGTGCCACCACCACGGGATGGTGCAGCAGGAAGATGGGTACCACAGGAGTACCAAACCAGCCTTCTATGACTAGTTAGGTAAGAGAGAAACAAATGTTTATCTTGTTCAAGCCAAACAAAATCTTCTCTACAACAACAGTCCTATCACCTCCCCTAGGTGATGGAGTTGCTTTACTACACTCATGGTGGTTCTTTTCACTTTCCACTAAAACAAAGATTTCTCGAGTTCCTGCTTCCATATGGCTTTGTGCCAGACACAGGATACCAGAGGAGGCAGGCACAACTCAGCATTAGTAGTCCTATTCTAGAAGAAGCGATAAAATACATACATAAATAATTATAATTCATGGTACGATGATAAGTGCTCTAAGAGAGGTTCAGATAACATTCAGTGGAGATAGAGAAAGGCCCTGTGGAGGAAGGAGCATAGAAGCTACAATACGTGGGTCCAAGGGGAGGGAACGCCTGGCAGATGAAACAAGCTGGAACAGCCACAGAGGCCAGAAAGGGTAAGGCATGTCCAAGAAAGAGACGCATTCTTCATTCTGTATCACTGACACATGCCTTCAAATTACAAAGATCTTGAGTGCTTGAGGTCTTTTATGTGAAGTAAAAAACAAATTTGCAAGATCATAGCACCCTGTAAAGCCACTTAGTGCCTCCATGGAATCAATTCAATTCACAAGACATCTATAGAGCACCAACTGTTTTGCCGTCAAGTAAGAGTTTCTCATAAAGAGTTTTCTCCTAATCCGTAAATGTGATCAAACGTTTTCCACATTTTAAAAAACACTTGGAGGTGATACTTTGCCAGTATTCTACTAAACTAGATGAAATGTTTCCAAGAGATGTATTCTGAGATTTAATAAACTATAAGCACACAATACAAATGTTATTTCTCCTTTTCCTCTTATAATTGATTGATTTATTGTATTAAACTGAGTATGTAGTCAATAAAAGTTACAGAATCAAGAGAGTAAAGCATGTGGAAATAATAGAGTATTAGAGTTAAGCATGCAAGACCCAGAGCCTCAGTTTGCTCATTTGTAAAATGGGGATAGAACCTCCCTGGACTGACCTGAGGATTTAACCCTAGAGCTATGATGACTACATCACAGGGATATAGTAAGTTTCAGTAAATGCCCTTATTAGTAGTATTATTCGTTCCTTCACTCCCTGTCAACCAAGATGGACCCTCAATAGAGACACTACTGGCATTTGGGGCTAGACAGCTCCTTGTAGCATGGAACTGTCCTATATATAACAGCTGGTTTAGCATCCCTGTCCTCTATCCTCTAAATGCTAGCAGTGACACTCAGGCATTATGACAACCAAGCCTACACATTCCCAGATGCTCCCTAAGGGAGCTGTACCAACCAGGAATCAATGAGCTAAACCAAAGACATACACATGTGTCATGCCCAGATGGCCAATAAGCTAGAACTGCTTAAGACACGGGGATTCAAGAAAATACTATCAAGTAGTTATGAATGTATTTAATATGCATGTACACTGAAAAGACATGTCTACATGTATCATATGACCTCACTGATAGGAGGAATTCTTAATCTCAGGAAACAAACTGAGGGTTGCTGGAGTGGTGGGGGGTGGGAGGGATGGGGTGGCTGGGTGACAGACATTGGGGAGGGTATGTGCTATGGTGAGCACTGTGAATTGTGCAAGACTGTTGAATCACAGATCTGTACCTCTGAAACAAATAATACAATATATGTCAAGAAAAAAAAAAAGAAGATAGTAGGAAGGGAAAAATGAAGGGGGGGAAATCGGAGGGGGAGACGAACCGTGAGAGACTATGGACTCTGAAAAACAAACTGAGGGTTCTAGAGGGGAGGGGCGTGGGAGGATGGGTTAGCCTGGTGATGGGTATTAAAGAGGGCACGTTCTGCATGGAGCACTGGGTGGTATACACAAACAATGAATCATGGAACACTACATCAAAAACTAATGATGTGATGTATGGTGATTAACATAACATAATAATAAAAAAGAACTATCTAAAAAAAAGACATGTCTAATATTCCCATAGATAAAGCATCTCAACTTATAACACAAATAATAGGAATTATCAAAAAGAGCCACAAATAAAAGCTTTCTCTATATTCCATGGTGGCTCTCTACCCTTCTCATCACCTCCTGGTCCACAAGTTTAGTTCCACCCTCATCATCTGTCCTCTAACTTAGCTGGTTGATCTGCTTTCCCTCACTGCAGCGAGCATTATCTCTACAGAACAAAAGTCAGATCATTGCACTTCCCACCTAACATTTCTTCAAAAGTACCAAACTTCTTGACATAGGAAGTCCTCCACAGTCTTACAAGACTCCACTCTTCCAATTCCATCTCCTGCTGACACAGCCTCCTCAAGACTCAGTTCAAAGAGCAATCTTTGTGATCTTCCTTGGCTCCTGGCCCCCTCAGGCCTACTTGACTTCATTACTCCTTTCCTGTGCTCCCAAACCTCTATTATAGCACCTGTCGCTGCCATGTAGCGCAATTGTTTATTTACATGTTTTCTCCATCTGTGTCTCCACTTATAGGCACAATAGGACCTCAGTTAAATGTCTGTGGAATAAATATATTAACGACAATATTCACTGATTATCAATCAAATCTAGATAGACTAATAGCTTTCTCACTCCCTTGAACTTCTCACTGACCTTGCTCTAGTTTCATGCAATAAAAAGAAAACTATTATAAAAGAAAAAACACATCATTAATTGTGATTCTTACACATTCTGCCTAAAACCCCTCACAAAGACAAGTGTTCACCTTAAAATATACTCTTCCCCCTTGAAATTCTTCTCTTTGCCCAGAGGACTCTACTTAGCCTCCTGGTTCCATCATTCTATCCTCAAAATTATAAGACCTTATCAGTAAACTCTGCATGGGACCAGGTTTGCAGGAAGCATATACAGAACACATGAAATGGAAATATTGGATCCATTCAGAAGTTTGAAATTTTCTGTAACATGACACTTTCAATCTGTGCTTTGAAGACCTGAGAAGTGAAGAACCAAACATTTTGGGGGTAGAAAGGCAGGTTATAAGGCCTATCTTCTAATGCTTCCTTGTCTGATAGTTTCACCTCCTTTAAAAAAAAAAAAAAAAAAAAAAAGCAAGTTCTACAGATAGAGTATTTGACAAGTGGTTCCTTTATTTCAAAAGACCACAGCATGGTGGCTGTTCCGCTGCACTGACCTAACCAAGAGCTGGTCAACTATGAATGATTTCACACCAGGCTCCCTGTGGGGCCAAATGTTTACTGAATGCTCACCAAGTGCCAAGACCTTACATGTTCACAATGTCCTTTAAATATTCTCAGGAGCCTGCAGGAGAGAAATTATTAACACCTATTGTATAGTCCAAGGAAACTGAAGCTCAGAGCCATCAAGTGGGGTACACATCTGGAAAGTGACCAAGCTAAATCTCCGAACTCCAACACCAGGCAGTGTCCCAGCACCAGAAAGGATTTGGCCACAGGTAACCATGTCCAGGGTAGGCCCCTGAGATTAAGGATCCTTGGGTAGGCGGAGAAGGGGCAGTGCGGGCATGGTCAGAGAGCTTCTATAGTGGTAAGAAGAGCCCAAAGTTTTACTTAGCAGCCAGAGATTTAAGTTTGTATCACTGGCTTCAGTTCATTCCCACAATTTAGGCTACCTTCTTTACCTTCAAGGAAACTGTAAGAATTTTCTCTTTATAAAATGTGGGTTATTTTAGCATAGAATTTTTGCAAATATGTACTAGTTCCTCAGAACTTATTCAAGATGCTAAATATTCCTTTTTGAAGCGATCCTAAGCAACCCTAAATCATCTGTCCTACAGTGCAAATCCCCAGAATATTCAACGCCTTTCAGAAAATGTAATGGCATATTTAAAGGCACGGGGGGGATCATTTTTTAATGTTCCAGCTCATTTGTTTCACTGGAGACCAAGACAACAAAATCATGAAAGCGGGGAAGAAAATTTTCAATTATAAAGATTCTAAAAACAACATTTAGTTGTATATTGCTATATTTTAAAACTGCAATCAAGTTTTACAGATTATACAATCGATAAATCCCAATATTTATATAAATTCCCTTTAAATAGAGCACCTAAGATATCCATTAACAGTTACTTCTAGCTAAAAGCCAAATTGTTTCATCTTGTTATACCTATCATTCAGTTTTAACTTAGAAAAAGGAATGAAAATAAAACATTGAAGAACTTAAAAGTAAGAGCTTATCCTAAAGTGAGTTCGATCATTTGCTACTCGCATTCTCCCTTAATGTTATTATGTACACATTTACTTATTAAATTTCCCTAAATGATTCTTTCAAAATCTGCTAAGATGAAGGAGCAAAGGTGTCGTTCAGCCTGATTTTTCTTTAAAGCCATATATTAAAAGTTACCCTGGTGTGTTCCTCTCAAAATATAGCTACGTTGAGAGTTCTCATTTGTAAAAGTAAGGTTGGCAGGGAGAAAATGAGATGAGAAGGAGAAAATCTCTAATTTGTCATCAGTAAAATAAATCAGGAAATAGCCTTTAATCTCAAGAGTACAATTTACTGATTTAGTAATTTATTTACAAAATTGATGGAAATTGTTAACAAGGAGTTAATTGATTTGAGTCACCTGATTACCACAGTTAATTAACCACACTGACTTAATCTTCTTTGAAAACATCAACTAATCATTTCCCAGGTGTCAAGGGTAAATCGTTAAATAAAAAATAAACTTCTTTCTCCCTCTTCAAGGGAGATTTCTTGAGCATGTTTTCTTTGCAGATTCCAATCTAGCAACAAGCCAAGTTTGGGTTTTTTGGTTGTTGTTTTTTGTTTTTTTTTTTAATATAGCTACACTGAGAGAGCTGCCATCTTTCCAGAGTTTTTTCCTTTTATGAAAGGATAATAAAGAAAAAGCAGCCTCGCAACCTTACCATCAGTGTCATTTTGAATTACTTCAAAAAATGAGCTAAGAACACTTTTTGAATAAAAATGAACAAATCAAAGCCAATTGAAACTTTCTTATGAGAAAATGAGTTTTCAAAAAATTAACTTCAAAACGTATTTGGAGGGTGTGATCACAAAGAAACAGTGTGAGGGAATGGGGGGGGCACGGTATTACTGAGCTGTTCTAATCTTGATTGTGGTGGTGGTTACACAAATATATTCATGTATCAAAATTGATAGAACTGTATACTACACAAAGTCCATTTTAGTCTGTTAATTTTTTAGATAAAATAAAACAAAGCACTTCATAATGCCAATATTCAAGCCCACTTCTGTGAAAATTGTGAAACCTTATTCCCTTTTTTACAGATAGAAAAGTTAAGGCCAACCACTCACCCCACACACCTCAATATAAAAGGGGGCCGGGAGGAGTCTAAGAAAACCAACATTGTCAGAGAAGATCAGAAAGAATACATCCCATGTTTCTTGTGGCTATCCAGTTCTCAATTAGTAGATCCACTGCTTCTCTCAGGGCTGGGGGGCGGGGGGGCAATTGTCTTTGATCTGCCAATGCACCCTTAGTGCAAGAGGGCTCTGGAGGGAACCAAGTCCCAGGTCACCATGACAAATCACGCTTAGACTTGCTAAAGGGAAACAGAGCAAAACACCGTTCCCCTTCCCTCACTTTTTCATTCCTTCCATCATAGTGAAGTGTTTGAAAAATAAATCTGGATTACAGTAGGATTTTGTTGCACATATTCACAATCAGCAACAACTATTAAAGAGCTCTTTGATTTCCCTTACAGGGAAGTAAAAGCATTCAATACAAGATGCACCCTGCTTAGCTCAAGTCCCACATTTTCTCTTGTCTGCACTGCTGGGTTTAATTATTTACAGCGAGAATCATCTAACTTTCACTGTCTTCCAGTTAGTACGTTCAATTTTTAAACCATGCATTTTGTTTTTCTCCAGAATCTCTGCTTCCAATGATTACTTTGCAAATTCTTTCAACACCTCACTGCACCAAATATTAGGGAAGAGGTAAATTTTTATGGCAGAAGTGAACTGGAAAAAAAAATTCAGAGTTTTGGTACATAAAAATTAACCATTTAGTAATTTGACTTGAGAAAATATGTGTATTGTACCTCACTCATTTGCAAATTCTTTTTATTAATTACATACTGAGAACAAAACCAGAATTTCCTATCAATACTCATCATTATGGCCTAGAAAAAGTTTAACTACCATGTACATTAAACCCAAAAGCCTCCTCTCCATCTTACCCGGCACTGATGAATCCCTAAGGAATGACTGATAGAGTCTTACAGCTTTGTTGCTTTTAGGGTCAACCTCTTCTTTTTTCCTAACAATCCTATTTCAACTAGAGCTAACTTGAGGAAGGAGAGCCATACTAGAAGGTAAGAAGTTCTATCTTTGAAATCCATTTGACAGTTTCACAGCAGAAATTCCCCATAAAGTCATCCTAAGAAAAGGCACAAGCAATAATACATTTTTTTCTAGAAAAGCTGATTTAGGCAATCCAATTAAGAGATGAAGTTGACTCCTGAATTTCAAGACTCTCTCTCACCTTCTGGCAGCTTCTTCCTTTCTTTCTCCCCCATCAAAACATACAAGCTCTGGGTCTCGTTCTCACTGAACCTTGCTCTAGCAAACTTTTACTGTGCATTGCTATCTCAACTAAGTCCTTTACCCTACAGGGATAAAAATTAGTTTCAGGGGGGAAACAATGTCTTATTCCAAAGCACTGGTTGTAATGGTGACAGAGCAGACATCTTTGGCCAGGGTGAGAGATGCTTGGGGGCGAAGAGACCTTTCAGCACCTCCAGAGCCCGTAGGCAAATGCCTTCCACATCTCTACAAGAGCTGCCTCCTCAGATATATAGAGACTCCATTCTCACTTGGTTGTTCATTACTTTGTTCTAGGATGTTGAATAAGAGACCTTAGTAAGAATTTTTTCCATTGATATTAAAAAACAGCAACCTTTAAATCTGTACTTCACTGCCATCCCTAAAAGGAAGTTAGAATAGAACTCTCTAATTGGGTGTCATCTTTTGAGTTAAAAGATAAGTAATTAAAGAGAAGAGAATATTGCCAGATAAGGAATGGTAGCAGAGGAGGAAGCCAGCAGGCAAGAATCAATGGGTACCTACAGAGTACAGAGGGAAAAGTAGGTTAAAATAGAAATGTACTCTTCTGAACAGTAAGCTCTTTTGGACAGGCCTATGTCACAGGAATCTCTCCATTCCTTTTTTTTTTTTTTTTTTTTTAAAGAAAGAAAGAGAGCAGGAGGTGGGGACAGAGGAAGAGAGAAAGAGAGAATCTTAAGCAGGCTCCATGCCTAGCACAGACCCTGAGATCATGACCTGAGCCGAAATCAGATGCTGAAGTGACTGAGCCACCCAGGCGCCCCTCTATATCCTCTGATATAACTAGTTACATCATGCCTGAAGCAGAAGGCTTGATCAACACGTATTGAATGAATGACTGCAAAGTAACACAGAAATGTCCACTTTTGGGTTGCAAAGGTACCAGCTTCCGAAATGAGGTCATCTTAACATAACATGAACCATTAAAAGAGGCTTTGTTTGCTTGTGTACAGAGGCACTATCTTCCACTTGCTCCTACTTATCCACAGTCACAATATGTAAGAATAAGGGCTTTGGGTTCGAATCTTGGTTCCACCACCTAGTAATTGGATGGCTTTAGGCAAATTATCATACCTGTCTTTGCCTTGGCCCTTTGTCCATAAATTCAGATTGTTAATGAAGAGGTGGGTAAATTAATACCTATAAAACCCTTAGGATAGTGTCAGACATGTAAGCACTCCAAAATATTTATCCATAATTGTTTTAGCTCATTTCTGCAACATCACTACCCATTTATGCATGTAACTGAGCCATTCCTCTGCCTCTAACTTATTTGGTCATGGTGGCATATGGAGTCCTCAAAAGAATGGGATCTGGAATGAGAAATGTGCCCACAGGACAAGCAGCCATGGGCATTTTTCAGCAGTCTGGGCCTTCTTTGGTTGAGCCCATTTTTCCTTCATTCGTCAGGAACAAGACCCATGAATGTCCTGGCTTGACATGTGATGTTCTTTCCACCATAGTCCATGCCGCCTCCCTGAGTTGGGAAACCACTCCCCTCTTCAAAGAGGCCCTTTTGTCTGATCAAGGCTGTTTTCACTGTGCTGTGGTCTCAGACAGCTTTCTTTTGTGTTGTTTAAACACAGAATGACAGTCCACTAACATAATGTCTAAAAACTTTGCCTTATCTTTGTGTAAAAGCTACTGTATCAAATCTGTCCTAAAACTAGCAGAATGACCCATTCTGTATGTGCAGGGGATTCTCACAGGGTAACCAAGTGTCTCAGTTAAAGTTAGAAAAGTTAGGGAGACTGATGCAGAATCAGCTACTCTCAAATGCATTGGGAATCATCAGTAGTTGGGGGTCAGCGAGACGGAGGAAAGGGGAGAGTCAAATGGAGAGAAACAGCGTTGCTAAGCCACTTGTTTTGATAGAGATAGCAATTTTTTTTCTCTACTGGGTCTTCGATGGGGCCCCCAGGAGCCTGGGGGAATTAAGAGCTGGCAATACCAGGGACATGGCCAGGAGCTGACAATGCCCCTTCTTAACTTGAGAGTCCATGATGACATTTATCCATTTGTTCAACTTATATTTATTTATTTAGCCCGATTCTGGATACTAGGAATAAAGCAATAAACAAAAGAGATTTAAAAAAAAAAAATCCTTGCCCTCATGAAATTGAGGTATTAGAGAAGGAAAGACAAAAGGAAATAAATAAATAAGTCACATACATTATGTCAGATGATGCTAAGCACAATGAAGAGAGTTAATCAGGAAAGAATTGGAGAAGACCATGAGAAGGTGACCTAGGAGCAAAGACCTATAGGAGGCAAGGAGCAAGTCATGCACAATCTGAGGCAAGAATGTTCAGAAAGAGAGAAAACTAGTACAGAAGCTGTAAGGTACTATGTTGGTGGGGGGGGGGGGAGAAGGCAAAAATTATCACCATGCCTAGAGCACTGTGAGTAGGGGAGAGAAGGATGTGAGGTCAGGGAAGTGATGTGAAGGCCAAATGGTTAGGGAATTGTAGGCCACCATAAGGATTTGGACTCTGACTCTGAGATGGGAAGAGATGGTAGACCCACAGCTAGGTCATCAAAAGTCCCCTTCAAGGACTTTCTACATTCACTCAGCTCCATTGGGGTCCACCTCAGTTATAGAAGGGCACCTTGCCCAAGGTCATGCCCTTACTGGGGCAGGCGACATCTAGTAACCACAGAAGACCATTTCAGCCAGACTCAGAACACTCATAGCCAACTCTTGCTCCAGAGATTCCCCACTAGGTTGACTGAGGCCTTCTCACAGTTTAACTTCTTCCTCTGCCGTTCCTGCTTCCTCCTTTCTCTTCAAAGGTAATGATCTTAATGAACATCAGTGTCTGTTTCTGGACAACCAAACTTGTGTGTAACAGAAGCCATTGGGGCTTTTGAACAGAGGAGTAACATGATCTGACTGATGTTCTAAACAGGTGTTGAGAGTAGACAGAAGATGGACAGAAGGGAAGCAGGATGACCAGTAAGGAAGTTATTGCAATAATCTAAGTAAAAGTTGACTATGACTTGGATCAGTGTGGTAGCAAAAAACATGGTGAAAGGTGATTGGATTCCAGATACATTTTGAAGATTAAAACAATGGGATTTTCTGATGGATTGGATGTGAGGTATAAAAGAAAAAGAGGAGTCAAAGCAGAGTCCAAGGTTTGGAATCTGAGCAAGGATGGACCAGCCATTTACTAAGATTGAAAAGTCTATGTAGAAAGCAGGTTTAGGGCATTAGTGAAGATCTGGAGTTCAGTTTTGGACGTAGTCTAAGATGACTATTAGACAGCCAGGTGGATATGTCAAATAAGCAGTTGGATTTGTGGGTCTGGAGTTTAGGGTATTGGTCTGGATTAGATTCATAAATTTAGAAGTTGTCAACATACAGATGGTAAAGCCATGAGACAGGATGAGTCTCCAAAGAAGTAGTGTACATAGAAATGAAAAGCAGTCAGGGAGATGGACAGGAACAAGCCTGAGATACCAAAAAGATAGCAAGCAGAGGCCAGCAAGGGAAGATGGAAACCGGGAGAATGTGGTTTCTTAAAAGCCAAATTACGTGTTTCGTGGAGGAAGGCAGGATACACTGGGTCCGATGCTGTTATCAGTTAAATAAAACAAGAACTGAGAATGGATTATTGGATTTAACAGCATGGAGATCATTATTGACCATGGCAAAAGATGTAACTATCAAAAGTGGGAGCAAAAACTTGAATGGCATGGATTTGAGAAAAATTGGAGAGAAACTGCAGTGGATATGGACAAATCTGGGAAGGAATTTTGCCGTAAAGAGGAACAGAGAAAATAGGGTGATAGAAAGGAATGTGGGGAAAAGAGAGGAGACAATTAGTGAGAGATGAGACAGAATTCAATCTAAAACATGAATGAACTGCTTGAACTTCAGAGCATGGAAACTTCATCCACAGTAACAGGAGGGAAGATAGAATATATGGACAGAATGCATGCAGGTGATGATGGCTGAGTTATGGGAGCTTGTGGAGTTCTCTTCTGATGGCTTCTATTTTCACATTTATAAGAAGCAATGTCATCTGAGCAGGTGGTGTTGGAAGTTTGAAGAAAGAGGAGATGTAAGGAAGTAGGAAAGCAAATGGCCTAGCCAGGAAGCAAGTCTGAGGTTGAGATTAGTTTCAATTTATGGTGAGACCAGTCAACATAGTTTTGTGTTTTTCTCCTGCCAAATTCAGCTACAGCAATGCAGATGTGGCCTATAAGATTAACCAAGACTGGGCTTTTGCAGAACACAGGAGAGCAAGACAAAGGGGCCAGACTGCTGGCAGTATAGGCAAGGAAGTGATGTTAATGATGAGTCATAAAAATACAAGCTGGGGAAATAAATAAATGCAGGATTTAAGGGACAGTGTAAAGGTGGTAGGATCACGGACTCTAAGTCCCAGTGGGGTCAACAAAGAATTGGGCTTAGGATGTAAAAGAAATGAGCTGCAAGTTTTTCCGATACTCACATTCCAACCATGGGAGAGATGCCTGCTTTAGATGCCAGCAGGCTCTGTCGGGATACTCTGGGATAAATTGAAGGAGAGAGATTACAGTGGTTATAGAGAAATCTGTCTGATTTGGGTAAGAAAGGATTAGAAGACCTCCAATAGCTCTTCAGTTCAAAGAATCTAAGGTTCTTCAGCTCAAAGAATCTAAGGTTCTTAGAGTGGGAGGAAGGACTTCAAGGGTGTCCAGGGAAAGAGCAAAGAACACAATTAAGACACAAACAGTGGCTCTAGGGAGAGATTGTCATGTCGGCCAGGAAAGGAGATGGCCAGGAATGGGGGCAGTACTAGATGTGAAAGACTAGTTTTCCTTTTTACTACCTTGTAACATCCCCATCCAAAAGAAAGTACGGATTTAACAGAGTGTACTTTAACTACCACTGGAAGAAATTTACAGTGGCAGTTAGTATACCTTTAGTTACAAAACTAAAAAAATGAGAGGCTACCTAGATCAGTTGTTCCCAAATTGTCTGGCCCTTCAGAATCAACTGGAAACTCTTGAAAAACAGATGCCCATACTCCTGATTGAGTAAGTACGGGTTCTGGTCGAAGAATCTACTTTTTAAAGCTCCCTAGGTATTCTGATGATATACCAAGTTGGGTGAGCTGGTTGACTTCTATCTAGGGTCTCTAGAAATTAAGTTGTAATGAAATAATGCTTTTGAGAACATAACCAAATTTCTCACAGGTGAATTGCCCCTAGATATGATCAAGGAAACATGTAGCCCCATTTGCTCTGGCAGCTATAATGTAACAATAGGGGAAGCCAGACTAAAAACAAAGCTGAAACCTAGAAGAGAGTAGAGTCAAGAAAAACACAAAGAAAGAGAACTGGAGCCCTGACTGCACCTCACCTGAACCCCACTCTGCCTCAGAATTTTCTATTTAACATGAGCCAATAAATACCCCTTATTGTTTAAGCTGGTTTGAGGTAGGTTTTCGGTTTCTGGTTTCTCACAACAAAAAGTATCCTCCACACCCTTCCCCACATCAAAATTAAACCAGTGTGGAAGCACATGCTGACATTTTCTCCTCTCCTTTAATGAGATTATAATGTGGGTAAGATTGACATATTTCAGATTAAAAAAAAAAAACCTCCATTCTTAAATTCAACTTTATTTGAGGATTTTCCTATTAAATAATTGATTTTGATTTTTCAGCCTTTACTCAGCAAAGCTTCTCCTTGTTAATGAGATAAAAACCAAAAATTGGGCCCAAAGTGACAAGCAAATCTCTGACACAACAGGACAGGATGTTTTTATATGGGAATTCAAGAAAGTCTAGCATAACCTAATTGTAGCTACTATCTTCTTCCCCTTCCCCTTTTTCAGGTTTCCTTAACACCTGTTGGACCGTCAAAAGTAGGTTATGTTGTTACTTAATGTCAATCAGTAGATCAGTGAGTAAAGGCTTATTGTCAAAGTTACTAAGAAAGAATCTTCATGTGTTATTGACTGAGAGTACATAAACTTAAAGGAGACCTCTGGTATTGCTTACAAACTTGGATCTCAAGATCTGGACAATAAACAAGCCATTGTATCCATGGTAACAGTGGCTTAACTTTTCAATGCACAGAATGGTAATTACATTTCCTCCTTTCATTCATTTCTCCCTGTTCCCAATAACCTTGGGGGTCAGGCATGACCTGAGGGCTAATGACTAAAAGCATAGAGCTTTCAACATGAAACTTCACATTGTCTAACCTGTCACTTTTCTTGGAGAGACTTATTATTTCCTTGCATTGTGTTTTGGCACTGTCCTAAGTCAGAAGTACCCATCTTACTTTTGGAATGACAATGTTTCTAGTTTCTCAGCACATGCTATTAGAATAAGACTTATAGGCCAGCAAAATAACCATTGGCAGAGTGCGCATATATTTGGCATTTCTGAATTAATCCAGGGAGGTGTGAAAGAACCTGCTCTACCACTTACAGAAGCAGTCCTCAGGTTAAATGCTAAAGACCCTTGGATTTGCACCAAGATGTAGTCTGTCTCCATAGAAGCATTTTAATATGTCTCCAAACCTTCCTCTCTTCTTTCTTTCCACCCCATTCTCATAGCCAAGGCCTCCTGCCTGGAAAAGGGACAAAGTCTTAAGAATATAAACAAGAGAGCAGAGTTAGTTGGGAAAGGAAAAAGGGCCTAGGATTCGCTAAAAAATTAAATCATACAATGTACTCAAGAGCTCCTGTACTCTGTTCTTTTAGCTCATTTTCCAGAACTTTCTTGTCCATCACAAGTCTGGTCTAAATAAGAATCCTTTAGGCTACAAGTAAACCTTCTAGAGAAGTCCTTCTTTCTCCTGTTCTCCTAAACTTAAAGTTGCAACATGATCACATGAACACAGGGCATCATGTCTTTTGCCTTAATATTTTCAATACTTTTCCCCCCTTCAATTCATTGAGTTATCCCAGGACTGCATGCTCTTGAGAAATTTCTATAGCCCTGTAAGTCTGTCATCATGTATAAAATAAAAATAACATCAGTTGGTTTTACCTGATAAGGTGTCCTAGACCCATGTTGTTTTTGCAGCCCAGCCTCTGTTCACTGGTAGCCCTCCCCAATTTCCCTCTGCAGTCCAACCTTAGTCCATGACTTCAGGGACCAAGCATATGACCCAAGCCTAAGCCATGGACACACTTCATGCCATGGATACAGTGATTGGTTCTCCAATGAAGTTTGTGACCTAAGCAGAGCCCAAGATGCAACTGAGACTTTTGCTAGGAAAAATTAAGACAAAAACTCTTGCTCTTTCCCAATGGACATGACATGAAAGGATGTAGCTCCAGGAGCCATGACAGCCATCTTAGAACATTAAAGAACACATCTGAGAACAGAGTCATCTCAGAGTCAGGAGATAGAGAAACCAGATCAGCCTGACATAGTCTGAGCCCCCATTTTATATTAGGTTGAGCCAAAAGAAACTGCCAATATTTGGCTGTCTAGAGAAACAGCAATCCCATATGGTCCAACCTAATAGCAGTATCTTTTCAATTATGTATTTCAATAAACTTCCTTTTTGGCTCCAGGCAGTTTAGTTTAGATTTCTGTCATTTACAAACATAAGTGTCTAAACTAATATGTAAAGTTGTAGCCACGAATATGTTATACCAGCATGCACAGATGCATCAAAGAACCACTAGTGTTTAAAAAAAAAAAAGATACTATAGTATCCTCTCAAGTTTGAAAAAGAAGTTAAATTCTTGAAGAGGTTAATAAAGATGGATAGAAATATGTATGTAAGACCTCACAATCCATAAAACATTTCACACTCATCTCATTTAACTGGCATAATACCCTATAAGGTAGATATGTGCCCATTTTACAGATAAGAAAACTGACCTGAAGAGTTGAGTACATTGTCCTGAATTTCCCACATAGTAAATGGCAGTAAACCCAGATCCTCTAATTCTAAAATCTCACACTCTTCCCACTTCATTTCACCATGCTGAGATTGTGAAAAAATTGCTTAGGAAACATCTGCATGGACCCCAACAGAACACATGGAGCATCAAAGAAATGTCTCTGATTTTCAAAACAACAACCAATCTGATCATGTTAAAGAAACAGCCCAAAACTCAGGCTGAAACATGTCAAATCTTTCTAACATTGGTGAGATCCTGGCCAGCGTTCTAGTTTCTAAGTTTTTTAATTAAATATTTTCATTTAATAAAATAAAACCTGTCAGTGTTTCTTAGAGTGCCTGCTTAGAGAACATGGACAATGATTAATAATGACCTAACAATTACCTTGAATTAAGACTAAAAACCTATTCATGTAGCAGTCTGTACTATGAAACCCGGAGACCTTAGGAATGTGCTTTGATGGCCCAAGATTTTGAAAAATAGATCCGGAGGTACAGTCTTTGAAAGTTGGGGCACTGACGTGACATAAGTTCTGGACCAAGCTGAAAGCATGGCTGTAATTAACCTATCCTCTTAGACTTGAGATTCCTCTTAGACCTGAGACATGTGACCCATCCAATTTTTTTTTAAGAGGATTGACCAAGGTGATCTTTTCATCATACTTGTTCTCATATGACAGGTCAGGATCAACAGAAAAGCAATCTAGAGGCCTCCTCAACCAACCAGGCTGAGGACATTCCAAGTAACATGTATCTAAAAATGATCAATTAGAAAGACACAAAGAGGAGCCCGGGTTTACTCTAACATCGAGTTTCGAGTTTCGATCTTAGCTCTGACCTCGGCCACATGCCCTCAGGCAAAGGGCTTCACCACCTCCCTTTCACTCCTTTCAGGCCCCTCTCCTTGCCTCCAGGGTTTAGTTGCTTATCTATAAAATAATGCAAGTAGACCAGCTGGTAGCTAAGATTTCCTCCATCTGTAAAAGTCTAAGTTTCTATTAGAACAGGACAGGCACAAGATTGAATAAGGGAGTCTGAGCAGAAGCCCTATAAAAACTGGCTAGGAAGAATTTCAAGCGGAGAAAAAGAAGCCAACTGCTAGGAAATAAAAGCAGCAGTGATATCAGAGATGCGATAGAATCAAAATGTTGCTTGCTTGTTACCAGCCCCAGAATCCTTTTAAATATATGACTTTACCTGAAGATCTAATTGTCATAAAGCTGATACTAACTATAAAAGGCATTACCAAGCTTCTACTGGAGGAAAGAATATAACTGTTTAAGATCAATACCATTTTCTCAAAAAAAACTTCCAGTCATATCCTGAGATCTGGGAATTCTTCAAAGAAATGTTAGGGGAAAATGCCTAAGACTTCCTTATGTGCACTTAGAAATTAGAAATATGAATAGTAAGCCAAAAAAATGTTACCTTTAGTATTGGTCAACATAGTAATACCTGCTAGTTATGATCATTGTCTATAGGATACGTTAAGCACTTTTATCTCTTTATGTCAATAAAATGCCATGGAACAGATTCCTCCTGTTATCATATCAATTTGGCAGATAAGCAATCTGAGCCATGAAAGTTTCATGACTTCCCTGAGGTCACACAGACAGAAAGTGGTAAAGCCATTGCTGAAACCCAGACAGCTTGACTCCAGAGTTCAGGCTCTCCCAATTTTTCTTAAAAGCATAATACAAAATATGAAGAAAATACAAATAATTTTAGCTATAGATATGCTATAATTTTTTTAAAGACTAACCATAAAATACTCAGAGTTCTTTTCCAATGTCTAATGATGCAAACCTGCAAGAAGATCTTACCTAAAATGTGCGCTAAAATAAGGACATTTACAATGTCATCATACTTTACCTGATAGGTCAATACAACAGAAATCTAGAAATCTCCTTAACCTTCCAGGCTGAGGATATTCAGAGGGCAAGTAGGAAGACTGGAAGTAAGGATACCTGGGGTCAGGTGATAGAAACCTGAAAGGAATCTCTAAAAAAATATCCAGAGTTATGGCACAGCAGGTAGATTTTACCTTTTGTGGGAAAGACTTGTAAAATGCCACTCAGCTTCTTTAGTAACCTCACACATGGGTAGCAACCTAGGGAGCATGACACTGGGAGTAACGATACCTGGGGTCAGGTGACAGAAACCTGAAAGGAATCTCTGAAAAAATATCCAGAGTTATGGCACAGCAGGTAGATTTTACCTTCTGTGGCAAAGACTTGTAAAATGCCACTCAGCTTCTTTAGTAACCTCACACATGGGTAGTAACCTAGGGAGCATGACATTTTTAGTACAAAAGAAAAGAGACAGGGAAGTAGAGGAGAAAGTCACATACTATAGCAGTGAAATTATAACCTCCGGACTCAGAATCTCTTGGACTGGCCTCACAACTGCCATTTTCCAGCAGTATGATCTGGGGCAAATTACTTCATTGCCCAGTGCCTCCATTTCCCATCAGTAGGGACAGTAAGAATACTTACATCAAAGGGGTATTATAAAGACTAAATATCAATAAGTATAAAGCACTAAGAACAGGGTCTGCCACATATGTAAGTGTATGATATGCAACTCTTACCGTACATAATATTACTATATATTCTTATAGAAGATGGATGGATGTAAACTACCAAGAAGAGTTAAGTACAGTTTATTTGGTGACTAAACCATCAATCCAGGGGAGAAAATATCTGTTTTGATTGTATGGGGACAATCCAGATGTATCCCAGATGAATCCGGACTAGATTTCCTTTTGCCGGGCACTGACAGGAACATATATTAAATCCTATGGCTGCATTTAGGACACAAGATGTATATCACCCTAAGCGCTGTGGCAAACCCTCCACAATAATAATAAATCCTCTTTCTGTGTTACCAACTGAGAAAAAGTGTTCAAAGCAAGAATTATTAGCGGTCTCCCCCTGCCTCCCCTCCCTCTCCAAAGATTTTTACAAGACCAGTGGGGTTTGTTGGCGTTTCCAAACTTCTTCTCAGGAAGTCTGAAATGGGTACTGCTAGGAGTTGCTGTATAATTACTTAGTTGATTCCCTCTAAGGAGCTTACGCTAAGAATTGAGGAAAAAAAGCAGATTAACCATTTGAATACATGCTACGGCCCATCCACAAGCTTTTCCCTCTCTCCGCCATAAATGGGGGCTTCTACAGTCCCCACCCGTCAACCCCAATATGTGATCCAGGGAAATCAATGTATTGCTTTGGCTAATCCTACAACAATAGGGGTTTCATTTTCATTGTAGGGCAATTAAGTTGTCCGACGGGAAGGAAGGAGCAGGAGGGGAAAAGGGTGGGGGGAGAACTCTCCCATCCCCACAGACAGATTAGTCCCTGTGGAGGCAGCAGCGTCCGTTCTGTCTGTCTGGTGGTCGGTCACACGCAGCTCCGGGCTGCTACCTAGCAACGCAAAGCCTGGAGAGAGCTCGCCGGTTCCCCTGCCTCCTCTTCGCCCTTCCCATTCATCCCTGGTCAGTCTCCCCACCCCACCCCACCCCCCACCCCACTCCGCGCGCTACTCTCTGTCTTCAAGTTCCCTCTCTCCCTTCCTTCTCTCCCTTTTCATTCCTACTTGTCTTCTCTCTCCTCTTCCCCCTTACTGTTTTTATCCCCTCCATTTCTTCCTTTCTTTCTGTTTCTGTAAAAATGTAAACTCTAGCAACTTGAGAGAATTTTTAAGTGCTTCATCGCAGAAACTTTCTCCATTCGAGCCCTCAAAACTCTGGCCGCGCAGACGGGGCCTCATTCATCAACACAAAAGCCCCCACCTCCCTGTTGAAAAGGAAAACCCTTCAAAGAAAATGCCCCGGTATATCTGCTGCTCTCTCGTCCAATCCCGCTTCCCGGCCTTATCTCGGCTCGTAAATGATCTGTATCGAGATGCGGTCTCTTGAGGGTCAACGCGGGACCAAGTTTCGCTGAGGAGGAGAAGGGGGGGTACTCTAGCCCGCGAGGGGATCTCCCCCGCTAAGCGCTGCAGGTGGAAAACTGCGCACGGAGAAGCGCGGCGAATCTCTCAGCCCCCCAGAGAACGAATCAGTGTGGGGAGCAGACTGCGCACTGGCTGGGAGAACCTCTGTCTCCGGGTTCCAACCGCAGAGTGCTTTCGAGAGGCTCGGGAGAAAGTCCCGTGGGAACAAAGGCGGGGTCCCCGTGGGGTGCGCTGTCACCGAAACCGGCGGAGCTACTTTCTCAAGTTTGCTGCTGCTCAGTTGCCGGGCGGGCGAAGGAGGGGTGCTCCCGCTCGCCCCTCGCTGAGCAACCTGAGCGCCCCGGCGGGAGCCGCTCCAGTGCCGCCGCCCTGCCCTGCCCCCCCACCCCGACCGTGGTCCCCTCAGTGCTCTCACGGACTCGACCCCTGCCACTGCCGGGTAAGTCCGGAGCTCTGCGCGGAATTCCGGCCAGCGGGCGCTTACCTTGGCCACTGGCCGGCGCCAGGCAGGCGGCAAAAGCCAGCAGCACCGTGCACGCCACCGCCACCGCCCCGCGCTCCATCCCCGCCGCCGTCCGAGGCCCCGGCCTCGCCGTTCCTTCCCCGGGAGGTGGGCGCGCGTAGCACACAGCACCCGCCGCGCCTCTGCCCGCGAGCGCTCTGGTAGGCCTGCACCTCGGCAGGCTCCTAGAGACGGAAAGCCGGCCCGAGAGCCCGAGGCATCCCGTTTTCTACCCGCGCCAGTCCCCACCCTCCAGACGGTGCATAAAGCCCTGGAGACCCGACCGCCCCGGAACTAGCATGCGGGAATCCAGCGGGGCAGGCCCCCTGCCGCCCGGCCCGCCCCCTGCACTTTGCAGCGCTGGGAGGAGTAGGGACTCGAACACACGTGCGCTCACACATGCACACTCCACACGCGCGCGCACACTCACACACGTCCTCATACAGTCTCACACACACAGTCGCACACACTCCTCACTGTCACACAAACTGACAGTCTCACACGCTCACGCGCGCGCCGGCACACACATTCCTAGGTCACACACGCGTGCGCGTAGTCCACAGTCACACAAACACCGACACGTGCACGCACACCTCGCAGTTACACATTCTACGTTTACACACTCCTCGCAGTCTCACACTCAAATGCGAACACTCGCCTGACACATGCACGGGAGTGATCCGCTCTAGCCTCTCCGCAGGCTTTGCCTCCCCACAGAAGTTTGCGAGGCAGTCCGCGGGAAAATCTGCCACTGATACAGTCTTTTAAAAGGAAGAAAAATAAGAGAAGGAAGGGAAGGGGAAAGGAAATGAAAGGAGTAAGAGCGTGCTGGAGAGATTTGTGACCATTCTCTAGTCTGAAATCCCTAGGCTTCTCGGACACCCCGGTTTCTCCCATAGAGTTGAGACGCTGAGATGGGATGCTCTGTGTTTTTACAAAAGCAGGGGGGTAGATCCATGTGGGGGTGGGGGGTTGGATCCTTCTTTAGCTTTTCTTAAGCAGAACATACACACGTGTCACCGCCAGATCGCATTTCTTACAAATCTCTTCAATTTGAAGCAAAGTTGAAAAGAATGAACGTCTTCTATTTCGTACTGGTGCCCCTTTATAGGAGGGAGACACGTAAGGGCTTCAGAAAGCCCTGCAGCTCCCTCCTATAAGGCAACGTTAGACAGACTGCCAGGGGCTCCGGCCCCCAAGAGCCGTTCTAATGAACCTACACTCATCCTCAGAGCATCGTCCTCGGGCGGTACGCGACACTGGAGCCAACAGAAGGAAAAAAAAAAAAAAAGAAGGGAGGGAGGGAGGGAGGAAAAGAAAGAAAGAAGTGATGCACCTAGCAACTTATTTCCTGGCCCTGGGATCCCTGTGAGCAGGGACCGTTCCCGGGCCGAGGTCACCCCCAAATCTCCGGTCCTGGGCTCTGGATTAACTCGGCAGCAGGACCCCAGGGGCCCTTTCCCCCAGCCAGAGGGGCCATGACAGTGGAGGCGGCAGCCCTGGGCGCACTTAGACCTGGGCAGGGTCCCGCCGCCTCGCCCTTCCCAGGGGCGAGAACCTGCCAGTGACTGCCACCCCTTGTCCCGGAGCACCGACTGTCTGGGGCTCTGCTGATCGACCCCTGGCAGTACGGATCGCGTACCTTCCGTGGGCTTTGGTGGTTGGTGAAGCTTTGCGGGGAAGAGGATGGGGGAAGATAGGTATTATTTTAGAAAGACAAAAAGAGAAACAGAAATAGACACAGAGAAAACTTAAGACTTAAAAAGACCAGGGCTGTGAGAAAGGGCGACAGTCACTTCGTGGCTTTCTTTTCGGGATTTCTGGATTTGGAAATCCAGAGTTCTCTGCTCTGACCGAAGTCACTGGAACGTTATTAGCCTCCCCTGCACTACACTGGCGCTGTCCGGCGCCGAGGAGGAGGCAGGATTGGGGACCGGAGGGGCAGGGGGGTCTGGGAAGTGAAGAGGATGAGGCGGGTGGGAGGAGGAAAGCGGCGAAGGATCGAGAAGCTGCACTTCAGTCTCCGCGGGTGATTTATGCCGGTTCCGGGCGGCTGGGGCGATGGTACGAGACCGCGCCGGGGTCAGGCGGCTCTGACGCCCGCCCAGGCCGCGCTGCATAGTCAATGAGCGTCCCCGCACCGCGGGTTACAAAGAGCTGCGGCGAGCGCTGCGGAGGCTTGCGTGGGAGGGGCTGGGGGGCGCCCAGTGAGCGCGTGGGCGCGTGGGGGTGCAAGAGAGTGAGCGCCGGCGCGCGGGCGGGCGTGGGTGTGCTTGTGTGTGTGTGCGTGTGTGTGTGTGTGTGTGTGTGCGCGCGCGCGCGTCCTTTCACTGTAGCGGCCAGGGTTCCAAACATTCCTTTCTGCACTGAAGGGTTTTCCTCATTGTTGTTGTCTTTGTGCTCCAGTGTTGCCAACTTACTGGAATTCCTGACGTGGTTGCACAGCAGGGCTCAGGCTGACCGTAGGAGCCAGCTGCGTTTGTGTATGAGGCCGACCCCGCCGTTAATCCCAGAATAACGCGGGTGAAGGGGGAAAGAATGGAGGGAGAACGCGAGGGAGGGGAGCAGATAAAGGGTGGGGATGGGAATGAGGGACCACTAACGGAGTACGGTCCCTCATTCCCAGCACTGCGGATGTAAACTCACACATCCACACTCTTTTCCACTAGAAAATCTCATTTTCTCAATGCAACCCCAAATTCATGTCGTTCGAAAACAAAGCATCTTTTGCAGCCCGTACCATGCACCTGTTTATCTGCAGTTTCTATACCTGAGAAAACTCGATGCTAGTTTTAGAGGATTAAATCTAAGGACCAGCATCTGGGAAAACCCAAGTTAACACAGTTGTGACTTAAGCCAGCCTTTTTTCTGTACAATGCAAAAGTGTAATTTCTTTTTGACATTTCTCTCTACATATATGCATAGAAGACTTTACTGTTAACCAGAGACAGAGAGGAAAGTGCTGAAAAGTGAACTTTATCCTAGTAAATGTATGTTAACTGACTTCCTTGATACATTTTTGACTTGTGTATATTTATTTTACTTATGCGTCAACAACAAACTACTAAAAATATTTTCAGAGCATGATGTTCCTATGTTGAACCAACTTCTGATTCCTGCAGTGGGCATGAAGTTGTAAAATCTCCTTGATAAAATTCTTTTTTTTTTTTTTTTTAAGATTTTATTTATTTATTTGACAGAGAGAGAGCACAAGTAGGCAGAGCGGCAGGCAGAGGGAGAGGGAGAAGCAGGATCTCCGCTGAGCAGGGAGCCCGATGCGGGACTCGATCCTAGGACCCTGGGATCATGACCTGAGCCGAAGGCAGATGCTTAAGCGACTGAGCCACCCAGGTGTCCCTCCTTGAGTAAAATTCAACTTCCGTTTGCTATTAATCCAACCCAGATTTGCTTCCTAAGAGCCATAGAGCCAACTGCCCACTGAACAGCTCCAATCCAATGTCCTTAATACCTCAAACTCAACATGGGGGAGCCTGAACCATAAACCTTCCATGTTCCTTATCTCAGAAAGGGGCACCACCATCCAGCCCAGGGGCCAAGGTCTGAATTGTCATTTTGACCCATCCCTCTTCCCCACTCCTATATGCAGTCAATCTGTTAATATGCAACATTCTGTTAACTTAAATCCACTTTCTTCTATCTCAAACCCACCCATTTCTCTCAAACTCACTGCCAGTAGCCACCTAGACTCTACCACCTGAATTATGGCAAGAGCCTTCACAAGTTCCTTGTTGTCAGTTTTGCCCCCTACTGTCTGTCCATCTCTTTTCCATTCTGCAATCAGATGATCCAAAGTGATATTTGCATTAGACTAGTGCTTTCAAACAGAGGTCATTACTAATTAGAGGGTAAGAAATCAATTTAGTAGTTCAGACAAGAATTAAATAAAACAGAATAGAAAGTTTCATGTGGAAAGGATATGTATTGTTTCACAAAACTCCTGGTTCTCGTGTGTGTGTGTGTGTGTGTGTGTGTGTGTGTGTGCTGTGTCACCTTACATAAATCTCAGTCAAAAAAGCTTGAAGTATCTCTCCACAAATTACTTCTTAATTAAAAAGAGAATATAGTAAGAGACATGGAGAAACCTGGCAGATATCTTAATAGGTTTTATTACTATTCAGGTATAGTAAGGTCAATAGATCAGGAGATGACTGCCATTGGAAAGATAATTTATTAAACTTACAGCTCCCAAGAGAGGGAATACAGGTCACACCACTGGGGGGCCACAGAGGGAAGCATCAGAGTGAGCACTGCCGGAGGGAGAGGGGGAAATGTGCGCAAGCACCTTTACTGTGGTTTCTGAGGGAAGGAACAGGAAGACAGGGTAAACAGGCTTAGGATTGGCCAGTTTGTATTTGAAAAGCACTCCCTTGGGCCAACTCTCAGAGGAGGGAGGCAACAAAGGGAGGCAGGAAGGAGGTCAAGGCAAGGTGACTGGGTCATATTATCAGGTTGTCCAGAACAAGGTGTATCCAGTATATGCCTGCAGGGCAGATGTTAAAGCATTTTAAGATTACAGAAGCTAGAGACATGGTAAACATGGAGGATGCCTCATGGTATTACTGACAAAAATGCGCAACCTAGTCATGAGAAAGCATCAGACAAACCCAAACGGAGGGACATTCTATAAAATAACCAACTTGTATTCTTCAAAAATGGCAAGGTCATGAAATATAAAGAAAGACTGAGGAACTTTTTAGAGATATGACAATTAAATGCAACACACAGCCTTGGGTTTGACTTGGACTGGGGAAAAATAGCTCTGAAGGACGTTATTGGGAAAAGCAGAGGCATTTCAATATGGACTATAGATTGGATAATGGTATCCTGTTATGTTAAATTGTCTGACATTGGTTAGGAAAGAGAATGTCCTTGTTCTTAGGAAATATATCCTATAGTATTGAGGGGTACAGAAACATGATTTTGCAACTTATTCTGAAATAATTCAGAAAAAAATGTGTATGTATGCATGTGTGTGTTTGGAAGAGAGAGAGAGCACAAATGGGCCACAGGTATGTGGGAGTTTCCTGCACTATTCTTACAACTTTTGTGTGAATTTGAAATGATATTAAAATCAAGTGACTTTTTTTTAAGCTTGAGAAACTGAAAAATCATAAGTTCCACATCAACAGTTCCTCTCGTCTCCCTGTGTTTACTCCTATTATTCCCTATGTCTAGAACATTCTTTCCCTTCATCCCTTCGTCTGGTTAATGCCTATTCAACTTTCCAATCTCATCTAAAATATCTCTTCTTCCAGGAAGCCTTCCAAAACCCCCCATAGTGACTTAGGAGTCCCTTCTATATGTCATCATAGCTCTCTTTATTTCCCTCAGCCCAGCTCTCATCACACTTGTATTCCCATGACTGCCTCAAAGCTTCCCCCTCTGCAACCAGAATAATATGTTGCAGTCATGCAGACTGTATCGATCACTTGGTTATAACATTTCAGTAGTTTTCACATTATTCTGGAATAAAATTCAAAATTTTTAGCATAATCTACAAGCCTTTGCATGATCTGGCCCCTGGCAATCTCTTGACTCTCATATGACAGTCTAGACACACTGGCCTCCTCTTGGTTCCTCAAACATATTATCTGCTTTCCCAGCCTCAAGGGTGAGATTAAGAGGCCTAGGAGAGAGATAGGAGAGGTTCGTGGAGCTGCCTAAATTCCTGACTCCACTCCAGTTCTAGCTCCTAACCTACCTTTTGCTTGAGCAACTTGAGTGCATCTCCGCCACATGCAAAACAAACCCAGACTGAAACCATCAAAAAGCGCCAAAAAGACATCTTAAGGTAGCTCACCTACCAGTATGCTTCTGATGTAAGAACTACAATCCAAAAGGAAAGAACGCTGTATTGATGACCCTCCCCCCACCTTTTTTTCTTTTCTTTCTTTTTTTTTTTTTTTTAACAACTTTTGACTTGCCAGCCTTAGGACCAGGTCCTGAGTTGTAAGTCTGCCTGTGGGTAGCCAGGGCCAGGAAAGACACAGCAAGATCTAAAGGGACAACAAGTGCAGGAGCCATGGTATCCAAAAACAAACAGGAAGACACCAGATAGAATACGACAGGAGAATCCTCCTGATTTGCAAATATAGTCACATGAAAAGTCTTGGCAGAGCTTGAAAGAAACAACACGGAATCTAGCAAGTCTCACTGATTGAAAAAAAAAAAAGGTTCAATAAAATTAGGACTTTGCTGAAAATGTTAGGAGTTAAAGACTTGATCGCATGTAAATGTTCTGATCAAGCCAGCAGAGGCAAGAACCTGTGCAGGGGTACCTCATAGGGCCTCGTGAGGAAGGCTAGGAATACAGTAGCAGGGTCAAAGTGGTTAGCCTCACTGCTTTTAAATTCCTCTCTCTTAGGAGCAATTCCTGCAGGTAAAGGTCAGTGCAAACATCTGCCTGGATAATGACTCTTGAGAGCCAGAAGCCCAATACAATTCCATCAGTCCCACAGTCCATCTCTTATCTCAGGGATTGTGAAAGAGCTGGAGGTTGTAGAAAAATATGTGATAAGAAGCAGTATATGCATGAAGAAAAGGCCTATATAAAGTCAGGACTCAAGATCATAATTATACATAAATCCAGTCTTCAATATACAAAAGTATGGGGACTGCACCAGAATTCAACCAGGTTCCCCGTTAAAGGAGCTGGATTTGTCTTGCTCACCACCAAATCCCCAGAACTAGCATTGGACCTGATACATAGCAGGTCCTCAAAAAATGTTTGGGGAATGAATGGAATAAAACAGCATAAACTTTGCATTTGGCTTCTGGTATTCCACTCAAATGAGACCTTACAAGATGCAACTTATTCTTTTTTTTTTTTTTTAAGATTTTATTTATTTATTTGACAGAGAGAGAGATAGCGAGAGCAGGAACACAAGCAGGGGGAGTGGGAGAAGGAGAAGCAGGCTTCCTGCCAAGAAAGGAGCCCAATGCCTGGCTCGATCCCAGGACCCCGGGACCATGAACCGAGCCGAAGGCGGATGCTTAATGACTGAGCTACCCAGGCGCCCCAAGATGCAACTTATTCTTGAGATCTTGCACTATAGGAAGCGTCCTCAGGGTATTTCAGAGTTTTAACTTCTCCTTAGCAACACTTGTCTTTAGGGTCTACAATTAATTTTGAAATCTGAGGGTTGTTGTTTTTTGAGTTTTTTTGTTTTGTTTTGTTTTTTATTTTAGACAAAAACTAACAGAGCCCAGATAGCCCTTCCAGGTGTTAGCTCCCTCGGGGAGGAAAGACCCCGCCCACAGAGAGCCTTGCAGTCTCTGTTCCAGGATCCCATCCAGGACACTACGTTAAATTTAGTCATCATGTCTCCCAAAGCTCCTCTTGACTGTGACAATTTCTCAGACGTTGTTTTTGTTTTTGTTGACTTGGACAGTTTTGAGGAGTACTGATCAGGTATTTTGTGTAATGCCCTTCAATTGGAATTTGGCTGATGTTTTTCTCATGATTAGACTGGGGTTATGGGTTTTGGAGGCGAGATGACAGAGGTAAAGGGTCATTCTCCTCACATCATTTGAGGAGTAAATACTATCGACATGACTTACCATGTTGATATTAATCTGGATCACTTGGCTGAAGAAGTGTTTGCCATGTTTCTCAACAGTAATCACTCCTTTTCCCCTGTTGCATTCTGTACTCTCTAGAAGAAAGTCATTATGCACAGCCCCACTATAGGAGTAGGGAATTTTATACTCCATCTCCTCAAGGGCAAAGTGAGGGAATTCTTCTACATGGATAGATTTATCCATTCATCTTTATTTATTCAGTGTTTTATTTATATCAATATAGAATTATGGATATTTATTTTATAGTTTGGGTTATAATCCAATACTACATTATTTTATTGCTCTAATTATTCTAGCTTTGGTCTTTGGGAGCTCTTTCAGTTGACCCATATGTCCCTTTGACCTGAAAACAGTAATTACAATTTACTGATGGGGCACCTGGGTGGCCCAGTCAGTTAAGCCTTCAACTCTTGGTTTCGGTTCGGGTTGTGATCTCAAGGTCAAGATCTCAGGGTCATGGGATCAAGCCCCCAGCTGGACTCTGTGCTCAGCGCAGAGTCTGCTTGAGATCCTCTCCCTCTCCCTCTGCCCCTCTCCCTGCTTGCGCACTCTCTCTTTCTAAGATAAATAAATAAAAACCTTTAAAAAAATAAGTTGATATTCATTAAGCACTTTGAACTGCATCTAGCACATAATAAGCACTACACAAATGTTAGTTATTATTTTGTTCAAAGATAATTTTTCTAGTGGGGTACTCAACTTTTTATTAGTTTCTAAGAACTTTTCTATATTAGTTTTTTTGGTCATAGATGTAAAAAGTACTCTCCAATTTGTTCTTCAAAATTGTTTATTGTTTTTTTGCCTTACAAAAATCATTTGATTTTTATATACACAAAACTATCAATCTTTAAAAGGTACAAACTTCCAGTTACAAAATAAATAAGACAGGGTGATGCAATGTGCTGCATTGGGAATATAGTTAATAATATTGTAACAACTTTGTATGGTGACAGGTGGTAGCTAGATTTATTGTGGTGATCACTTCCTATTGTATATAAACTTTGAATCACTATATTCTACACCTGAAACTAACATAATATTGCATGTCAACAAACTATCAATTCTTTCCCTTCTGAATTGTAGGCTTCAGTGCCTTACTTAGGCATGCTTTCCCATCCCAAGATTATGAAAATAAAATGTAATAAAAATAATTTCCCCAGGCAATTAGTTAAAAACAAAGTGTATCAGTAGTTGCATACTACTTATCTGGAGTTTTACTTGATGTTGGTAAGATTCTTAGCTCAAATCTGGCACATAGTGAGTATTCAGTAAATTTTCTTTTTACCTTTTTTTTTAAAGATTTATTTATTTACTTGAAAGAGAGAGAGTGAGGGAGAGAAAGAGAGAGAGAGCGCATGCACACAAGTGCGTTAGGGGGAAAGGCAGAGGGAGAGGGAGAGAGAACCTTCAGCAGACTCCTCCCTGAGCACAGAACCCAGCTGGAGACTTGATCCCATGACCCTGAGATCATTACCTGAGCCAAAACCAAGAGCTGACAGCCAACCAACTGAGACACCCAGGCACCCCTCAACTTATTTCATTCTCACAGCAACCCTTTGAAATAAGTACTATAATCACTGGTAAGGAAACTGAGCCCAGAGAAATTGATTTCCCCAAGGCCACACAGCTAGTTAGTAGCAGACCTGGAATTTGAACCCAGTCAGCTCCAGAGTATCTTTGCTTATACTTCTGCCGAAAGCAGAACCCTGAAATAAAGACTAGAGTACATGTAATTTATTAGATAAATAACTCCAGAGGGACGCCTGGGTGGCTCAGTTCAGCGGGAAGCCTGCTTCTCCCTCTGCCTGCTCTGCCTGCCACTCCTCCTGCTTGTGCTCTCTCCCTGACAAATAAATAAATAAAATCTTTAAAAAAGAAAGAACGAAGGAACCCCAGGAAGCAATACTGAGGCACCAGATAGAGTGAGATAGAGAAGAGGGGAAAACTATATGGGTGTGCTATATTGATGTCACCACTGTGGTATCTGGCACTTAGTTCTCCCATGATCCTCTAAGGAGAATTTAGAACGAGTCTCAGAATTATCCACCTGGGGCGCCTGGGTTGCTCAGTCGTTAAGCGTCTGCCTTCGGCTCAGGTCATGATCTCAGGGTCCTGAGATCAAGCCCCGCATCGGGCTCTCTGCTCAGCGGAGAGCCTGCTTCTCCCTCTCCCACTCCCCCTGCTTGTGTTCCCTCGCTCGCTGTGTCTCTCTGTGTCAAATAAATAAAATCTTAAAAAAAAAAAAGAATTATCCACCTGGATCAACCAAGAGAAGTATTTATCCTTCAGCTCCCATCCCCTGTTGGTTAAGAGTTATCATCAGGCAGGCACCTGGGTGGCTCAGTTAGTTAAGTGTCAGATTCTTGATCTCGGCTCAGGTCATGATCTCGGGGTTGTGAGATCTCACTGCGTGTGGAGCCTGCTTGAGATTCTCCCTCTTCCTCTCCCTCTGACCCTCTCCCACTGTCCACGCACATATATTCGCTCTCTCGCGCTCTCTCTCACGCACGCACTCTCTCTCTCAAAAAAAAAAAAAGTTATCATCAGGGGCATTACCTTCTCTGTCACCTGGAGTAAGTATGTGTGCTTGCTGAACCCACCGGAGTCTACAGCAATGGAGAAGCTCCAGGGCACAAAGTAAAAGATATGCCACAGACACCGGAAGCATAATGATTCCAGTAAAAGGTAAGATGAAGCCTGTATAAGGAGTCAAGTGACCAGGCAGATGTCATACTTCAATGTTCTCTGGTACTTTTACTGTGTCCCCTAGTAGAATCATTCTGTCTTGGAATCAAGATCTCTAATCCAGCAGAACCTAAATGACACTCTTGTCATTTAGCAAATTCTTAAGGTGATGATGAGAGGCACCAGCATTTCTTCCACTCCATGGGGACAGAGCATCATATATCTGCCACATACTACATCCTAGATAATATCCCAACCCCACAGTTTGGTCCTTGAGCTGGTAATTTAAATGAAATTTAATAGGTCATTCTACTGTACTATTAGGGTAGCTCCTTCTGTGTGATGAGGTATACATATCTTCTTCAACTTATTATGGGGTTATGTCCTCCTGATAAACCCATCGGAAGTTGAAAATATCATAAGTTGAAAGTGCATTTAATACACCTAACCTACTGAACATCATAGCCTAGCCTAGCCTACCTTAAACACATACACTAGCCTACAGTTGGGCAAAATCATCTAACACAAAATCCATTTTGCAATAAAGTATCGAATATGGCATGTAATTTGAGGACACTACTGAAAGTGAAAAACAGAATGGTTGTTTGGGTACAGAAGGGCCGTAAGTGTATGAGTTGTTTGCCCTCAGCCTTGTGTGGCTGACTGGGGCTGAAGGCGCCACTGCCCAGCTTCACAAGAGGGCATCATACCACATACCACTAGCTCAGGAAAAAATCAAAACTCAAAATTTGAAATACAGTTTCTACTGAATGCATATCTATTTTCTACCATCATAAAATTGAAAAATCCTAAGTCAAATCATCATAAGTCGGGGACAATCTGCGTACTAAAACTAAAGCATTCCAAGGTCAAATACCCATTATCAAACCTCCTTCACTTGTAAATGAGTTGCTTGTTCTGAAGGCATCGCTATTCAAGATCCCATGTTAGTATATCCGGCATTTTGTAAGCCTTCAAATGATGGTGCTGACAGAGGCACTGTGAGAAGGAAGGCAAAACCCACATTCAGGGGCGCCTGGGTGGCTCAGATGGTTGAGCGTCTGCCTTCGGCTCAGGTCATGATCCCAGGGTCCTGGGATCGAGTCCCACATCGGGCTCCCTGCTCCTTGGGAGCCTGCTTCTCCCTCTGCCTCTCTCTCTCTCTGTCTCTCATGAATAAATAAATAAAATCTTAAAAAAAAAAAAAAAAACGCATTCAGGGTACCAGTGGATTCTAGAAAGAACAAATCACTTCTCCTCCCCCATATGTAAAGCATACAATGTAATCAACATGCCACCAAGGGACTGATTTTTCTTTTTTTTCTGTGTCATTGTTGGCAATTTTGCTTTTCTAGGAATTTTTCCATTTCATCCATATTTTCAAATATATTGGCATAAATGTGTTCATTATATCCTCTTATCTTTTTGGAATCTGCATGATTTGCAGTATTATCCCTCTTTTTATTACTGTATTCATTATTACCTTCCTTTTCTCTTTTTTTCTTATTAGTATTGCCAATTTTGTTGGTCTTTTCAAAGAACTGACTTTGGGTTTGTTTTTAAATCAATTATATTTTTATTTTTGTTTTGCATTTCATTGATATCTTTGTTTTTCTTTACTATTTCCTTCTTCCTATTGACTTTGGGTTTTATATACTGTCAAGCTCATTTATTACATTTTTTATTTCCATCATTATATTTTCAGTTCCAGAAAATTTCCATTCATATCTTTTTTCGAGAGCCCCATTCTCACATGAAATTATATTTCATCATCTCCAATATATAGATTATATCTTTTGACACTATCAATTGTTTATCTTTTTTTGTTTTTCAGTCATTTCATCCTAGCCCCTGGTATGCCTGGCAAATTTTAATTGAATACTTTATGTGAGTATAACAAATGATGCTATCTCCCCCAAAGAGAATTTATTTTCCTCAAGTAGGCAGTCAGAATAGGGGTAAATCTTTGATCCAACCAGAATGAGGGGTCTCAAGACTGGATTTCAGTCTTTATGAGGTCTGAACCAATCCTGGTTTGTCCTACTACTAGCATGAAGCCCTTTAAATATCTCAATAGAAAATGTGGAACATTTTCCAGGACACTTCTCCTTAGTGGCTCTGAATTCCAGTGTTTATCTCAGCAGGACCGTGATACTCCTAAAAGCTCTGATTAAACTCTTAACATGTCAGTATCCACTTTATATTATACTTCTCAGATCAATGCAGCTTACAAATTGGCAATGCTGTAAGGAAAAAAGTAGCAGAAAATTTCCAGCTTTCCCAAGTGTTTTCCCTTTCTTTCTTGGATCTTCATCTCTCAAATGAATGTGCTGTTATTCTCCAATGCCTTTAAACCATTATTTCAAATTTTAAAATTTAAAATATATTTTTCATATAATTGTAACTATTCTCTGATACTACACCAAAACTCAACAAGTTGTTCCTAAGAGTTCATTACAATAAGAAATTTGAAACCATATCAATGAACTTCCCATCCTCAATTATATTAAAATCCATTGGTCTTTAACTTTGAATGGATTTGGTAACATTATGCTCTAGTCATTTGAAAAATTAGTTCACTGTTATGCAGCGCTTTTTTTTTTTTTAAGATTTTATTTATGTATTTGACAGAGAGACAGAGAGAGAGCACAAGCAGGGGGAGCAGCAGGCAGAGGGAGAGGGAGAAGCAGGCTCCCCACCGAGCAGGGAGCCCGACATGGGACTTGATCCCAGGACCCTGGGATCATGATCCGAGCTGAAGGCAGACGCTTAACTGACTGAGCCACCCAGGTGCCCTATGCAGCTCTTCTAAATGTTGATGTATTTCATTATAGAATATATTTTAAATCACATTGGTTAAAATGACCACAAAACTGATCACAAAAAAAAGTCTTTGAGTATAATTAAGCTATCACATTCCCAATGGCAGATACAGTTTTCCAAAATTCTAATTTTTCTTTTTTTTTTTAAAGATTTTTATTTATTTATTTGATAGAGAGAGACACAGTGAGAGAGGGAACACAAGCAGGGGGAGTGGGAGAGGGAAAAGCAGACTCCCCGCTGAGCAGGGAGCCCGATGTGGGGCTCCATCCCAGGACCCTGGGATCATGACCTGAGCCGAAGGCAGACACTTAATGACTGAGCCACCCAGGCGCCCCTAATTTTTCAATTCAAAGCATAAGATGTGTGCCTAACAATTGCAGTATACCCTGTTCCTGTTTTAACAGGAACCACTTTAGTAACAAATATGTCACAAAAATAAAAACTCACTATATTTGAATATATTGTTAGACATTTGGATGAAATATCAGAAAAGGTATAAATAAAAATGTATTTATACTCCAGAATTTGTACACTTGGTCATCATAAAGGTGATAACTTTAAAATAATATTTAAGTCTAGAAATTCTTCAAACTGAAAGGAAGATTGTCTAAGAAAAAATTTTTAAATTATAGTAAAAGTATAGCAATTATTTACAGTCTTTTTGAAATCTTATGAAAGGCCATTTACTTTTCCCCATATCCATTTAAATTACACTGTCATTGGTTATATTTGGATGAAGTCCACTTGAATTTTGTGACACGGAAGCAGATAGCTGATGGGAGAAACAAGTTGGAAAGTAACACATTGCAATGAACCTTGTTTACCCATCCCCCAAGTCAGCTGAAGTTCCCTAAATTGAAAAAAAAAATTATGATAAAAGTAAAAATAGGGGCGCCTGGGTGGCTCAGTCATTAAGCATCTGCCTTCGGCTCAGGTCATGATCCCAGGGTCCTGGGATCGAGTCCCACATCGGGCTCCCTGCTCAGTGGGGAGTCTGCTTCTCCCTCTCCCACTCCTCCTGCTTGTGTTCCTGCTCTCGCTATCTCTCTCTCTGTCAAATAAATAAATAAAATCTTTAAAAAAATAAAAAAAATAAAAAAATAAAAAATAAAAATAAAAATAAAACCTACCATTAATAATGTTTGAGAGGGTGAGTAGCAGAGAGACATCGACCCTGCTCCCATCTGATTCCACTGATCTTGGTAATTACGGATAAATTGACAGAAAACTTTTTGACCGAACAGCTCCAAGAATTGTTCTTTAAAACTGATTTACTACTTATATGACTCTTTATAATAAAAATCCTTACTATTTCTCAAATGGGAAAATTGGAGGTGCTTTGTAACGCAGGTTTTAGAAAAGAGAACTGCAAATTCTTTTCTTCCAATACAGCCCCTTCCAGTGGGCAGATAAAGAGAAGGGTATTGTCCATACCTGAGTACCTTTGCCGCTGCTGCCTCAGAGTTGGCTGGTTTTCATCTGGGCTTCTAGCTTCACTCACCAGCCAAGGGAAGGCTTCTCTCTACTGTACCTTCTTTTTTTTTTTTTTTTTAAGATCTATTTATTTATTTGCGGGGGGGGGGGGGGGGGGCAGAGGGAGAGAAAGAATCCCAAGCAGACTCCAGGCTGAGTGCAAAGTGCTAGGCAGGGCTCAGTCTCCAGACTCTGAGATCATGACCAGCGCTGAAACCAAGAGTCAGACTGAGTCACCCAGGTGCCTGCACCTTCTTGTTCATATGGTTATTTCAACCAACAATTAGATAATTGCTTCAGTTAAAACAGAAGAGAAAGGGTATTATAAATAGGACCTTACAAATTAAAATTAATAAAACAAGTTTGCTTTCCATAAAACCCATTACTTGTAAATTGATTCTAATTTAATTAGCCTGTCACTTCAGTTATTAGAAATTTAAAGGATTAGCTTATTTTAAACATTAAACATTATTTTTATTTTCATAAAAATGTTTTAGAAATCAGTTTGCAAATAACATGTATTTTATATGCTGTTCTGTTAAGCTGCATAGGCTCGTGTGTGTGTGTGTGTGTGTGTGTGTGTGTGTAGAGAGAGAGAGAAAGAAAGAGAGATGCATGAGATCAACACCAAGATTGAACTCCACTCTGAAAGAATGATCACTCAAGCAGTACTAGTCTTTAGCTCCAAATGGTGGGATTTGGGATGATCTTTTTTTCGCTTTTCTATGTTGTTTAAATTATCTATAATGAACACATGTTATCTTTATGAAAAGAGAAAAAAAACTATTTCTATAGAATCGAAAGGAGGGCACACCTAATTCTCCTTTGGGAGGGAAAAATAAAGTTTGGAGAATAAAATGATCTATAAGTTGAATAATGAAAAATAAGTAATTCATATAGCTGAAATGAGGAAGAAGGAATATAATAAAATCCTTTAATTGATGCATTATAATTCCCAACAACCTTATGTGATAGGTATTTTTATCTATTCAGGATCTCCTTTCCATTAGTTATATCCAAGTTCTTGTCTTAGGTATGTTTTTGAAGTGCAAAATTATGGATTCCCTCATAAAAATTCTTTCACTGATAAAAGTACATACTAGATATTTAACATACCCTAAAAGGTAAGGTGTCTTAGAAATTGATAGCTCAGAAAAAGGGTGATCTAGAAATATCCTAAATATGCACTAAGCATGTTACTTAGACAAAAACTTACCTACCTGCCTACCTTTTCTTTTCTTTTTTCTTTTTTTTTTTTTAAGATTTTATTTATTTATTTGAGAGAGAGAGAATGAGAGACAGAGAGCACGAGAGGGAAGAGGGTCAGAGGGAGAAGCAGACCCCCAGCCGAGCAGGGAGCCCGATGCAGGACTCGATCCCGGGACTCCAGGATCATGACCTGAGCCGAAGGCAGTTGCCCAATCAAATGAGCCACCCAGGCGCCCCCTGTCTACCTTTTCAAGAGATATTAAAAAAAAAATTATTGGAAAACTTTAAGACTCCTACAGATTTTATATCATGGTCATTTTAGCTTCTAGCTAAATTTGTGAGATTTTCTTAGGCCTAGAAAAAACAAAATGCAATGAATAAAATGGACAAATTCAAAAGGCATATAAACTACCAAAACTGACTCAAGAAGAAAGAAAAAATCTAGGGGCGCCTGGGTGGCTCAGTTGTTAAGCGTCTGCCTCCGGCTCGAGTCATGATCCCAGAGTCCTGGGATCGAGCCCCACATCTGGCTCCTGGCTTAGTGGGGCGCCTGCTTCTCCCTCTGTCTATCCCCCTGCTCGTGCTCTCTCTCTCTCTGTATCTCTGTGTCTCGAATGAATAAATAAAATCTTAAAAAAAAAAAAAGAAAGAAAGAAAAAATCTGAATAGACCTAAAACAAGTAAAGAAATTGAATCAGTAATTAAAAACCTCCCAACAAAGAAAAGCCCAGAACCAGATGACTTCACTTGTGAATTCTACCAAACCTTTAAAGAAAAATTAACACCAATCATTTTCAAACTCTCCCAAGAATATTGAATACGAGGACTCATTTCCTAACTAATTCTATGAGGCCAGAATTACCTTGATACCAAAACCAGACAAAGATACTATAAGAAAGGAAAATTATAGACCAATATCCATTATAAATGTAGATGTAAAAATCTTCAACAAAATATTAGCAAACTGAATTCAGCAACATAATAAGAGAATTATACACTATGACCAAGTGGGATTATCCTTAGAATGCAAGAGTGGCTTAACATATAAAAATCAATTAATGTGGGCGCCTGGGTGGCTCAGTTGGTTAAGCGGCTGCCTTCGGCTCAGGTCATGATCCTGGAGTCCCTGGATTGAGTCCTGCATTGGGCTCCCTGCTCGGCGGGAAGCCTGCTTCTCCCTCTCCCACTCCCCCTGTTTGTGTTCCCTCTCTCGCTGTGTCTTTCTCTGTCAAATAAATAAATAAAATCTTTTAAAAAAAAATCAATTAATGTAATATAATCACATTAATAAAATGAATGATAAAAACCACATGATCATCACAGTTGGTGCAGAAAAAGTGTTTGACAAAATCCAAAAACTTTTCATGATTGAAAAAATACTCAATAAACTAGAAGTAGGAGAAAATTTCCTCAACATGATAAAGACCATATATGAAAAACTCACAGCTAATATCATACTCAGTGATGAAAAAAGTGAAAGCTTTTCCTCTAAGACCAGGAACAAAACAAAGATGCCCATTCTCACCATTTCTATTTAACATAGTACTGGAAGTCGTAACTAAAACAATTAGGCAAGAAAAAGAAATAAGAAGCGTCCAAATTGAAAGGAAGAAGAAAAACTATCTGTTCAAAGATGACATGATCTTGTATATAGAAAACCCTAAAGAACACACACACGCGCACACACACACACTATTAGAGCTAATAAATGATTTCAGCAAAGTTGCAGGCTACAAAATCAACACATAAAAATCACTTGTATTTTGGGACGCCTGAATGGCTCAGTCGGTTAAGCATCTGCCTTCAAGGCTCAGGTCATGATCCCAGCGTCCTGGGATCGAGTCCCGCATCGGGCTCCCTGCTCTGTGGGGAACCTGCTTCTCCTTCTGCCTCCTCTGCCTGCCACTCCCCCTGCTTGTGCTCTCTCTCTCTCTGACATAAATAAATAAAATCTTTTTTTAAAAAAATCACTTGTATTTCTGTACACTAGCAATGAACAATCCAAAATAAATTAAGAATTCTACTTATAATAGCATCAAAAAGAATAAAATACATAAAAATAAACTTAACTAGGAGGGACAAAACATTTGTACATTGAAAACTGCAGGGGCATTTAGGTGGCTCAGTTGTTAAGCGACTGCCTTCGGCTCAGGTCATGATCCTGGAGTCCCAGGATCGAGTCCCGCATCAGGCTCCTTGCTCAGCGGGGAGTCTGCTTCTCCCTCTCACCCTTCCCCATCTCATGCTTTCTCTCTCTCATATAAATAAATAAGATCTTTAAAAAAAATAAAAAGTAATAATAAAATAAAATATGACACCAATAGCACAAGCAACAAAAGAAAAAATAGATAAAGTGGACTTCATCAAAAATTTTGAAATTTCTTGGGGCGCCTGGGTGGCTCAGTCATTAAGTGTCTGCCTTTGGCTCAGGTCATGATCCCAGGGTCCTGGGATCAAGCCCTGCATCGGGCTCCCTGCTCAGCCAGGAGCCTGCTTCTCCCTCTCCCACTCCCCCTGCTTGTGTTCCCTCTCTAGCTGTCTCTCTCTCTGTGTCAAATAGATAAATAAAATCTTTAAAAAAAAATTTGTAATTTCTTATTTATTTTATAAATGAAAGTAAATAGTCATGCAGATGAAAAGTACAGCATAGAGAATCTAGTCAATAATATTGTAATAACATATGGTGACAGATGGTAACTACACTTATAGTGGTGAGCACAGAACTGTTAAACCATTATGTTGTACATCTGAAACTAATATACCATAGGTCAACTATACTTCAATTAAAAAAAATTTTTTAACTCCTGTACATCAAAGAACACACTCAACAGAGTGAAGAGACAACCCACAGAATAGGAGAAAATATTTGTAGATCATATATGTGATAAATGTCTAGTACCCAGAATATATAAAGAACTCCTACAACTCAACAACAAAGACTAGCAACTCAAAAATAGGAAAAGAACGCGAATAGACATGTCTCCAAAGAAGATATCCAAATATCCAAAAGCACATGAAAAAATGCTCAATGTCATTAGTCATTAGGGGAAAGCAAACCAAAACCATAATGGGATACCACTTCAATACATAGTAGGATGATTATAGTAAACAAAACAAAACAAAACAAAAACAGAAAATAACAATGTGGAGAAATCAGAACTTTTGTGCATTGATGGCAGAAATGTAAAACAACATAACCACTGTGGAAAATAGTATGGTGTTTGTCAAAATGCTAAACACAGAATTATAATACAACCCAGCAATTCCATTCCTGGGTATATAACCAAAAACACTGAAAACAGGGACTCAAAAAAATGCTTGTATGCCAGTGTTCACTTCTGTATTATTTACAATACCCAAGAGTGGAAACAATCCAAGTGTCCATCAACAGATGAATGAAAAAAAAAAAGTGATATATACATATGATGGAATATTATTCAGCCACAAAAAGGAACGTAGTTTTTTAAAAAGATTTATTTATTTATTTTAGAGAGAGAGAGAGAGCTGGGGGGGAGGGCAGAGGAAGAGAGAGTCTCAGTCAGTCTCCACACTAAGGCACCCCAAAAGGAATGTAGTTTTGATACATGTTACAATATGGATGAACCTTGAAAACATTATGCTTAGTGAAACAAGTCAGACACAAAAGGACAAATACTATATGATCCCACATATATGAGATACGTATGTACAGTAGTAAAATTCACAGAGACATAAAACAGAATGGTGGTTACTAGGGTCTGTGAGGAGAGAGGAATGAGGAGTTTCTGCTTAATACGTAAGAGTTTCTGTTTGGGATGATGATAAATCCCGGCAATGGATAGTGGTAATGGTTGTATAACATTGTGAATGTACTTAATGTCACTGAATTGTACACTTTAAATTATTAAAAATGGTAAATTTTACATTAAATATATTTTACTACAATAAAAAAAGTCAAACAATAAGAGAAAAAGAAATGAAAGTCAATGATGAAGAGCCAGTTTACCCTACTTTCTTTTTGTAAAAATCTGTTTGGCAATCAACATATAGTGAAAAGTACCTTTAGAACTTTCCATGTTTTTGTCCTCCTTATATTTAATTTTTTTTTTAAGTAAGCTTTATGTACAACATGGGGCTTGAACTCACAACCCTGAGATCAAGAGTAGCATGCTCTACCAACTAAGCCAGCCAGGCATTCTTGTTTTTGTCCTCCTGAGGGGCCTCACTATGCATAATGTTTTCAAGAGCATTTCTTGCTCTTTTTCTGCACACTGATACAAACCTCTCCACACCCACTTTTCAAAAGCAAGTGTGTAATTGAAAGCACGTATACTCCAAATGAACTCAGTGTTGTTTCTTTTTTTAATAAACCTTAGGGTGAAGGAATTGCCACATTACCCATTGGGCCCTTTATGTATTTTATTTCGGTGGTTGACTCTGCTTCTGTCAAGTTTCACAAGCAAAATCGATCACTTTTTTTGTTTCTCCAAACTTCCTTGTAGCGGAGAGAATAAGAGAATAAATGAAATGGTCATAAAACCATCCAAGTTTTCTGATTCTCTCAATGATGTAGATATGCCTTCTTTTTATCCCACATTAATTCCACAAATAGCATAGACTTGGCTATTCAAAGGTTTTGTGGCAGGCATTGTATGAGATAGACACAAAACTGTCTAATGTTGTCTTTGCCTTCCAGGGACTAACAATCTCTCTCTCTTTTTTTTTTTTATGTTATGTTAGTCACCATACATTACATCATTAGTTTTAGATATAGTGTTCCATGATTCATTGTTTGTGCATAACACCCAGTGCTCCATGCAGAACGTGCCCTCCTCAATACCCATCACCAGGCTAACCCATCCCCCCACCCCCTCCCCTCTAAAACCCTCAGTTTGTTTCTCAGAGTCCATAGTCTCTCATGGTTCGTCTCCCCCTCCGATGTCCCCCCTTCATTTTTCCCTTCCTATTATCTTTTTTTTAAAACATATAATGTATTATTTGTTTCAGAGGTATAGGTCCAGGGACTCAGAATCTTGAACAGAGTTCAAATTGCATGCCAAATCTACCAGATGCCTGTTTTTGTATAGCACAGAAGCTAAGGAGAATTTTTACAATTTTATATGGTTGAAAAAAAATCAAAAGGAAAACAGTATTTCATGACATGTGAAAATCAGGTGAAATTCAAATGTCAGTGTCCAAAAATCAAGTTTATTAGAACACTAGTTCATTTACATACTACCTATGGCTGTTTCCACTCTACAGTACTGGAGTTGTGCAGCTCTGACAGACTACACAGCCCACACAGAATGAAATATTTACTATCTGGCCATTTACAGAAAGAGTTTGCCAACCCCTGCTCTAGAAGGGGACATGAAATGCATATGGGAACAACAGCAAGTTCAGGCAGGCTGGGGTAAACACCATGTGAGTGACACCCACCGGGTGCTGATTTCAGGGAGCTTGCAAAGGAGAGCAGGGTGATCAAAGAAGACATCAGGACAGAAGCAGCTTTCAAACTGGTCCTTGAAGAATAGCAAGTGATAATTCAGGGGGAAAAAATTCTAAACAAAGGGAAGAGTGTATAGAGTCAAAAAAAGGCTTTGCAGATAAGACACCACAACTCTATAATCAGAAAGAATTACTGGGAACGAAGAATGTGAATAGCTTAGCAGTTGCTCCCTCTTTATTACAATCATTCACAATCACAAACATCAAATTTTAAATATGGTAGCACTTTAATTCTTACTCTACACTCTTCTCTGGAATTCAGTGTATTGTAAGAACTATTAGAGCAAAGTGTGCTAAAAAAAAATTGTATATTCCAAGAAATAGAAGGACTTACATTGGATTCTTCAATAGCCACACTACTGGTGATTTGAACAAAATAGACATGAACTCGTATGATTGTGTTCTTCAGATGTGTCACTGCACCCAAAAAAATGCCCCGGAATTTTATAACTTTTTTAATATGTCAAGTCTACAACTGCATGTCTGGTGGCTCAAGCAATGGTTAATGAAAATGTGCTAGTCCCTAGAAATCCTATATGACTGCCAAAGTAGATGAACTGTGTCAGTAATCCAAAGGTCCTGAGCTCCCTGGATTGATGGTCACTAAGTAGTCAATTTTTTACCCTTTTGCCAAGGTGTTTACTTAGTTAGGAATCTTCTCAGAAAATCATCTCAGGAAAAAGCAAAGTTCCAACCTTTGGAACTTGGATGATTAAGGTAACTGTTTCACTTGATAAACCATGGGGGAGGTCAGAGAAGGAAATATTTAGCTCTTGCTGCTGCCTTCATACACATTCAGAGTGTTGGGGGGCTTCATGGGCAAGCTTTGCAAGACAACATGCGGCCAGCACTTCACAGGGAAGCCTTGCTGGGGTTACAGAAACATTATGTTCAGCAAGCTCCCCCAGATCCTCCCAATAATAAAGCCGATGAGCCTATCACAGGCAACGATCACAATCAAGAGCTACATTGCCTGGGTTCAAATCCCACCTCTACTCAGTTATTATTAACGGCTCTCCCATTTGAGTTCTCCAGAGAATCAACAGACTCGCTCTTCTCTTCCTATCAGAGTCCTCAGTCTTCCCCAGGGTTCATTCTATTAATGGCCCTACATTTTTCACCATATAGTATAAACTTCCATTTCTGTGCACCTTCTTTTCTCACCACCATTCATCAGAACCTACTGAAGTCCTTTATGAGATGGGAACAACATCAACCTCAGAAAAGGCCTGCCCTTTTAATTTGCAAAAAGGCCGAGCAGGCCAGAACTGTATTATTAGAGGTCTCCATTTATTAGTGCATAGTCAAGCTACAGACTATCTGAATTATATTAAATTTATAGCTGAGAGTGGGGCCCAAAATACCCTCAGATCTTCCAAGGGTCCCCCAAAATTTGTAAGCCCTTATTGACTAAAGATTTTCCTCTGGCTCAAAAGTTAGATATGTGACTATTAGAATCATAGAATCAGAATCAATGACAAAGGCCACTAACTTTCAGTACTCAAGAAATCTCATAAAAACAAAGCTAAAAGAGTAGAGGAGTGGGGAGCGGGAGTGGAGGGTGGTTGTTGTCGAAGAATTGTCTGAAAAGTCAGCTGTTTCAAAAGAGCTTCATTAAAGATCGAGGTAGTGTTGTCTTTACTTATCAAAGACCTAATACAGTGTCTAATTTCAAATATCTTCACCAATGGGTTTTTTTTTTGTTTTACGGTGTTTTTTTTTGATTCATGAAATGTCAAGATTCATTAGGGTCAATGGATTAATCTTGATGAAAAGAGAAGCACCCAGAAAGCAGTCTCATTTGCTTTTGAAGCTTTCTAGTACTGCACCAGTGTGAATTATAAATCATTCATTTGTGTCTTTTGGGCTGCTATGAATTCATCAACAAAAAGAAAAAAAAAAAAATGCTCCCTTTCTCTATTTTAGAAATATGGCCAAGTCTTTGTGTTTGAGTTTTAGGTTCCTTTGCCCCAGGAGGGATAACATTGTTTTGTGTGTTTCCTAAGCTTTCTTTTGGGAAGGCTTGGCCCATGCAAGGAAATGATATTAAAGCTTCTATGCTTCCAAGGGAAAGAAAAGGTTTGCTTGGACTCCCAAGTATTTGATTCTTGCAAGACTGGGAGACGGATGGGGTTCTCTGAGGAAAGGAAACCTCCACTAGCTTCTCTGCAGTGGTTTAGATGTTGAAGGAGGTGGATGGATACAGGGATGCCTGTGGAAGACAAGAGCCTTGGGAATAGCAGTGGGGATCTCCATGGCCAAGTTTGCAAAAATTAGAGAGGACCTCAGGGAAGGATTGCTCTGTGGTCTATCTGGAGCCAAACAGTGAAGGACCATGTTGTGACAGAGGCATCAGGTAGCAGAAAAAGTGGATTGATCATGGTGACCACTATAGTCCAAAGACTCAGCCCTCCCCATCATGTCCATAAGGCCAGAGTTCTTATGCAAACCAATGGCAGGTGAGTGATTTATACTGAATTGTTTATTGACCTTGGCAAATAGGAATTCAGAAATAGATTCAATATTATTTTAAATATCAAAACAATGTGATAAGTTGTTATGAAAAACTCATACCTGTTTTAGGTTCCTTTACTAATCCATCAAGTGGGAATAATAGCATCCATCTCAGAGATATTTGTTATATCCAAATGAGATATACTAAGTAAAGTATGAAGGGCATTTCAAATGTTTTTTATACTGTTGCAGATACCCTTAGCCATGTTTAGGATAGACTTGCTGGAGTGTTGACTAACCACTCGCCCCAACGTCATCTCTCTCTCTCTTCACTCAGATTAAGTGAAGGCTCAGTTCATTGCCGCCAGCAAGAATAGTTCTATGAATATTAGGAATAATAAGTTTCTTTTGTAAAATATGTACCTATGAAAGGGTTTTTTTCTAGGTCAAGTCTATTTTTCTAGTCCAGGGAAATTGATTTAACCCTTTCCTGCATGCGCGCACACATGCACCCAGCCACACACACACACAGGATTCTTACTCTTACCCTGTGGGTTTGTTTGGGGTTTTTGTTTTGTTTTGTTTTTAACATTTCTCTTATTATCCATTCTAGGAATGACCTTTGAAGTTACAGTGACTTTTAAGCATGGCTATTGTGAATGCAGAAATCTAGCCAAACAATGCAGAAAACTTTATTCAGCCTAAAAGCCACACTACGACTCTCCGGAAAGAATTATATTGTAGGGGAAATGGTTTAAAATTCTAACTTGGAGGGACACCTGGCTGGCTCAGTCGATAGAGCCTGTGACTCTTGATCTCGGGGTTCTGAGTTTGAGCCCCACGCTGAGTGCAGAGATTAGTCAAAAATAAAATCTTTTTTAAAAATAAAATTAAGTGGGGCGCCTGGGTGGCTCAGTTGGTTAAGCGTCTGCCTTCCGCTCAGGTCATGATCCCAGGGTCCTGGGATCGAGCCCCGCATCAGTCTCCCTGCTCCGCAGGAAGCCTGCTTCTCCCTCTGCCTCTCCCCCTGTTTGTGCTCCCTCTCTCATTGTGTTTCTCTCTATCAAATAAATAAATAAAATCTTCAAAAAAAATAAAATTAAGTAAAATAAAATTCTAACTTGGAGACTAAGAGGGATAATCAGATAACATAGATAATATTTAGATGAGCATCTAAAATATGCAAATGTACCACCCTTCTCAGAATTTTAGTAAATGGTCTGTGGACAATTTCTTTTTTTTTTTTTATTTTTTTTTTTAAAGATTTTATTTATTTATTTGAGAGAGAGAGAATGAGAGAGAGAGAACACATGAGAGGGGATAGGGTCAGAGGACGAAGCAGACTCCCTGCCGAGCAGGGAGCCCGGTGCGGGACTCGATCCAGGGACTCCAGGATCATGACCTGAGCCGAAGGCAGTCGCTTAACCAACTGAGCCACCCAGGCGCCCCGGTCTGTGGACAATTTCTTAAAAAATAGCAAGGGGATGTCTTGATTTGCCAAACTTTTGGAAATAATCGCTCTCTAATACTCCTCACAAGAACCTTAAGTGGGAGATGTTATTAGCTCCACTTACACAAGAGGAAGCAGCTTAGGAATATTTAAGGAATTTGCCCCAAGTTGCGAGATGTAGAAAAGGGTAGGGCAGGGATTGGAGCCCGTATCTGTCTGAACCAAAGCCTAGACTCAGTAGCAAAGCTCTAGGGTCAGTCCCGCTTTCTGAGCAACAGCACCAAAAACCCTTTGTTCTCTTTAAACTCTTACCTGACCTAACCCAATTCCTCCCTCAACAGGAGTCTCAAACTCAAAGTCTACAGGGCCCAGGCTGGTAACACCAGTGAGTTAATATGGGTCATATTTAAGAAAAAAACACACTGTTCCACAGTATATATCTTGGCTACTATTCAGCTTCAGTCAATCATTGTCTTAAGAGGAATTATTCCTAGTATTACCAGTCCCTAATTTTGTAATGGAAGCCAGTAATCTGGATTTTTGTGAAAAACACCCCAATTTTCAAATGTTGGCAATAAATGTGCTTGTTTTTATTTATTTTTTTAAAAAGATTTTATTTATTTATTTAAGAGAGAGCGAAAGCGAGAGAGAGCACCGAGGGAGAGGGAGAGGTAGACTCGCTGCTGAAAGGAGAGCCTGATGTGGGGCTCGATCCCATGACCCTGAGATCATGACCTGAGCTGAAGGCAGACGCTTAACCGACTGAGCCACCCAGGTGCCCTGAATGTACTTGTTTTTAAAGAACATTAAATGAAAAAATAAAAGAAATTTTTTTTTTTAAAGATTTTATTTATTTGGCAGAGAGAGCACAAGCAGAAGGAGAGAGAGGGAGAAGCAGGCTCCCTGCTGAGCAAGGAGCCTGATGTGGGACTCGATCCCAGGACCCTGGGATCATGACCTGGGCCGAAGGCAGCCGCTTAACCGACTGAGCCACCCAGGCGTCCCAGAAATTTTTTAATTAAAAAAAAGAACACTACATGGGACAATATGCATAGGCTAAACTATGTGCACCATGATTCAGGGAGAAAAGGAAGACTTGTTCAATATTCTTACCTTTTGATTGCTAATAGACATTAGTTGATTTAGGTAAAAGTAAATGACTTTCTAAACAACACAGTAAGAGAAAGGAGTAATGCCCACAAGTACATGGTAGTAGAAAAACAGCTCATTAATTCACTGGAGTTTCTCTCTCTCTCTCTCTCTCTCTCTATATATATATATATATATACACCATGAAAATAACCTTTAATGGTCTTAAATCAGATTTTATTCCTTGACAGAAAGGGTAAACATATAAAAATGTTGTGTACCAATTACTGGAAATATAGAAATTATATTAAATGTATGCATATCTCCTTTGACAACAAATTCACTGGAGTAATGTTAAGCCAAATCCAAATCAACTCATTCCTTTATGGCAAAAACTCTCTTATCTGCAGCCAGCCAAGAGAGCATTATCAGGTTTGGTGGTAGGTTTTTGTTTTCCCCCAGGAACAACAACTTAAATGAAAAGCCCTCAGGTTGAATTACAGCAAAAAAGAAAGAAAAAATCCTATTTTCTAAAATCTCTCTTTAACTCTGACTCTCAGATCTCTGAACTAGAGATAGGGCTGGAATGTGGATGTTGATGGGAGTAGTAGTGCCAGAATCTTCAATGGATGTGCTTCTAAGCACAAAATTTTTAAAAGAAGTTTCCCATTATCACTCAATGGAAAAAAAAAAAAAAATTTAATCTCTGGGCCTCAAAATAAGTACTGAGCAAGTACTTGTGTCTCCATTTCATTTATATCAGCCATTCACATTAGTAACTATAATATTTTCATTTGTCTCTTCTTGTTTCCCCCTCTCAGCTCATATAAATTTTTAAATAGTGGCTGTGTTTGAAGCTTTGTAATTCAAATTATCATGGATGCATCATTGCATTTGTGAAGACATGGCTTTCAAATAATATGTACTGAAAGACTAAAAGATCAAAACAGTAAAAGTGCAGAACAAAATTAGTTTCAGAGACCCATTTTCTCTTTGGGTTTATATCTAATACAATGATTTCATTCTCAAGTCAAGGAAGAATCACCTCCCTTCTACACAAATGCAACTCTGAAAGCCATTATTTTATGTAATGCCCAACATGGAGCTTGATACATAATGAGTAGACCGTAAGTGGAATTGCTGAACTATATGGCCAACTATATAGCAAATATTTTGTAAAATCTGAATCTTAAACAGTATTAAGTCAAAATGTTTACTCTTTGAACTTCCGTTTTTTTATTTACTCATAGGTATCTTTGGTCTGGCTTGTAATGCACAGAGCTGAGACCTAGGAGTTTTAGCACACCTTAAGTAGGGAGTCAAACAGTATGCTAAGTGAAATAAGCCAGACAGAGAAAGACAAATACCGCATGGAATCACTTATATGTGGAATCCAAAAAAGAGTTGAACTCATTAAAACAAAGCAGAGAAGTGGGTGCCAGGGGCTGGGGCATAAGAGAAATAGGGAGAGGTTGGTAAAAGAATACAGACTTTCAGTTATAAGATGAATAAGGTCTGAGGATCTAATGATCCAATGTATAACACGATCACTTTAGTTGATAACACTGTATTGTATAACTGAAATCCACTGAGTATAATTTAAATATTCTAAAAAAAAAAAGATTAAAACGTGAGGTGAGGGATGTATTAATTAACTCCATGGAGGGAATACTTTCAAAATGTATATATATATATATCAAATCATCACACTGTACAGTTTAACTATCTTTCAATTTTACTTGTCAGTTATACCGTATAAAGCTGAAAAAAAAAAAAAAATAGGGAGCCAAAGGCAGTGAATGATTATATGAACCAAGTTAAAATACTGACAAGGGTCTTACCATTTTTGAATGCTTCAAACTATGTAAGGAGAACATTTTTCATTGCTAAAATTGGCACATATACTTTTTTAAATTAATGTTTTTCTTATTTCAACCAGAAAAGAGAGAGTGAAATCAAAGGAATTTGCACTTCAAAAGAATTTTTTAGCAACTTTGGATGCAAAGAAAAAGAGCAGCTTCACATGGTGAGTTGTCATATCTAAAAAAAAAAAAAAAAAAATAGTAGCTAATGAATGGGAATACAGAACCTTGGGACAACTACCACTATATTTATAGAAAGCTGTTAGTTATTTAAAATATTAAATGGCCCAGATTTTCTATAATTATTTTAGATTTTAAAAATCTATAAAACTGCCGGAGCTGTACTTGCTCCGGTGGACCTATAAGAATGCCTTATTTCCATGGCAAAGCCTTAAATAAAACTTCTAAAGGTGAAAATCATGGCAAAAGATCAAAGGATGAGAAAAAGGTGGCAGGCTATAGTCAGTTTTACATCAACAGCATTCAGCCACCTCCTCCTATTTCTTGATAAAAACCCATTAATTCCCACTCCCTTCTGTGCTAACATGAAAATGTTAGAAAAATATGCTTGGACCTGCCTTGCACACTGAGAGGAGCAGAAGTGTAGAAACATTCCGAACATCTGAAATAGCTCTGTTCAACTCATGGCTGTACATCTGTCACCCGCCTCCATCCCCGGACAATGTCCTTGCAGAGCCCGAAGGAAAAATGATCATCCCCTTTACTGCCTGGGGTGGAAAGGACATCAGATAAGGGCACATAAAAAGGTTATAGAGTGACCAAACAGGAGACAGGCATTTCTAACCCTGGGCTCATGGCAATAATCAGAAACCTACAAACCCCTGTATTTTTCCATATAATTTGGGCAATACCCGCAGGATAGATGTTTATCTGTGACATTTCTTAAATAAATTTGCTTATTTGGAAAAACCAGGAGAGAATGAAAGGACAAAGGTGGAGGATTAAATATGACCATTCTAAAGTGTGAACCCCTGCCCTATCACTACTTGCTTCAACTCTTACTTTAATATCCATAAAACATATCACTTCAAGGTCTTACATATAGATGGCAGCTAGCCAATCCACATCCCTCTAAGTAAACTTTTTAAATTAAAAGAGTAAAATATATACAAAAATCATTAAGTATACAGTTAGATGAATTTTTCATAAATTAATCTACGTAGCCAGCACCAGATCAAGAGTCAGAACATTATCAACATCGCAGAACCTTCCCTCATGACACTTTTGATTACTCTCTATCCCCAAGGGTAACCACTATTCTGATTTCTAACCACATAGGTTCATTTTAATAAGTATATATTTTAATGCACTTAAATTATGCCTTTTTGACTACCTGGTTCCAGATAGAATCTGCAGATATGTATTGAACCAATCTAGCTATCTTAAGCATTCATTGACTACTCAGCTACACTGAGTACTACATAGTAAATACCATTCTGGAACAAAAAACCCCAGATTTCATCCCTACTCTGCCACTAATTAGTCGTGAGATCTAGAGGAAGTAACTTCTCCCTTTGGCCCTTAAATTCCTCTTCGTAAAGTAAGTACACTTAACTAGAAAAGGTACAAGGTCTCTTCTGAAAGAATATATTCATCAGAATGGAAATATGGATATATACTTTCAACATGTATCACTTTCAAGTGTGTGTATATGTATATATATATATAATATATATAGAAATATATAATAAATATATTATATATAAAATATATATAAAATATTCAAATATTCATATAAACTCAATTGAACATATATTCAATTATATGTGACTATATATAAATACATACTTTAATTCAATTACATATAATTATATATATAACTTATAATTTTATATAGAGAGATTTATAAAATATTGTTCTTATTTACCTTACTTCAAAGACATATTTATTATGGCACTATGGCAGTATCAATGGATAATAAGAACATATATAGGGTCCCTGCTCTCATGCTGTTCCCAGTCTTACTCTAAATTAAGCAAAGAAATTAATGAGTGATTAATAACAAAGAGAAGGAACCCTGGGACTAAATACATATTCATTTCTTCCCAAAGGGACACAGAATTCAAAGAAATAAGAAAGCTCTACATAGAGGGCCCCTGGGTGGCTCAGTCGTTAAGCGTCTGCCTTCGGCTCAGGTCATGATCCCAGGGTCCTGGGATCGAGCCCCACATCAGGCTCCCTCCTCGGCAGGGAGCCTGCTTCTCCCTCTCCCACTCCCCCTGCTCATGCTTTCTCTCTCTGTCAAATAAATAAATAAAATCTTTAAAAAAAAGAAAGAAAGCTCTACATAGAACTCTAAAGTAGAAAAAAATTACCTATAGTGTCCTAAGCCTTGATTTTTGTTTTTTTCTCTACTCAGTGAAACCTTCTTCTCTTCCCCAAAGGCTCAGTGCCCTTATCTCTCCCTATCAAAACCTGATATTAATATTAATTTATTCTCCTTAATGTGCAAATTAATGTAATGTGCCAAGCCTGGATATTCTCTCTCACAAAAGTGTTTGTACTGACCAAGACATTTTGATTTTAAGGAGTGAATTTCTGGTTACAGAATTTCACGTATCAGAGAGTCAGGAGACAAGGAACGACTAAAATCACCCTATTCAGGTAGCCATTAAAGCAACCTTCTCTCCTAATATTAGTGGCCACTATTTATTGAGTGCTTACAATGAGCCTACATTGTGCCAAGCTCTTTATATACATCATCTATTTCCACAGACATTATTATCATTTGTATTTCACAGATGGAAACCCTGTTAGTACCTAGCCCATAAAAAATGGCACTAAGGGCGCAAGGGTGGCTCAGTCGTTAAGCGTCTGCCTTCGGCTCAGGTCATGGTCCCAGGGTCCTGGGATTGAGCCCCACATCGGGCTCCCTGCTCTGCGGGAAGCCTGCTTCTCCCTCTCTCACTCCCCCTGCTTGTGTTCCCTCTCTCGCTCTGTCTCTCTCCGTCAAATAAATAAATAAAATCTTTAAAAAAAAAAAATGGCACTAAAACCCACATTTGCCTTTCTGAAAGGCCAGTCTGACCCTGGGTTTGGCAGCAGTTAGCAGCCAAAGGCAGAAGTAGAGGCCAAAGTTCCCCAGAGCAGTACCAGGAAGAGAATTCACTCTTCTGGATCATTGGTGGTGAAGGCCTGGGAGGCAAGGAAACACAGCCACTCTTTTTGTGCTGTTGGCAACTCTGGTCTTCCTCCATTGTACTAGACCCGTTCAGAAGCTGCATTAATGCTTTGAAGGCCCTGGTAAGTTAAAGAGCCACAAGATTCTGAAAGTACATTGAAATACTGCTCCCAGGGGCCTACAGATCAACCTGCTGGGCAGCCCTGACTTAAAGTCATTCCCAGCCAACGTGTTATAGAAGCTTCTGAGGCTAATAGGGACTTGGGCTACAAATCAAGAGCAGCCTCTGAACATCCTAACAGGGCATAAAACTTCCAACACTCCCCGCTGAAAACAAGCACTGACCATGTCTCCCAATTCTTAGAAGGAAATACTGCAGACACTCCAAAGGGCCTGTTTTACACTGTTGGTAGAACTGTAAAGCCCTGAGGCTTTTCAAAGGTCTATTTACTAAGCAAAGGTTCTAAGTACTATGCTGAGAAAGAGAACAGAGCTTGGTAACAGGTATCTCCCAGCACTTAACCCCCAGGGCATCTCTAATGCCTAATGATTCCAAAGGTTATAAGCAACATTCTAAAAGTGCTCAAACCCAAATGAGTTCAAATCCTGGGTACAGCCTCCCACAGTGCTTGGGATGGGAGGGGAAGTTGAACCCCACAGCAGAATGCAACAACTCCAGAAAGTTAGGGATCATGGACTACTCTTTGAAGCCATATCTCAACACGTGATGACTGCATTGGTTTCAGAAAGATTACTGGCATTTTGTCCAGAATGGTTTCAGTGTCAGTCCAACATAATGGAAGGGTAAATTTGGGGCCACAGCAATCCGCAATAATTATAGAGATTCATTTGAGACAGTTCTGTTTATAGGATGACAGAGTTAAGTCTCAAACTACTAAATTCAAACAAATGAAAATAATGCACAATCCAAGTCAGTAGCTCAGAAATGAATGAAATCAAGCTGCATTGTTTTAATCCAAATGAGGTTCTCAAAATGTTACTCACAAATATCCAGCTTTATCTAATTTTATGGTATATTTTATTCTGGGCCCTAACATTGCTATGGTTTGTCTTAGGAGCCATAATATGGCCGTGGGTTGGCTTAAGGGAACCACCAGCTTCTAAGGAGATTTATCAGGGAGTGTAAGATAAACAGAAGTCAGTGGTATGTTTGCAGTTGTTGGACAGGTTTCGAAGGAGGAGGAGAAGGGGCATCAAAGACTTGCACACCATCAGAGGTGAGGAAGTCCAACTTCTCTGCGTTCCATTTCCTCTAATCTGGATTGGCATGTCTGACCAAATTCTTGCCTTCAGTGCCACTTTTAAAATCCTAAGAGATGAGAACATCAGAGCACTATTTATTATATTTTTAAAAGGATGGTTTCAATTCAAAATGAGGCAGATCTATATTAATTGGTATGAAGTAACTGCCAAGATACATTATTAAACATGAAAAAAATTAAAGTTTCAGAATGTCATGTATACTGTGGCATTTGTATATTTATTTTTAAAAGGGAGGAGGTAGGTATACATAAATGCTTTTGTTTGCATACATATGTCTAGATTCTAGAAGGATACATTAGAAGGTAAAGATAAGGGGATCGTGGGACTGAGATACTCACCTACACTATACCTTTTTACCTTTTGTAGTTTTATCCTTTTTCTAGTTTGAAAAGGTAATAATGAAATAAAATGCAACATTTAATTAAGAGCTATATTTTCCAGACCAATATTTGACCAATAGGACTTTGAAATTTTACACAAAGTACTGTGCAAAAATAGTCATCCAATGATTTCTTACACAGCTAGTCAAGCTCAGCCCAAGAAGGTTTTAAAAGTGCAAATGTCAGTCCATTTTCAATAAACCCATTTCTTTTGCTTTTAGTCTTTATTTTCTCCTTCAATTTTCTGAAGATTAAAATCTTCATTGTGGTGAAAGAGAAAGCGTGTTATTGTGTTAGTTATTAAATAAAATTGTTCCCCTTATTCTCTGGAGAGAGAATTACAAAGAAAATCTGAAGTCATTTAAGATTTATTTCTCTTTCCCTAACTGCTTGTGAATACGGATCAAGATTGACACCCAGTGGCCAAATTTAATCCTTTCTTTTTTTTCCACTGAAATTCTCTTGTATAATTAGCCATTTTCTAAAATCTCCCTTTATCTGTTTCCAGTTGAAAATGTTATTGAAATCTATGACTTGTTTGTTGAAAGTGTATTGTATCTTATAAAGCCAGATTAAATTAGTCTTATTTCCCATATAATTAATAGATTTATACCTGTACCCTCCTTTTTTTTTTGTTGCTGCATTTTTTTTACCTAACATTAAAAAGCAATGGGGGAGAAGGTGGAAGGATGGGCAAAAGGGGTGAAGGGGAGAGGGAGATACAGGCTTCCAGTTATGGAGTGAGTAAGTCCTAGGGATGAAAGGTACAGCACAGGGAATATAGTCAATGGCATTTTAATAGCTTTGTATGATGACAGATGGTAGCTACACTTGTGGGCAGCATAATATGACATATAGACTTGTCCAATCACTAAGTTGTACACCTGAAACCAATGTAACACACACTTCAATTAAAAAAAAAAGCAACTTGACAAAACAGTGTATTCAATTTCTAGTAGAAACTAATGGAACAAATTAGAATTATATAGCAAATCTAATTAGACAAGATAATTTATATCCTTAACTTTTTCTGTATCAAATAGCAAAATTACCTATTCTGATTAGTAAGTTACTTATAAATAATTAAACATTAATGATTTTAATTTTGAAATCTTGAGGGTGACATAATTGTTCACAAAATATGCTAATTAGGGAACCCTATCAGAGTTGAATTGTACCTCTATTTAAAGAGGAGAAAAAAAATGCATAAAATACATAATTTCATAGAGCAATCTCTTACATGAGCACTTTGGAAGTTTTGTGATACAGTTTAGATAAAATGTGTATGTGGTATCCATTTTAATGGTTCTAAAGAAGAGAGAGAAAAAAACCTTGATTTTTAGGAAATTAATATTTTAGCAAATAGATATGACATGTTTAACACAAATTACCAAACAAGAAAGTCATGAATTTAAGAGTCAGAAAGATCAAAGTCCAAATTATACCGAGGCAATCTGGGCAAGTCTCAGCATTTTGCTAAACTTCAAATCCCTTGTCTATAAAATGGAGCTATTAATCCTGCCTGGCGGGGCTGTTGTGAGGATTAAATGAGATACGACTTGAAATACTTGTCATGGCACCTGGCACATAAACATATAACAGTATCTATTACTATTATCAAATACCAGAAACAGCAAGGTGACTAAAGGCAAACCCACGTGAAGCAGGTATTTCTCCTTGAATCAATTTTCCAGTTACCTGATTTGATGCCGGTGAACAGTGGCCCCAGATAATCTGAAAGTATAAACAACCCAAATGATCAAATAATCCAAATAATATCATTTACAAGTGGATTTCTATTACACAATACTTTTATGGCCTATTTACCTTCACAATCACTTTTTAAATCAAACATTTAAATGAAATTGAAAACCAGGGCTCTCCAAACTTTTCTCCTTTAAGGAAAAAAACAAGTGTAGTGCATATCATATAAACCTCCCCACATGATATATGTAAATTATTTATAAATCATATAGACATACTATTGACTACTTATGTACATTATAAAATATGCCCAAAATAAAACATGTTTAAAGTATGAGATAATTACAAATCAAAGTGGAGATATTCTTTTCTATTTCACAATGGAGTGTTTTGCACATGCCTGGGAGAGTACCCCCTACTCTGGAGGCCATTACCCTAACAGTTCTCTGACTTCTCACCAGTAAAGGGGACAGAAATTAACTGTGCACAATGCAACAAGCAATGGCTTTGAAGACCCAATCCTTTCCTGCATTGGAAACTGCTCTTCCATTTATGGCTGGTGTGGCCTTGGCAAATCTCTTCCTCTCTTTGAGCCTCCAGGTCCTCTTCTATCAAAGAAAGGTGATTATACCCACAAATGAGACTGTCCATAAAACACAGTGCTTGGAGCACAGTATCATTAATTAGAGGTGAAAGAAGCTTTCAAAGGTCACTTAGGAGACTAACACTAGGATGACACAGTCCACCAGATTTTTAAGTCTGGGAGACGCCAAAAGCCACACGGCTAGCTACAGACAAATCCAGAACCATCTTGTTCTTTAATGAGCTGTTAACTACCTCAAAAAGTGTGCTGTCAGGCAAGTTTCCTCTGGGATTGGCAATTTAAATTCTGCCATAAAATTCCCCGTAAATTGTACCCACCTGTAATCTGTATAGAGGTACAATTAAAGGTACAATTACTAATATACTCTTATTATACGGCTAAAAAAAAAAAGCCCACAAGTCAGAGAGGAAAATATGTCTTATTACCGGTGCCAAAAATCCCTCCAAAACATTTTTTAAAATCTATACAAGGGGAAAAGCTCTGGTCTAGAAGCAACGCTACTTAGATTCTAGTTCCAATTGTGATGTGAACAAATCAATCACTCTATACCTTATTTTCCTCACGTATTAAACAAAAATGGTAATATTCACACTTATTGCAAGGATAGCATACAATAAATGATAATATAGATTTTTAGTGAAAGGATTCTATGAATAACAATCGTTATTGCTAATGCCCTCTCCTCCTACAACAGTAAAATTGCAACACACACACACACACACACACACACACACACACACACACACACGAGAACTCAGTATCTTCCCAGAGCAAAAGAAAGATCTGGTCCCTTTAGAGACAAAGACCATAGACTACTCCATAGGCCACAGGTTTTACCAACAAAAAACATTGACATTTCTGCCTTCTCTGATCACCCTTTTTGTCCTCTGACCACTACAGGGGCTGGCCTCTGTCCTAGGCCCATTCTGAGCCCTTCTTTATCAGCAGCCCCAGGCCCTCCAGCCTGTAGACAAGATGTATGGTTTGCCTGGAATGAGCCCTGGAATCCCACATAGGCAGGTCACAGCATTTCCTACCTGACTTCTCCCTGACCAAGTCATCTCAGTCCTTAAGACTGAGCATCTGCCTTGGTTCAACTGTTTAGAGCCAATTAAGAATGGATGCCATATTGTGGGTCTACTACTGTGCTGGGTATTTTACAGATGGCATTTCTAATCCTTATAACAATCTGTGAGGTGGTGATTATTATTCCACTTTACAGATTTAGCTCAGAGAGGTTAAGTAACTTGCTAAAGTCACACAGCTAAGAAGGGACGATGCCTGGATAACCATTTCAGTCTGGCTCCAAACCACATGCTCTTTCTAAAATATTTCACATCCTGATTCCCTGCCTAGTTCCTGCCTAATCTATCCCTAGATTCTGGATCCTGTTTATTATAAGCTTGCAGGAGTCCTGCCAGGAACCACTGGCCTGGCATACACAACTTCCTGCTTCTAGACTTACTAAGTAGAGCATATATTGGAGCCCACAGAAGCACTCTCCTACACATGCATGTACCTCAATTCACTAACTGCCTGACAAGCTCATATTGCTACACCCTTTAGACCCAGAGCATTGTGTTGCTTGGCCTTCCCACTGGCATACTTTCACTTCTGTCTCATCTCAATCCCAGCTTCCTTCTGTTTCATGCCAGCCCATGTTCCTAAGGTCCCAGCATGTTTCACATCTAAGCCTGCCTTAGTTGCAACACACACAGCACCGTACTATCTCCCTAAAATAATGACTTAAGGAACTAACAAATTATTCACTACCTTGGAAAATACCACATTTCATTTGGATGGATACTTGTGATTACCTTTTTTTTTTTAAAGTAATCTCTATGTCCAACATGGGGCTTGAACTCATGACCCTGAGATCAAGAGTCTCATGCTCTATTGAATGAGCCAGCCAGGGGCTCCTTGGATGGATAATTGTGATTCACCATTAAGAAAAAAAAAAAACCCAGGGCGCCTGGGTGGCTCAGTTGGTTAAGCAACTGCCTTCGGCTCAGGTCATGATCCTGGAGTCCCGGGATCAAGTCCCACATCGGGCTCCCTGCTCAGCAGGGAGTCTGCTTCTCCCTCTGACCCTCCTCCCTCTCACTCCCTCTCATGCTCTCTGTCTCTCGTTCTCTCTCGCAAATAAATAAAATCTTAAAAAAAAAAAAAAAAACTAAAAAAAAACAAATAAAAAAAACCCAACAGATATTTAGGGTATCTTTTTTTTTAATATATTTTTTAAAGATTTATTTTTTTTTCTTAAGATTTTATTTATTCATTTGACAGAGAGAGTGAGAGAGCACAAGCAGGGGGAGTGGCAGAGGGAGAGGAAGAAGCAGGCTCCCCACTGAGCAGGGAACCCCATGCGGGGCTTGATCCCAGGACCCCAGGATCACGACTGAGCGGAAGACAGATGCTTAACTGACTGAGCCACCCAGGCACCCCTTAGGCTATCTTTTAAATGACAAAACACTGCATATTTTTCTCATTTAGTGCTCTGAATATATCCTGCCAGTCCTTTCTGGCCTGCCAGGCCGGTGTGGATAGGTCTGTTGCTGATCTAATGTTTCTACCATTGTAGGTTACATATCTCTTCTCCCGAGCTGCTTTCAGGATTTTCTCTTTGTCTCTGAGACTCGTAAGTTTTACTATTAGATGTCGGGGTGTTGACTTTTTTTATTGATTTTGAAGGGGGTTCTCTGTGCCACCTGGATTTTGATGCCTGTTTCCTTCCCCAAATTAGGGAAGTTCTCTGCTATAATTTGCTCCAATATACCTTCTGCATCACAGACCTGTACCTCTGAAACAAATAATACATTATATGTTAAAAAAAAAAAAAGAAGAAGATAGCAGGAAGGGAAAAATGAAGGGGGGGAAATCGGAGGGGGAGACGAACCATGAGAGACTATGGACTCTGAGAAACAAACTGAGGGTTCTAGAGGGGAGGGGGGTAGGGGGATGGGTTAGCCTGGTGATGGGTATTAAAGAGGGCACATACTGAATGGAGCACTGGGTGTTATACGCAAACAATGAATCATGGAACACTACATCAAAAACTAATGATGTAATGTATGGTGATTAACATAATAAAATTTTTTTTAAAAAGAGGAAAAAAATTAAATAATGTATATGATTTACACTTAATCTGGAAGATAATTACTAACACTATTCCTTTGATGCTGATTATCTTCTATTTCATTTATCTCCCTCTTTGTACTCAAAAATAAAAATCAGAAATCATGTTAAACCCAAAAGGTGATTTTTTGAATTAAAAATATAGAATATACAGAATGAAAAAATAAATAAAAAATAAATGACAAAACAGTCATTTGAATTGAAAACATCTGTGAATATCAAGAGAGCAAAAATCTTTTTAATCTCTATAGATACACTGGGATTGGAATGGGATGATGCTCCCCCCCTCCCTTGCTTTGTAAAATTCAGAGACATTGACATAAAGCCTCAATAGAGGGCAATAATCCACATGAAATTTTAATGAGCTCACCCTAATTCTCCAAGTTCAGAGAAATGGAAAAAGCACCACAATGCCATTTTTATATGCACTTTAAAAAGATATATGGAAAGCATAAATTAACTCTGATATTGTAAGAGTTAGCCTTGCAAATTTTACAGAACGGCAATCATGCCATAATTTGCAACAGGTCACTTTACTGTAGCTTTAAAGTCCTGATTTAAAGGAAATATCCTACACTCTCATGCTCTAGTGAACAAAGCTATCTCCAAAGTTGGGGCTTTAGCTATGATCCAATTATATAAATTTAGGAAACAGTTTAACGAAATTCAGACCCATAGCACAAGGTAAGCCCAAGGCTCTTGCCAAGCGGCTTCCACTCCTAAATTCAAATATAAAATGTGAATGTGTTTCATCTGAGGCAACTGTGCAACAATTCTTTATACAACTATCATCAAGGTTAGATGGGAATAACTCTGTTCCCATCACCAAAAAAGTGTCCAGAGCAATGTACCAGACCCATATGACACCTTTGCTCTAATTAGACGCACACTCTTTCCATTCCTGTCTGGTAACTGACCCAGTATCAAGTATGGAAAGTGGCGTTTGTCTGAGGCAGAGTGATTCCATGAGACCAGGGAGATGAGGGTAACACACTCCCTTAGAATATGTTTTTACTTCAACAAGTGACAGTGTTTCACTTTGGCTGGCATTGTTTCCTTCAGGGTCAGAAACCGCACAGCCAAGCGCTCTACCCTATTTGTGAGGACCGGCAGGACATGCCCTTGGCAGCACTTGTGTGGCAGCTAAATTGCTAAGAGAATCTTAAAGGGTAGAGATCAGAACTAATCAGCATCAGAGCCCTAGCAAAGCAGCAAGAGTGGACTCAAAACCTCAGACTTCAAAGAAGACAAAAGTTGGTTTCCACACAAGTGCCCATCAATGTTGACAAGGTCATGGATGTCCACCGGTATCAGGCCTTTTTCATGACTTGCTGCTATAATAATATTGTGTGTTTAGAGAAGATTTGCATGCCAAGGAACCACTCTGATTCTTTTTAATTTGCCATCAAAAAACATCAAAGTCTTCTAATTAAATATAGAAACTGGCCTTTCCATTTTCCTGAGCCCGTAGGAGATGGTCTCTACTGATGTTATCGGAAGGGAAGTCATTCTGGATGTCCTGGAGCACAGGGAGGTACAGGTGCCCTTGGCCTATCGTAATCTGATGTTGATATTTGGTTCTTTTGTGCTCCTGTTGTCCCCTGGTTCAGTCATGGGAGAGTGAGCGGAGGAAGTTGCTCAGGGATCCCATAGTAGTTTTGCAGTCATAGGAATTCTCTTGCCCCCCAGACCTGCACAATCTTTGCCCTGTTGCCCATAAATAACAGGCTGCACAGCATAATCACCAAAGCCACTGATTTTCCAAGGCAAATGACCACTAAATTTCGATTAAAAATTCATAGTTCTGGGGACGCCTGGGTGGTTCAGTCGGGTAAGCATCTGCCTTCGGCTCAGGTCGTGATCTGCGGGGAGTCTGCTGCTCCCTCTGCCTGCCGTTCCCCCCTGCTTGTGCTCTCCCTCTCTCTCTCTGACAAATAAATAAATAAAATCTTTTAAAAAATAAATAAATAAAAACAACTCATAGTTCTGTATCAAACCTCAGCTACAATAATCACAGCTTCATGTCATTGGTTAGCAACACATGGATTACCAGATACTAGTATTTTGACAATTCACTGTTAAAAGATCGTTTTCAAAACAAGGTAAAACTATGACTCTCATATAGATACAAAAATGAATGTGTAGGGCGCCTGGGTGGCTCAGTAGTTGGGCATCTGCCTTCAGCTCCGGTCATGATCCCAGGGTCCTGGGATCGAGCCCCGCATCAGGGCTCCCTGTTGGGCGGGAAACCTGCTTCTCCCTCTCCCACCCCCCACCCCCCTGCTTGTGTTTCTGCTCTCACTATCTCTCTGTCAAATAAATAAAATAAATCTTTAAAAAAAAAATGAATGTGTATTAAAGATTTTATTTAATTCAGTGAGGAAACTGAGGAGGTTTTACAACCAATTCAAAGCAGAAGTCAAAAACAGCACACATTTACATGGAGTAAAGAAATGAGAAATGAATGAGCAAATGAAGGCAAAACTAGCTTCTGTGTGGAGGATAGTCGATGGAACCTCTATTAGATAAGACAGAATTTACATGTCTATAGACAAGAATTTTTGTTTACATGACTATCAGTTACCTACAATTTATAGAATTGTAAAAAAGCTCCTATACAATCAGAATCAGATAACATAGAAGAGTGTCCCCTGCATAGCCGTAGTTTTTCACTGAAGTACAAAATTGCTCCTACAACATCTATATTTATACCAACTTGAGATTAACAGATAGGGAACTGTTGTCCAAGTAAACAGTCTGAAAGAATGGTACAAATTATCAATGATCTTTCAAGGACCCTGACCAGTAAGACTTCCCAGTTTCATACCATTAATATGTCACTCCATATTCAACAAGAGTAGTAAATACTATTATGTGATTAATGGTACATATAGCTAGTTCCAGAATGCTGGTTGAACCATTTTAGTCCATGTTCCTTGAGGAACTACAGCCCAAAACTGTTTGAGACATTGCTCTATCTGCACCTACACTCCACTCTTTTTTTTTTTTTTTTTTTACCACAAGAGTAGGATCTTTAGAACTGAACAAAAAAAGAGCTCCTGGCTCCTGGACCATAACTGAGATAATGATGACTCTTACGTACAATGTTCCAAGTTCAGATGAATGTTTAGAATTGCCATATTGAATGACAATAAATATTTTCCTCCACCATTTCCTCTAGTGTCATTTGGCTTTGATTTTACTTACTTCTATGCTATTCTAGTCTATTCTATTCAGCTCCACCAACGCAGATCTCACAGCACCACAAAGTGAAGGAAACAATAATTCCCCTCCAGTCACAATTGCTGAAATGGAATCAGCTGATATTTCTACACCTGTTCATATAGCTCAAAGATAACCTTACAAATGTCATGCCCTTCCTTGACATTATAAGCCAAATGAAGACCAGTGGAAATATATGCCATGGGCCTGCCTAATATTGGCATGTGGCAGGATCATATTTTTAAAAATTAAACTGATGCTGTTTTGGTCTCATAGCCCTTAGTAATTCTTAGTTTCCCTGAGGCTTCCTACCTATAGCCTAGAACAAAGAGGCCAACTGAGTTGCTTCATCAGCTCTCAGAAGACACACACGTTTCAAAGCAAAAGCAAAGGGACTAAGGGAAGCAGCTTCCAGGGTACCCTGGCAGACGAGGACCATGGCCGCACTCCCCTCAGGACAATACCAGACTCCAAGACATCCTACCACACACCGCCTGCCTGCGGTAGGGGCCAGGTCTAGGCCTTTCCAGAGCAGCCACTCTCCACCAGATGGCGGCAGCTTCCCTGGGGGCCTGATTCGGGTCTCTCCCCTGGCAACTATTCTGGCTCCTACTCCAAGTCCCCTATGGGGTCCCAGCCATCATTTGGCTACTCCCCAGGGCAGCAGCAGACCTAGCCCAGGGTTCGCCAAGGACATCAACACCATTTGGCTCAGGGTGTGGTAGAGAAAAAAGAATGTCTAATGAGGTGGAAAGTTATTTGAAGCCTTCAGTGCTTGAAGACTCTTGGGCCAGCCTACAACCAGTATCTATAGTGGATATTAACCAACAATAGAGCAATATCCAAACATTCACAGGCAAAACAGGAAGATACTTTCGTTAACATTTCTGAAATTCACCCAAAGCTTCATGTGTCAGGAACATCTTGGACAAAACTTTTACTTGTGTAATTAAGTTGAACCCTAAGATGGTGACTTTGAATAAATTATTTGGATCTTCTTGGTATTTGAACTTCCCTCCTTTCCCCAACTGAGAAAGGTCTTTAATCCTTGTGGGGGTAAAAATCTGCCCTTACTTTCTATATGGAACTGTTGCTATGGCTAATATAAAACTCTTTGCTTAATCTTTTGTGCTTTGGCTGATATCTTGCAAGTCAAACCTTATTGCAATAAAAAAAAAAAGCAACAATCACTGTACCTTATCAAGCACTTGCAACTTAGTCCCTTTGCTTTTTAATTTTTTTCTAAAAAGACAAAATGTTTTATTTTAAAACACTGGAAAACCATTGAAAACCAAAAATGTCCATTATATAACCATGAACATTAAATATTTGGAAACTGTAAATCTTCTAAAATGTGGTAGGTACTTCTAAAGAGCTAAATATTGCAAATTATTCCACTGTATATCTTCCCTAATATCAGCAATACTTGATATGATGAAAAATCCCTTCACCCTGGATGAAATTCAGGCAGTCTCAGACTTTTCCAGTCATTCTTAGATAGTAAAAAGCCCAAATGGTTACATCAAGTTGCAAACAAAGTCTCAATTCAGGAAATAAAAGTGTGCGACCTCAAGTAATTACCAATTTAATTTGATTTAACAGTTCAACTTCTCCCCTCTTTCAACTGGGGTCTTTGTAGGTAGACCCAAAGAATGGAACATGATGCTATTTCCCCACCATAGGCTTCAATACCTATCTTGCTATCTTGCTAGCTGTGTTTTCTGACTCCTCCAGGGTCAAAACAGGAGGAAGAGAAAAGGGAAAGGGGAGCAGGGAGGGGGAACAGGAAAGTTAGTACTTGATTAAGACTGTCAATGGTCCTTGCCCTCTGGTCTGACAGATGTCTAAAGCTGGCTCTTACAGGCCCTTTTATGAGCCCCTTCAGAAATCCTCACTGGGAATATTCAGTTTCATTTCTAGTCCTGGTGGATGCATTTTTCTCTGCCTAGCTGCTCCACCTCAGCATTCCACAACCCATTCTCTCCCTTGGGTTCCCATCACTTGGTCCAGGCTTAGACAAGATTTAAAAGAGCCCCAGGTCTGTTCTTTCTCCCAATGACCGTATCTGTTGGAGTAAACACACACACGCATCCTTTGCTCCCACCTTGGATCAGCTGGATAGTCCACATTCCTGCCTTTTACATTTTTCAGTCAGAAGTCAAACACCAGTCCACACTGCCACCCTCCTGCCCGCAAAACTGCATGAATCACATACCAAGGTTTCTAAGGAACTCTTCTCGCCAGGTTTGAGATGAGGGAAAACAAGGCAGGAAGAGCTTACAACAGAACTCTTTTCAAAGACATCCTCTATCCAATCCTCTCTTCCCATTTCCAAAGCTATCCTTTTAGAACTTCAATACCAAAAAAGTTTAGAAACTTCCTTTGAAATTTTTCAAATTCTACTCTGTGTCTCACAATCTACTCTGCCATCTGGCATTTGTCATTTTCGGATCCCAGCCCTAAACTTCCATTTATGGATCCTATTACAAGTGATTTCTACTAGGGGCGCCTGGGTGGCTCAGTCGTTAAGCGTCTGCCTTCAGCTCAGGTCATGATCCCAGGGTCCTGGGATCGAGCCCCACATCAGGCTCCCTGCTCGGCGGGAAGCCTGCTTCTCCCTCTCCCATTCCCCCTGCTTGTGTTCCCTCTCTCGCTGTCTCTCTCTGTGAAATAAATAAATAAAATCTTTAAAAAAAAAAAACACAAGCGATTTCTACTACTAGAGGAAACAACGACTCATGAGCAACATAGGTTCGAGTATAGAGTGGGGAAAAAAAGAAAGTTAAATTTTAACACATTTAAGTTATGACTAAATGTTATCCCACCTTGATTCTTATTTACCCTCAGTATAATACACGCATGTAATAAGAGAGGCTTGGAAAACAGGGGTCCACAAAAAAAAACCCAATGGAAACAGAAAGCAACTCTCTGGAGAAAAAGCAATAGAATGAAGGGGTAAACAAGCTGGCAACCGTCTGCAAAAAGGTCAGGTGTCCTCTCCCCCATCAACATCAAAATAGTTTGTGTACCCATAGGTCTGCAACCCCAGAAAGATGTATGGAGAGTAATTGAGTGAGTTGATACCCTACTGCTCCCTCTGTATCTTCAATGAAAGCAAGAGGTAAAAATGCTCACAGCCAAAAAAAAAAAAAAAAACCAAAGACAGCCAAATCAGGAGCAACAGTAAAGAGAAATGATGGTTCAACTGGAGTGAGCTTGGGGCGCCTGGCTGGCTCAGCTGGAAGAGCACAGGACTCTTGATCTCGGGGTCGTGTGTTCGAGCCACACGTTACATGTAGATATTAAATAAATGAAAAAACTTTTAAAAAATGGAGTGAACTTGAAAGAAAATATTCTGATTTACAAGATTTGTGGCTTGCTGGGCATCTCAGGAAACACTGGGTGACAGCAAAGACTGAGTGTGCCCATGAGCTTAAATACCCACCTATAAGAGGAGTTAAGTGGTATGATTTGCAAATTAGATAAATGAGTTGTACAGCTTGGAGTCCCACAAAGTTTGTGTGAACTTAGACCCCTAATATTTGATATGGTTCCATTTATTAATCTTCTTAACATAACTTCATGTTAGTATTAAAAACACTGTTTCAGGGGCTCATGGGTGGCTCAGTCTTTAATCGTCTGCTTTCAGCTCAGGTCATGATCCTGGGGTCCTGAGATCGAGCCCCGCATCGGGCTCCCTGCTCAGTGGGAAGCCTGCTTCTCCCTCTCCCACTCCCCCTGCTTGTGTTCCCTCTCTCACTGTGTCTCTCTCTGTCAAATAAATAAATAAAATCTTTAAAAAATAATAAATAAATAAATAAATAAAAACACTGTTTCAGATGTCACCAAAGGCACTAGGAAAGGGGATCTATACCACCCAGCAATATTCTACGAAAGCTGGAGGAACTCATGAAAAACTGGACAGAATAAGAGAACATTAGTATTCTAATTCTTTTGCACTCTTGTGGTTGCTGTTAAATATACATGAAGGAGAGTTCCCAGGGTTGTAGCAGAACGATTAAGGACCACCACATGAAGCCTTGCTCATGGCTTATCCATGTGTTTAGAAATTTTGCTTCCACTCAGTAGTCATCTCTCAACCCAGCTTTCTTCCCCTGGAATCTAATGAATCTACTCCCTTTGACCCCTTCTATTTTATTTACTATTGCCATGTAATAAATTACTCTAAAACTTAGCAACTTAAAACAACCATTTTATTAAGTTCATGAGTTTTGTGGATCAGGAATTCCAACAGGGCACAGTGAATAAGACTTGCCTCCACCTCCATGATATTTGAGGTCTCAGATGGGAGGACTCAACAGCTAGGATTGACTCTAGGGTAGGGGAGGGAAAGAAATGCTGGAATCACCTGGAGGTATATTCACTCAGATATCTGGCTGGTGGTGCTGCCTGTCAGACCTTAGCTGGTGCAAAGCACCTACCCATCGCCTCTTGTGTGACCTGGATTTTCTCCCAGCATGGCAGCATGGAAACTTACATGGTGGCTCAGGTTTCCAAAAGCTGAATCTATATCACCTTTCTGGCCTAGCTTCAGAAGTCACACAGCATCATTTCTGCTGCATCTATTGGTCAAATGAATCACAAGCCAGCTGAGATTCAAAGGGAAGGGAAATATACCCTCTTGATAGGAGGGGTGGCAAAAAAAATTGCAGCCAATTTTTTAAAACTGCCATACCTTCCCTGACCAACACTTGAATACATGCACGATATCCCAAGTGTATGTCTATTTTTATTTTTGTTATCATTTTCCCATTTTGAGTTATCAGACAGAGTAAGGTAAGGCTTCTCTGAGATAAAGCACTCTGCTTGCCTCTCCTTTTATCACCTCAACCTGGCCAAGTACACACAGAAGCACATAAGCATACATACTCACTCACTGAGTACACACCACAGTTTTCAGGGAATTAATTAAGCAAATGAACATTAAGATTCAGGAAAACTGTCAGAGTTGATTTTCCTTTTTTTTTCCCCCACTGCAAAGGGAAGCAAATCTTGAACTGTTCACCATCAAAAAGATTAACCTTTCATTTTGTTCATCTTTCAGAAAATCTTAGTAAGCTTTCCCCTATCAACTCCTTTACACCACTTGATGCAATTTTTTAAAATATCATTGATTTTCACACTAGCTATTGTTTCATGATATATAATTATATGAACAATGTTTCAAGATAAATGTTCTTTCTAGTCCATAGAAAAGTTAAGTATTTAATCTATTAGTACTGAAATCATTCTTATCTTCTCTAAAATATATTTATATTGTATATACTTATATATATACTATATATATATATATATTCTTGGGGTGCCTGGGTGGCTCAGTCGGTTAAGCATCTGCTTTCGGCTCAGGTCATGGTCCCGGGGTCCTAGGACCCAGCCCCGTGTAGGGCTCCCTGATCAGTGAGGAGTTTGCTTCTCCCTCTCCCTCTGCCTTCTCCCCACTGGTGCTTGCTCTCTCTCTCATGCTCACTCTCCCTCTCTCTTTCAAATAAATAAATAAAATCTTTAAAAAAATAAAATAAAATAAAAAATATATATTAAATACACACACACACACACACACACACACATTCTTAATAACCAAGTAAACAATGACTATTGCTAAGGGAGTTGAGAAAAACGTATTCACTTTGAAACATTTTTTCTTTAATCAAAACTGTTGCTCTAAAGTACTATATTGCTTAGAAGCTCTTCATCATCCTTCAAAGAAACACTCTTTCTGATCATATTTTCATTTTGAGTTGAGAGGCATGTATTATACACCACAATTTGATATAATGAATGCACACAAATCACTCCAATTTTTAGCAAGCCCTCTTTTATGGCTTCTTGGAGTATCATTTGCCGCTCCCTGATTATTGGCAAACTCAGCGACTCATCAAAGGATAACTATCCTGCCCAGAGATCAATGAAAATACAAAAAGAAAATACCTGTAACTTTTACTTTGTAAATTTACCAAACTATTCTATGCTTGGTTTTACCAGATTATGCAAGGAAGGATAATCCAGGAATTTCAACCATGTTCCTGAATGGACAGTGATAAACAGCACTGACAGTGAAATGGAAGAAACACAAAATGCTCCGGGGCTATCCAGCCTCGGCTGAAGTCTTTATCCCAGGGGAATGAATCCATATCTCATAGGAGAGTTTACATTTATAGGGCTAGTTTAGAGGAAACTGATGTAAAGCAGAATGTGAATGCTATAGAAGAGATTCAGAGTGCTTTGGGGATTAAAAGGGTAAAAACACATAGGTTAGAGGAATCATGAAAAACCTCATAGAAGAAGTGGCCAACCAGCTGCTTAGGGTTCCACCCTTAAATATAATGAACACCCAAGACTTATCAGATATTTCTGGACAACAACAACATGGAAGAGAGAGACCTAAACAAGCAAACAATATGAAAAGAAAGGGAGAAATAAAACTTGAAAATTTTGAGGGGTGGGAGGGAAAAGGACACAATACAGAGAAGAGATAAAAACTTACAAAGAATAGTCTCAGAGAAATAAGAGAAGGTGTATCCTGTAAAAAAGAATAGGTGCAAAGAAAACAGGTAATCAAAGAACAGGAAAGAGTTCTTGGAATTTAAAAATCTATACACTAAGAAAATTTTTAATTAAATAGAAGGGTTGGAAAATAAAGTCTTCCCAGAAAGTAGAGAAAAAGAAAGCAGGGGAATAGAAGAAAGACACAAAAGATAAGAAAATTGGATAATCAGTCCTGGCCATGGAACATCTAATAGGTCTGGATACCAGGAAGAGAAAAAGACAAAATGAAAGAATGATAATCAAGAAGTAATTCAAGACAACTAGTGGTGCTGAGGACATAAGTCTGTAGCCTGAAAGGACTTGCCAAGTGACCAGCAGGATTAATTTCAAAAGTTCCATTCCAAGGACTGCATCACACAATTAGTGACTACTGGGGATAAACTGAAAATCCCTTAAGTCTTCAGAAGAGAGAATAAAAGAAATGAGAATGGCCTTGAACTTTTCAATAATGACCCTAAATGACAGAAGGCAAAAGATCAGAAGTTTTTTAAAATTTTGAAAGATAATGACATTCAACCTAGAATTTCAACCTAGAATTTCTACGTGGTTAGGCTTTAGAGTGGACTAAAAAGCATTTGCCAACACACAAAGGCTAAATAAATTTACTTCCTGTCTCATAAAAATTACTATGTGTCCAGCAAAATAAGTAAATAAGTCAAGAAAAAGAGAAATCATGGATTCCAAAAACCAGGGTATCTAATTCAGGAATGAGTCAAAGAATAGTTGCAGGATAACAGCTGACCTAGAGAACAACCAGTCTGGAGGTCTCCGGGAGGAAAGTTCCTAGAAAAACAAGAAAGTTAATAAACTATTTGACTTGCTTAGCATTGGGGAAATTATTGGGAGGGGTTAGACAAATCTCATGGAAAAAATTAAAGATAAATACTGAAAGGTATGCAAGTAAAACAAATGTTACAATCATCAACTCCAGGAAAAACAAGCACAAGAACTGTAAAAGCAAGAAAATTAAATCATAATACATTATTTGTCATAGGAATAAACAATATTTATATAGTATAGTGTTATCTATGACTACCAATTGAACTAAAAATTATAACTCTATTATGATGGTGGACTGTTGCTATCTAGCCAGTATTCCTTCCCTCCCTGTCCCATCTTTTTCCACCTAGGTTTTGTTCAGGTATCTACCATTTTCTGTCTGGCAATGTCCTTTGGGGGAGGCTGATCCCAATACCAGCCCCAGAAGATAAATCTATTTAGTCCCAATCATGATAATCCCATCCATCCCTTCAGTTATGAAAGTTTTAGGAAGACGCATACGTCCAATTCTGTTGAGGGGCTTCTTAAACAGAAATGCAAGGAAGAGTCAGTCTCCTCTTCTTTCTGTGGATATATGTTAAAGACAACTAAATTTGCTGCCTCCATCCAGCAATCATGAGGGCAATCTAAAGACAAAGTGAACACCCCAAGGATAGTAAAGCAAAGATCAGAAGACTCAGGTTTTGATGATGCCACTGAGTTATGCAACCCTGAGAGATAATATCTTTAGATTTCTGTTAAATGGAAATAATAAATGTCCTTATTAAGCCAGTAAAGTCAGGGTCTTCTGTAATCCTCACTTGAAAGCATTCTAATTGTTTTGGGGTTTTTTGGGGGGGTGGGAAGCAGAGGGAGGAGTGTACAGCCTGATACTCAAAGTACTAAATTGCTAAATCCACATCTACCATTAACAGGACACATATAATATACTATCTAAAATTATTAAATCAAGATAGAGTAGAGCAGTATAAATTCCACATTTAGCAACACAGAGGCAAATACTTGAGAAAACAGTTAAAATAGTAGATAGTTGGGGTGCTTGGGTGGCTCATTTGGTTAAGTGTCTGACTCTTGATTTCAGCTCAGGTCATGATCTCAGGGTGGTGAGACTGAGCCCCACATCGGGCTCCACACACAGCAGGGAGTCTGCTTGAGATTCTCCCTCTCCCTTTGCCCCTCCCCCCTCCCCACACTCATGCACACTCTCTCTCAAAATGAAGAAATAAATCTTTTTTTTAAAAATGAAAAATAAAATAGTAGATAGTGGGTAGTTTTCAGGAATAGGAATAAGAGTTGCAGAGAAGTGAGGTAATATCATTTAATTATGTGGATGATTACTTTGATAAAAATAAAAAGTAATCACAATAAATAAATAAATATGCAAAACAAAAACAAAGAATGTGATTTTCCAAGGTAACTGTACAGAAAGGTTGAGCACCTCATGTAGCTATCAAAGTAGCTATTGACATCCCCCAAAAGCCAAACCAGCTGGTCTTCAAGAAGCTAATATAATAATCATAACCACATAGATCTTACAGTGCTAGGTACCAATGGCTCATAGTGGAGAACAACCTGAATCTTTTTAATTACATAATGCAATCCTCAGATAGGTTCAGACAGGATTAGAACAAGAGGATATGATTACAAGGTTACATGATGAGGGCTAGGTTGAGGTCACATGACTTCCCAGTATTCTTTCCCCAAGTTATTTGCTGGCAGCTAATTTCATCCCTTTTTTTATTATTATTTAAAAAATGTCTTCCAGCTCTCATTTCTCTATAATTCAAATATGAAATTTTACTCTCAAGTTCTCAATATATTAAAGGGCTATAACTGAAAAAAAGATCTTTTCAGCAAACTTCCAAGATTTTACAACTGTTAGACAACATTAAGGTCAGATGATGGAATCTGATTTTTTTTTAATTTATATTCAGTTAGCCAACATATAGTACAGGAATCTGATTTTTGATAATCAAAGAAAACAGAAATGTAAGATTTTGGAGTGAGGAAAAATTTGTCATTCTATTAAATAGAACTCAATTTATTTATCTCTTGATCTTTGACAAATTAACAAATAGGATATTAAAATTAACATTTTAAAACAAAATCTTGTCACTGATTTCAGCCACTTGGCCACCAAACTTTTCACCAGATCAAATAATGAAAATGAGTCAGATTTGCTTTCCCATCTTGTTCCCTGGTCACCTCTTGGTGAGGTGTGTCTGAGTCTGCTCTAAGAAGGAAGTGCAGTCATTCCCTAGGATCTGAAAGAGTTAGGGAGGAGGGACCAAGGCATTGAGATGTTGCTATTAGCATTCTGTTAATACCAGCCTGCCTTCAGGTCTCAGTTTACTTCTCTAGGAATCCTCTTTATCCTCCTAGACTAGGATAGGCCCCCTGTTACATCCTCTTATTATAACATCCTACCCTTATCACAACAGTAATCAAATAATTGTTTCTGTAATGAATTGCTTCATGTCTGCCTCCCCTACTAGACAGTAAGTTCCATGAATCACAGGTTGTGTGTATTTGGTTCAGTTTTATATTACCTAGCACAATGCATGGCATATTATACATGGTCAGTAAATATTTGATGAATAATTGAAAAGGGGAAACAAATGGTTTTTATGCATATTAAAGTATGTTCAGCCTTACTCATAAATAAATAAAAATGAAAACATCAATAAAATGCTATTTTCTACTTATCAAACTGAAAAGTTAAAAAATTTTGATAATACACGGTGTTGTTGGTAAGAGTGAAGTGTGCCAGATGGCCCCTGTTGGGGGTGCTATAGGTTGGCAGTCTCTTTGGAAGAAACTTAGCAAAATATTTCAAAACTTAAATACATATACCCTTTCACCTGACAATTTCACATCTAAAATTTTATTCTACCATTATGCTTTCATTTCTATTCAAAGACACCTCTACAAGGATGTTCATGGTGACTTTGCTTAAATAGGAAAAGAATCCTAAACTCATACAATAAAGAGAGTTAAATATCCCACATCTCTAAGGTAGAGCCAGCCTCCTCGGAGACAGCAGTCGTGAGGGAAAGTGAGGGTTTCAACTTTGCCACTGGCCTAAGAGGTTTTTGGCATGGAGGGTTGCAATGTCAGAGAAAAAGCAGCTGGTGGCCTTGGGTCTCCGGGAGGAGGATAACAAGTTAAGGGAGTTCCCTGAGGAAGATTGGTCTGGTTTAGATGAAGATGAAGAAGCAAACCTCTGGGAGGATAACCTGGATGATGACAATGTAGAAGGTAACTTCTCCAGTCAGTTCTGAGGTGAACCAGAGAAACATGGTTATAAGATGGAGACCTCATAGCATCCAGAATTGTTGAAGCAACCTAAGCTTGAACTGGTTACCAAATTCTAGGACAGAGAACCCAGGATGGGACACCTTAAAAAATATGTTTATATATTCTTTTTCTTTTTAAGATTTTATTTATTTATTTGACAGAGAGAGATACAGCAAGAGAGGGGACACAAGCAGGGGGAGTGGGAGAGAGAGAAGCAGACTTCCCGCAGAGCAGGGAGCCCGATGCGGGGCTCGATCCCAGGACTCTGGGATCATGACCTGAGCCGAAGGCAGACGCTTAATGACTGAGCCACCCAGGCGCCCCAAAAATCTAATTCTTGAAGGAATATTTTTCTAGACCAGATAAATAGTCTTTCCACTTAGATCTTTTTTTTTTAAGATTTTATTTATTTATTTGAAAGAGACAGTGAGAGAGGGAACACAAGCAGGGGGAGTGGGAGAGGGAGAAGCAGGCTCCCCACCGAGCAGGGAGCCCAATGCAGGGCTCGATCCCAGGACGCTGGGATCATGACCTGAACAGAAGGCAGACACTTAACAACTGCGACACCAGGTGCCCCTTCACTTAGTTCTTTTAATCAGTTTGCAATTATAAATATGTAAGATGACTGAATTTTTATTTAGATTATTTTGAAGATGCTCTCCTGGGGACGCCTGGGTGGCTCAGTCGGTTGAGCCATCTGACTCTTGGTTTTGGCTCAGGTCATGATCTTGGGGTCCTGGGATCGAGCCCTGCGTCAGGCTCTGCACTCAGTGCGGAGTTTGCTTGTCCCTCTCCCTCTGCTCCTCCTCTCCCTCTGTCTGTCTCTCTCTCTCTCTCCCTGGAATAAATAAATAAAATCTTAAAAAAAAAAAAAAAGATGCTCTCCTCAATGTACGTTTATTATATGTCTCTGTTTAAAATAAAAGTCTCTTTTTATATCACTAATAATTTTTCTAAACAGAGACAGGTAATAAATGTCTCCTGGGGCGCGTGGGTGGCTCAGTAGGTTAAGCATCTGCCTTCGGCTCAGGTCATGATCTCAGGGTCCTGGGATCGAGCCCCACATCGGGCTCCCTGCTTAGCGGGGAGTCTGCTTCTCCCTCTCCCTCTGCTGCTCCTCCTGCTTGTGCTCGCTCTCTCTCTCTCTATCAAATAAATAAATAAAATATTTTTAAAAAATGTCTGCTAAGGAGAGTCTCTAAAGTAGCTATAAGCTAATCACCTTCATTTAATATAGAAGGTACATTTCTCTTTTGAAGTGGGAGCCATATTCATTCATTCATTCATAATAATAAATCTAATTTAATTTCTATGACCATGCATTTTATAAGAATTATACAATGCTTATTTATTTTATGAAATAAATTCCAATTAAGTTTTAAATGTTATTTTTAAAAATGTTAATTAAGAAAGTAAATTAAATGCTATTAAGAAATCTTATTAACATTAAATGTTATTAAGAAAAATAAGACTTATGTGAGACAGTTACAACTGTTGGCTAGTTGATGCACCATCATAGCTGATGATCTAATTTTATCAGACTACAAGTCAAAAAGTGCATAGCATGGGAGAGAATATCTCATATGCCTGGAATCCAAGTGAGAGAACTGCCAAGCACCATATGCATTCAGCTAAACTCCTGCCAAATTGAATGAGGCTTTCAGAGTGTAAGTACACCTGAGCCACAGAACTGTCATAAGAATATGGAAACTTGTTACCAAAATAACATAACCTGGCATCAAAAATTTGCTGTTGAATAAGAAAATGTCAACGCATTAAAACATTTCTAGCTACCTCCACCTAAAGCCATTAATTTTCCAGTAAAAGTTAAAAGGTGAGCAGTATCTTATTAAGATCACTAATTTTGCAGGAAGAATGCTTCTACCTAGTTTGATTAATGAATAAGGTACTGTAGCACTTTATTTTTAGGTTGTAATATATCACTTAAATAATATTAACATATAATTTCTATATAGGGGCACCTGGGTGGCTCAGTTGTTAAGTGTCTGCCTTCAGGTCCTGGGATTGAGCCCCACATCAGGCTCCCTGCTCAGTGGGAAACCTGTTTCTCCCTCTCCCACTCCCCCCTGCTTGTGTTCCCTCTCTCACTGTGTCTCTCTCTGTCAAATAAATAAATAAAATCTTTAAAATATATATATAATTTCTGTATAAATGGACCTATTGACCTATGGAAACTTTATTTTTTAAAGATGTATTTATTTATTTATTTACTTATTTATTTGAGAGAGAGAGAACATATGCACAAGTGAGTGGATTGAGGAGCAGAGGGAAAGAATCTTCAAGCAGACTCGCCAGTGAGTGTAAAGGCTCGATCTCACAACCCATGAAATTGCGACATGAGCCAAAACCATGAGTCAGAGGCCCAACCAACTAAGCCACCCAGGCTCCCATTATTGAAAACTTTATATTTATTTATTTATTTTTTTAAGATTTTCTTTCTTTTTTTTTTTTAAGATTTTATTTATTTATTAGAGAGAGAGATAGCAAGAGCAGGAACACAAGCGGGGGAGTGGGAGAGGGAGAAGCAGGCTTCCTGCCAAGCTGGGAGCCCGATGTGGGGCTCGATCCCAGGACCCTGGGATCATGACCTGAGCCGAAGGCAGACGCTTAACGACTGAGCCACCCAGGCACCCTAAAAACTTTATATTGACATCAGTTGTAAATATATATATTGGGGGGCAGCAAAGCAAAGTTTATTCAGTGATAGTAAAGTGATAGTACAAAGCTCCCAAAGAGAGAGGGGACCCAAGAGGGTTGCCCATAAAAAATATTTTTTAACTTTTTTTAAATGTTAAGAAATTTAGAAAGTTTTTGACCAGGCTGAAAAGGCACAGAGCAAAGGTTGATTCTGCCACGTCAGTCTTCTCAAAGTTAAGGCAGTAGCCTTAACTTAAAATGCCCTTAGGGAGTGGGAGAAATAAGATCAATATTTAAGGGGACAAACTTGCAGTGAGTAGTAAATAAGACATAAAAATCTAATGCACAGTATAATGAATATAGACAACAATATTGTACTACAATCATCAAACTTGCTAAGAAACTAAACGTCATTTCCCATCCACTAAAAAGAAAGGATAATTATGCAATGTGACAAAGGTGCTAAATATCACTGCAACGGCAATCACATTATAGTATATAAATGCATCAAATTAACACATTGTATGCCTTAAATTACATATTATAAGTCAAATATACTCAATAAAAAATTTTTAAATGATTCAAAACTTAAAAAAAATACAATGTTAGATCATTTTGCAACATATACAGATATATTTTTTAAAGTCTTACTATGTCTAAAATTAACCCATTTTAGACAGACAACAGATATTCTTAAATGGAACTGAAACAATGATATTCTAGTAAATAAAATGGATAAATGTTAAAGTTCTAAGAAATTTGATTATCATTTTAAGCAATTAAGCTTAAAAAATATCTACTTCCTTAAAAAAAGCCACATTCTTTCTGAAAATCCTTAAGGCATGAATAGTCTCACAATTCCTTAAACTCAAATGAAATACTTTTAAAAACAAATCTTTGATCAGATGAGATAAATTAAGAGTCCACAGTATGTATTCTGTCCCACCAGACAGTTCTCAGTTGTGCAACCAAGAACCTAGTACTGGAACAAGCAGGAAGTGGGGCAGAGGCTGCTAAAAGCCATCTCACAATCACATGACATCATATTTTCAGATTTTCAGATAGATTGCAAAGGTAGCCACCCATATAAGTCCAGTGAAAACTGATGGTCTGCTAAGTTGTCATGTGAGGAAATAGGACCTGTGTGCGTGAAGTGAACCGCAGAGGTAGGCTTGTCAGTGAGTTGGTGAGTTGGTGGAATGGCACAGGGCTAGGCAGGAGCATGAATATTGTGCCTTTAAAACACTCGGAGCAAGGGGCACATGTACCCTGATGTTTATAGCAGCATTATGAACGATAACCAAATTATGGAAAGAGCCCAAATGTCCATTGACTGATGAATGGATAAAGAAAATGTGGGGGGTGTGTGTGTGTGTGTATATACCATGTAATATTACTCAGCCATCAAAAAGAATGAAATCTTGCCATTTGCAATGACGTGGATAGAGCTAGAGGGTATTGTGCTGAGCGAAGTAAGTTGGTCAGAGAAAGACAAATACCATATGATCTCACTCATATGTGGAATTTAAGAAAGAAAACAGATGACCATAGGGGAAGGGGAAAAAAAGGGAGGGAAGCAAACCATTAAGAGACTCTTAACTACAGAGAAGAAACTGAAGGTTGATTAAAAGGAGGTGGGCGGGGGATGGGCTAGATGGGTGACGGGGATTAAGAAGGGCACTTGCTGTGATGAGCACTGGGTGTTATATGTAAGTGATGAATCACCAAATTCTACTCCTGAAACCAATATTACACTATATGTTAACTGGCTAGAATTTAATAAAAATTTGGAAAAAAAATACTCAGAGCAAAGGCTGTTCTTGACCATGAAATCACACCCCATCCCCACCTCTGGCCAGTCCTTTCTCAGTCTGCCACCTGCCCACCCCAGAGGCCCGGTGTGTCTCCCCAACCCTGCCCTGCCACCTCCCAGGTTCCTCCCTCCAGAAGGGCAGGGTTTGCTGAAAGGCTTAGCAGTACCTCCAGGTCTGCACGATGGCCCTGGACACCATCCCCCACTCTCAGGCTAGAGAGAGGGCTTCTGAGGGAAACTATGGAAACCAGGGAAAGCTGGGGGATATCTTCCAGGCCACCATGGCATGGTGAAACATGGGAGTGCATGGGAGGGCTGGAGGAGAAACCTGGAGGAAACCCAGAGGCCAAAGAAAGGGAGGGCCAGGAGAATTCCTCCTGTACCTAAAAGGAGTCGGGGTGCCAGAGGATAGTACTGGAGCTAGAAGTGGAGACTCTAGGAGACCCCAGCCAAGGTTGCTCAGGTTCCTGGAGCCTCATCCCTAGACATATTTCTATATCAGCTGGGTCAGTGCTAGGGGTTCTAGGCTGTGCATGTGGGGCTGGTCTCTCCCAGGAGAAAGTGCTAAGTTCTATGCTTTCCTAATACACAGAGGAATCCCTCCCTGTTAGCTTTATGTGTGAGGTACAGAATAAATTTGGTTATCAGGTATGTCTGAAATAGCATTCTCCTTCTCTAGAAAAGCTGCTTATCCTGTCATATATACTGCAGTGAGCCTTTGGCTCTGGAAAAACTAGGCCGCCCTTCTCTATTTAGCAATGAGTATATAACCTAAACCCTTTTTAACACTACAAGCCAGTGAGTTGGAATAGCTGCTGGGGATTGGTTAGAGAGGGATGTGGCTGCAGGATGGGAGGGAGAGGATCTTTGCAGAGACCGTGTTATTATACATGAACAGAAACATCAGGGTGCAGCTAATGAGAATCCTCATCAGGGCCAAGGAAATGTGTTTATCACAACTTAATATTCTTCCTAGGGTCCAGGAGAACGTTCTGCATACTGAGAATCTTACTGGATCCTAAGGATACAACAATATGAAAGACACTTACAAACACTAGATCTAATGGAATTATCAGTCAACAAAGGCTGATGCCAGCAAGTAACCAGTGTCTAGAATCTCCTTTGTCAGGTCTTAGGCTCATAGTTGCAAAACTGGGACAGCCCAAGGCTAGAATTTTTCTTGGTCAGGGAAACTATCAGGTGCTTTGAGAAATGTCTTCTTCACAACTGCACTGGGATAAACCCATGCTGAAAGTGGGATTCTAGCCTTTTTGTGTTTATTTCATTCCAAGCAAAGCCATTTCTGGTACCTAATAAGAACTTAATACTAATTAAGTATTAAGGAATGTTAGACATGGACATTCCTTATTTTAAGGTACATTCTTGTCCAAAATAAATTTAAAAAGATGTGTTTTATTTTGGGAAGAAAGACGGGTGTAGCTATCAACTGACTTTCTTTGTGAAAAAATAACCATTGATAGAAAGCTAGAGGCTTAGCCCAGCAGAAGCTAAATTAGAATCTTGAACTAGAATTGGAGAGTAACTTAACAAATTTAAACAATTATATCAGTCAGGAAACCAGAAACCACACCAGTTGTTTCCACAGAGAGAATTTAATACATGGAATTAGTTAAACAGATTTTGGAAAACTGAAAAAGCAAACAGAGAAGTTTGAAGTAATATAGACTGTAACAGTGTCAGGAAGCAGCTATCACCCTGAAAGCGAGGGGGCACAAAAGGAAGAGGGTGGAGCCATTAAAAATCAAAAACTCAGGGGAGGGAGGCACCTGCGTGCCTCAGTCGATTAAGCGTCTGCCTTTGGCTCAGGTCATGATCCCGGAGTCCTGGGATCGAGCCCCACGTAGGGTTCTCTGCTTGGCGGGGAGTCTGCTTCTCCCTCTGCCCCTCACCCCACTCGTGCTCTCTCTCTCTCCCTGAAATAAATAAATTAAAAAAAAAACCTCAGAAGAGGAACCCCAAGATCTGGGATTCTCTGAAGAAGAGAGACTGCCTAGTTGGTGCAGGTTACCTCTGAGGCTGGAACCAATGGCTATTCTTGGTGTAAAGACCCCAAATAATACACCAATTATAGTTTGACTGGTCAATTCACCATAAGAAAGGATTTAGAGGCGGGCGCCTGGGTGGCTCAGTTGGTTAGGCGACTGCCTTCGGCTCAGGTCATGATCCTGGAGTCCCGGGATCGAGTCCCGCATGGGGCTCCCTGCTCGGCAGGGAGTCTGCTTCTCCCTCTGACCTTCCCCCCTCTCATGTGCTCTCTCTCTCTCTCACTCTCTCAAATAAATGAATAAATAAAATCTTTAAAAAAAAAAAAAGAAAGGATTTAGAGGCAATATATGCAAGAGGACCACCCTTTTTTCCACAAAAGTAAAGCCTGCAAAAATGGCAGAAGACTTAAAACTCAAGAATACAGAGACAAATAACCCAACAAAAAAAATAATAACCTAAGTATTTACATAGATATTCTTTGAAAGAAGATATACAAATAACCAATAAGCACATGAAAAAAATGCTCAATATCACTGCCATCAAGGAAATACAAATCAAAACCACAATGACATACTACCATACCCACTAGAATGGCTATAACAATTTTTTTAAGAGAGAGAAAGAACAGTAACAAGCATTGGCAAAGATGTGGAGCATTAAAACCTTCATACGTTGCCAGTGGAAATGTAAAACAGTGCAGCTACTGTGAAAAACAGTCAGGCAGTTCCTCAACAAGTTAGACACAGAGCTATCTTATGACCTAGCCACTGGCATTCAGAAAATGTTCTGGAATTAGTATGATGATTGCACAACTCTGTGAATATACTAAAAGTCACTAAATTGTACACTTTAAGAGGGTGAATTCTATGACATAATGTAAATTATATACTGTGAATGATAATGTGAATTTAACAGGAGAGAGAAGACAAAAAAATAGGGACAGTGTTTTGAACAAGATAATATTAGACCAAGCATATAAATTTGTCTCCTTTTTCTAGAACATCCTATTCAATACCTTCCCACATCAAAGTGCATTTTGACTTTGTTATCTGCCATTCAAAATCTGATTGACTAATCAAGCCCTCAAAACACTAAAAAAAAGTACATAGAGTGCTTTCATGATTAACCTGTGGCTCACCCATCCAAGAATGCAAGGACAGAAACCTATAAAGCATTGCGTCCCAGCATTATCTACCCTGCAATCCTGGCTTCTGTGATCGGTGGCCCCTGCTGGTTAGGAAAGGGCACCCACCTTTCCATCAGACTCCTGACCCCTACTTGGTACCAATCCTGGACTCCTACAAGACTCCCACCAGCCCTAGGACAAGCATCAGTAGCAGATGAATTAGTAAGATTATGGACCAGGAAGCCATCTACTCATCTACCTTACAAGGTGTCCCCATTCTCCTACTATCACTCCATAGAACTCTCATCACACATCCTCCTTGGCTAGAAGAGGGCCAGAAACCCAGTGGAAGTAGGAACATCCCAGGTATAGACTTGGCATATTTTAAACACCAATTAGTCTTGTTCATACTTTCTTCTCAGGATTTTCCTCCATCCACCTCTTCTTTTACCACTGCTTCTTCCTAGTTTATGCCTGCTTTGTTATAATTGTCTCTAGTTTTCTGCTTAGTCTCTCCCATTTCTTATTATCCTACACACAGATATCAAATAACTTTCCTAAAACATTTTCTCTTTTTCACTTCTCTGAAATCCTTCAAAGCCTCTTCAGTGCCAGTTGAATGTTAATAAAATTTAATATCTGAATCTGGTTTCAGAGCCCTCTATAATCTAGTTTCAATCTCTGTCTCCAGATTTACACAAACTCCCAATTTGATGACATACGATACTCTACCCTCACTCTAAGATTGCCTTTGTCTGTGCTTTTATATGTGCCTTCTCCCCCAGTTCCTAATCCTCTCTCATCACAGCCTATCAAAACTCCTCAAGGTCTTCAAGACCTATTCTTTAAGGCCTAGATCAAGTCTTAGCTTTTCCAAGAAGCCTTGATTGTCCCAGCTGAGTTTAATCTCTCTCCTTGAAACCATCACTATTTTCTCTCCCATTTGGCCCCCACCATCCACTACTTTGTAGAGTAATCACTTCTGGCCTCCCCATCTCCCCTCTAAACTTCAGGGAGACAGTGGAGCTTTGGACATCGTGCAGTTCTAGTCAAATTTAGACTGCAGATCCATTCTGCCCTGTGACTTTAGAACTTTCAAAGAGTTGTTGTCAACATTTAAAAGTTGGGCGATTTCTCATAAAAAGCTGGGTTTCCTGCTTCTCTTGAGAATTTTGATCACTCTGGGCTGAATTCAATTCACACTGGACCTGTACTCCTGTTTAAAAGATGCTAGGGCTGAGTAGTGGCCACCTCTTTAAGATGGGGCCTGTGTCCTCCAGTTCACCCAAATTCCCATCTTGTATAGTCTTTAAACCTCATTCATGCCCCAAAGGGGTCTCTGCTTCTAACATCTCTACAGTGTAAGGGATGGATGGGTGGATGGATGGATGGATGGATGGATGATGGATGGATGGAAAAAAGGGATAAATGAACAAACTAACGTAGCATGTGGCAAAACTCACATCCTCCACATGTGTCCTGCTGTCCAGGAAGCTTGACAGCTGAATTCTCTTAGCTGCCCATCCTCCCACTCTGTTCTTTACTTGTCCCGGGTCATGTTCAGAAAAATTCCGGTCTAAGCCTGAGTGGAGAAAAGACGTATTTCTTTTTAATAAGCACTTCCCACTTTCCCTCTCAGAACTCATAATGAGTGTGAAATGACAGTCAAGGTTTTTAAAAAACCATTTCTGTGCCTCTGTGTCTGAAACTGGGAAAGTAAAAACTCAAAAGGGATCCATGCAAGTCACAGCCTTTGCTTTGATGTGCCCCTTGGTGACCCACACTGAGGCAACACATGGCTGTGGGCTCCCATTGTTAGAGTAAATGTGACCTTTCTTACACAAGGGGATTGTGGTTTTGATCGATTGAAAGGACCCCGTGGGCAGCCAGGGATCAGCATAAAGGGTGAAAAGGTGAACAATAAATATGCCAGTGCATTAATACAATTAGGTTTATAAAAAAGGCACTGAAGCAAAATGGAACATCGAGAGTTTACAAAAGCAGCTGACGTGTTCTGTGTTTTAGAGATGGATTTATGACTAATTAACTGTCCAGAACCATTCTAACTCCTGTACATAGGAAAACATGAGCTGAGACAAAGAGTGATTGATTTTAGTGGGAAAGTCCTGTATTGTGAAATGAGAGAGAAAGGGAGGACAGTATAAGGCAATTATTTGGAAGTATTGAGTTTGCACAGCATAGATGTGGAATCAGAGTTTTGCTAAAGACTGAGTTTTATTGTTGCACTATTGTTCTTATTACTGTTGTTTGTGTTGTTTTAAAGTGTCCTATAGTAAGGCAATAGTTATATCTGTCATGGAAAGGTAGCTGGATCACAATATTTACCAGAGCCTTTGAAGTCACTACACTAGAATCCAACATTAGGCATTAATCAACCCTCATTGTACGGAGATTATCATGCTATCATTACAAGAGAGGAAAGAGAAGATTTTGGCTTTAATAGTAATGACTTCTTTCATATTTAGAGTTTTACCTGGATTTCAGGGGCACCGAGAAAGTGCCCATAATAGGAACAGGCACTACCATATCTAGAAAATATAAATATTTTCTATTTAACTCATTCTGTCCTGGAGTAAACCCTTTCTGCCAACAGTTCCATATGCAACCACTCTTCTAGCCTTGAAACACAGTCAAACCAAGAGAGTGTATACCACTAATGAATATTGGTCTAATACCAAACATCTATATTCAAAGTAAGACCTAAGCACAGATAATAGCAATGGGATTCATCATCTCTGTGGTTCTCTTTCCTGCACTTTTTCTAAAGATCAATTGCTCTAACTGTGGTTATCCACTTCCTCCCTCTAGAGAAGCTTCTAAGAGAGGTAAGTGGGAATATAATCAGAGAAAAAGAAGGTAAAGTCTAATAAGAGAGCAAACATGGACAACAGAAGATACAGGAAGGTCTACCAAGAGGGAAAATGGGTTGAATGCAGTTCAAGTTGGCAGAGTAGTTAAGATTAAAGATAAACAAAAAGCTTGCTTTTTTGAAAGGGGAAAACTGGATTCTAGATTCTGCAGATTTGCTGATATCAGGCTCTAGAAAATATAAAGTGGCTTAAACATAGAGTTGGTTAGCACTTAGAAAGGAACTAGAGATAACTCAGAGCAATTAACCTCTTTTTCTTTTCTAATAGGATGTCTGCATTGGTAGAGCAGGGATAGATCACTGATACGACTTAGGGATTTTAGAAAGTCATGTGACAAAGTCTTTCATAATAGCCTGGTAGGCAAAATGGAGAAACCAAGACAAGATGATAGTACAGATAAGACTGACAACTTTATGATGACAGGGACTGTCATTGACTTGTTCACTGCTATATCTTCTCTATGCATCACAGATCCTGACCCAGGTTCAAAATATTTGTGTTGATTTAGTAAAGTTAGGTGCATTCTGATGACTGAAAAGCAATACCCAAAGCACATTGTTTTCTGGATCTCTGTCAACAGATTTTATTTTATTTACCTTCATATCTCCAAGGGATTAGAAAATACCTGGCATACAGTAGACACTTAATAAAATGTGATGAATGAACGAATAAACCTATAGGTCTTTTATAACATTCTTACAAAGTTTTTTCCTTAGTCTTAACCTAGTCAATGTTTTAATCAATGACTTGGTTGAAGATATATTAAAAAAAGGGATTATCAGTTACTGCAATTATACACATTGAAACAATGAATAGATGAAATACAATGGGTGAAAAGGACATAGGTCAATATCAATATGACAAAATTTAGTATCACTAAATCTATACTCAAAAAATGCATGAGACAAAAAAAATAATAAGCACAAGGCATATGATCTAGCAATTCTACTGGGCACAGGCATACCTCAGAGATATTGTGGGTTTGGTTCCAGACCACTGCAATAAAGCAAATATCACAATAAAGCAAGTCAAATGAATTTTTTGGTTTCCTGGTGCATATGAGTTATTTACACTATGCTGTAGTCTATTAAGTGTGCAATAGCATTATGTCTAAAAAAATTAATTTTAAAATATTTTATTGTGGCATGCCTGGGTGATGCAGTCGTTTGGTGACCAATTCTTGGTTTCGGCTCAGTTGATGATCTCAGGGTCATGAGATGGAGCCCTTCATGGGGCTCCACACTCAGTGGGGAGTCTGCTTGAGATTTCTCTCCCTACCCCTCTCCCTCTGCCCCCCCAACCCTGTGCACACGTGCTCACTCTCTCTAAAATAAATAAATAAATCTTTTTTAAAAAAGAAGAGAGAGGGGTGCCTGGGTGGCTCAGTCATTAAGCATCTGCCTTTGGCTCAGGTCATGATCCCAGGGTCCTGGGATCGAGCCCCACATCAGGCTCCCTGCTCCCCAGGAAGCCTGCTTCTCCCTCTCCCACTCCCCCTTCTTGTGTTCCCCCTCTCACTGTGTCTCTCTCTGTCAAATAAATAAATAAAATCTTAAAAAATAATAATAATAAAATAAAAATAAAAAAGAAGAGAGAATAGGCACCCAGGTGGCTCAGTCGTTAAGCGTCTGCCTTCGGCTCAGGTCATGATCCCAGGGTCCTGGGATCGAGCCCCACATCGGGCTCCCTGCTCAGTGGGAAGCCTGCTTCTCCCTGTCCTGCTCCCCTTGCTTGTGTTCTCTCTCTCGCTGTGTCTCTTCTGTCAAATGGATGGGTAAAATCTTTAAAAAAAAAAGAAGAAGAGAGAACTGGCTCATAAAATAAACCCTACCAAATATAAAAGAATTGAACTCGTATAAAGTTTTCTGACCACAAAGGAATTAAACTAAAGTCAATAACAGCAAGAAAAATGTTTCAAACATATGGAAATTTAAAAACACACTTTTAAGTAATCCATAAATCAGACAGGAAGTCTCAAAGGAAGTCAGAAAATATTTTAAACTGAATGAAAATAAAAATATAACATACAAAAATGTAATGTACAGCTAAAGCAGTGTTTATAGAGGAATCGCGTCATTACATACTTATATTAGGAAAGAAGACAGTCTCAGATCCATAAGCTAAGTGTCCATCTTAAAAGAAAAACTGAAAATGAAAAGTAAAATAAACAAAAATATCACAAAAGGAAAGAATTAGTAAAGATAAAAGCATAAATCGATGAGATTAAAACTAACCAAATCAAAAAAGGAGGGGAGGTGCACTAGAGAAAACAAAACCAAAAGCTAGTTCTTTGAAAAGATCATTAAAATTGAAAACCCTCTAGCAAGACCAACAAGAAAAATAGGAGAAAAGACACATATTACCAATTATCAGGAAAGAAAGAGGGAATCACTACAGATCCCAGAGATGTTAAAAGAATAATAAGGAATACTACAAACAATTCAATGCACATAAATAGAACAACTAAGACAAAATGGACCAATTCCTTAAAAACTTCAAAATATCAGGGAAATAAAAGCAAAAATAAACTATGAGGACTTCATCAAAATAAAAACTTCTGCACAGCGAAGGAAATAATCAACAAAAATAAAAGGCAACCTATGGAATGGGAGAAGGTATTTGCAAATGATATCTGATAAAGGGTTAGTATCCAAAATCTATAAGGAACTTATAAAACTCAACACCCAAAAAGCAAATAATCCAGTTAAAAAATGAGCAGAAGGGGTGCCTGGGTGGCTCAGTCAGTTAAGCGTCTGCCTTCAGCTCAGGTCATGATCTCAGGGTCCTGGGATTGAGCCCCACATCAGGCTCCTCGCTCAGTGGGGAGTCTGCTTCTCCCTCTCCCTCTGCCCCTCGCTGCTGCTCATGAGCATGGCCCTCTCTCTCAAATAAATAAAATATTTTTTAAAAAATGGGCAGAAGGAACACCTGGGTGGCTCAGTCGGTTGGGTGTCTGCCTTCGGCTTAGGTCCTGATCCCAAGGTCCTGGGATCAAGTCCCACATTGGGCTCCCTGCTCAGCGAGAAGCCTGCTTCTCCCTCTGCCTGCCACTCCCCCTTTTTGTGCGCTTGTGCTCTCTCTCTCTCTGACAAATAAATAAAATCTTTTAATAAAAAATAAATAAATAAAAATTAAAAATGGGCAGAAGACATGAATAGACATTTTTCCAAACAACACATCCAGACGGCTAACAGGTACATGAAAAGTTGCTCAACATCACTCATCATCAGGGAAATACAAATCAAAACTACAATGAGATATCACCTCACACCAGTCAAATGTCTAAAATTAACAACACAGGATACAACACATGTTGGCAAGGATGCAGAGAAAGGGAAACCCTCTTACACTATTGGTGGGAATGCAAACTGGTGCAGCCACTCTGGAAAACAGTATGGAGGTTCCTCAAAAAGTTAAAAATAGAACCACCCTACAATCCAGCAATTGCACTACTAGGTATTTACCCAAAGGATACTAAAATACCGATTCAAAAGGATACATGCACCCTGATGCTTATAGCAGCATTATCAACAATAGCCACATTATGGAAAGAGCCCAAATGTCCATCGACTGATGAGTGGATAAAGAAGAGGTGGTATGTGTGTATATACACACACACACACACACACACACACAATGGAATATTACTCAGCCATAAAAAGAATGAAATCTTGCCATTTGCAACGATGTGGATAGAGCTAGAGAGTATTATGGTAAGCAAAATAAGTCAGAGAAGGACAAATACCATATGATTTCACTCATATGTAGAATTTATGAAACAAAACAGATGAACATGGGTTAAAAAAAGAGAGAGAGAGACAAACCAGGAAACAGATTCTTAACTATAGAGAAAAAACAGAATTACTGGAGGGGAGGTGGATGGGGGGATGGGTTAAATAGGTGATGGGTATTACAGAGGACACTTGTGATGAGCACTGGGTGTTGTATGTCAGTGATGAATCACTAAGTGCTACACCTGAAACTAATATTACACTGTTTTGTTAACTAACTAGAATTTAAATAAAAACTTGGGAGAAAAAAATAAAATAATAAAAAAATTTTTTTAATCTTTAACTTCAAAATATCAAAACTCACCCCAAATGAAATAGATAACCCAAATTGCCTTATAACTAATGAAAGAATTAATCTATAGTCAAAATCTTCTGAAAAGAGATTTCCAGGTCCCAATGGATTCACTGGAGAATTCTACCAAACGTTTAAAAAAGATATTACACAAATTCTACACAATCTCTTCCAGAAAACAGAAGAGGAGGGAATACTTCTCAACTAATTTTATGAAGTTAGCATGACCTTGATGATAAAACCAGACAAAGATAGTACAAGAAAACTATAGACTAATATCCTTCATGAACAAAGATGCAAAAATCCTCAAAAAATATCAAATCTAATCCAGCAATATAAAAAATACACCATGATTAGGTGGGAAAAGAAGGCTCATTCAATATCTTAAAAATTAATCAATGTAATTCACCATATCAATAGTCTAAAGAAGAAAAACCACATGAGCATCTCAACTGATACAAAAAAAATATTTGATGAAAATCAACATCCATCCCAGATAAAAATCCTCAGCAAACTAAGAATAGATGAGATCTTTCTCAATCTATTGAGAAAAGTCATCCTCAAAAAAATCTACAGCTAACATATACTTAACTGATGAAAGACTGAATGCTTTCCTTCTAAGGTCAGGAACTTGACAAGGATGTCTACACTCACCACTCCAATGCAACATTATACTAGAATTCCTAACCAGTGAAATAAAGCAAGAAAAAAATAAAATAAAATGCATACAGATTAGAACTGTCTCACAATATGTAGAAAATCCCAAGAAATCTATTTCAAAAATTTCCTAGAGCTAATAAATGTATTTAGCAAGACTGCAGGCTAAACAGCCAACACAAACACAAACATCAATCATATTTTTATATAGCAGTGATAAGCAATTAGATACTGAAATTTAAAATACAATATTACTTACAATGGCACCAAAAAATGAAATATCAGGGTATACATCTAAGAAAACTATATACTATAAACCTCAAAACACTGATTTTAAAATAGATGTGAATAAATGGAGAGACATACTATGTTCAAGAATTGGAAGACTCAACATAGTAAAGATGTCATTTGATCTATAGGCTTAATGGAATTCCAATCATCATCTCAGCAATATTTTTGGTAGTATAGGCAATCTGATTCTAATATTTATATGGAAAAGCAAAGGAACTAGAGTAGCCACAATAAATTTGAAAAAAAAAAGTTGAAAGAATCACACTCCTCTAAGATTTACTACAAAGCTACAATAATCAAGAGTGTATTATTAGTGAAGAAATAGACACAAATCAATGGGAAAGAATAGAACCCAGAAATAAAATCACACATACATTAATTTTGACCTAGCATTTCGATGAAGAAAGGGTAGTTTTTTCAACAAAGGGTGTTGGAACAATTGGGCATCCATACACACACACACCAAAAAAAAGCCTCAACCCATACCTGAACCATATACAAAAATTAACTCAAAATGGGTCATAGATCTAAATGTAAAACATAAAACTATACAATGGTTAAAAGAAGAAATATAAAAAGAGATTCATGGCCTGGGGTTAGTCAGAGTTTTGAGACACGACACCAAAGACACAATCTATAAAAGAAAAACATTGATAAATTGGACTTAATCCAAATTAAAAGCTTTTACTCTATAAAAAATACTCACTGTTAAGAGAATGAAAGACAAAAAATACCCACTGTTAAGAGAATGAAAGACAAGCTAGAGACTGGGACAAATTATTTGCAAATCATATGTCTGATAAAGGACTTGTATCCAGCTTAGATAGATAGATAGATAGATAGATAGATAGATAGATAGATAAATTCTCAAAACTCAATAATGAGAAAACAACTCAACTAAAAGATGAGAAAAAAACTTGAATAGACATTTCACCAAAGAGGATATTTAGAAGGCAATTTAGTGTAGTCCAACATCTTCAGCCAGTAGGGAAATGCAAATTAAAACCTGGATGAAATATCACTCAATGCCTATTAAAATGACGAAAATAAAAAATATTGACAATACCAGGTGCTGACAAGTATGCAGAACAACTGTAACTCTCAAATACCACTGACGGAAATGCAAAATGGTACAAGTACTCTGGAAAGTCATTGGAAGTCTTTTATAAAATTAGATGTATCTTGACAATTCTACTCCAAAGTATTTAGGAGATATGAAGTCCATGTTCACAGAAAAACTTACACATGACAGGTTACAGTAGCTCTACCAAAACTGCCAAAAATTGGAAAAAACCAAATACCCTTAAACAAGTGAATGGATAAACAAACTATGGTGTACCCATAAAAGGGATTGCTACTTGGCAATAGAAAAGAATGAACTGTTGATACATGCAACAACTGAATAAATCAAAAAAGCACTATACTGAGTGAAAAAAGCCAGTCTCAAAAAGTTACATACTGAATGATTCCATTTATATAACATTTTAAAAAGATAAAACTATATGATGGAAAGAAGACTAGTAGTTTCTGGGGCTTAGGAGTCAGAGGAGGGTATAATTACAAAGATATAGTGGGAGGGAATTTGGGGGAGATGATGAAACTATCCTGTATCTTGATTGTGGTGGTGGTGACACAAATCTATACAGGTATTAAGACTCATAGAAATCGGAGGGGTAGACGAACCATGAGAGACAATGGACTCTGAAAAACAAACTGAGGGTTCTAGAGGGGAGGGGGGTGGGAGGATGGGTTAGCCTGGTGATGGGTATTGAGGAGGGCACGTTCTGCATGGAGCACTGGGTGTTATGCACAAACAATGAATCATGGAACACTACATCTAAAACTAATGATGTAATGTATGGGGATTAACATAACAATAAAAAAATTTAAAAAAAGACTCATAGAACTGTACACTAAAAAATGCTAATTTTACTGTATGTTAATTTGTTTAACTATATAAATTTTTAAAGTAAGATAAGACAGTTTTTGTTGGCCACAGCTCAATATATGCCAAAAGTGTGACTTGATCACCAAAAAAACCCATAAAAAACAAAAGCAAAACCATCTTGGGCTGCATTAATGGAAGAATTAAATCCAAATCAAAGAAAGATATAGATGTATTGGACCTTAAACTGATCAGACCACACTTACAGTTTTCTGTTCTATTTGGACACTGATAAAATCAACACTATCTAGAGGAAGGAGACCAGGATGAATAGGGAATGGTGGAAAGAAGATATTTAGCCTGGAGAAGAAAAGGAATGACATGGTAATTGTCTTATTCTGTTAGAAAAATTGCTCAATTGTTTACTAAGTCTTATTCTATATTACTCCTCAGGAAGGAACTGGCTCCCTGGGAAGTAGTTGCAAGAAGGCAGACCTTAGACAACTATAAGGGAAAGCTTTCTGATAATTCAAGTCGTGAATAAGTAAAATGACCTGCTTAGATAAGCACTGAGCTTCCCATCGTTGGAAATCATTGAACATGTTTAAGCAGATATTAAATAACCATCTGTCAAGGTTATCCTCAAAAGGATTACCTCACCAAGTAGGAGACTGATCTCTTTAACCCCTTGGGTCTCTTTGAACTCCACCTCCTGTATTCTAAATTATAAAGGATATTATAAGTCACCTGCCCCCCCCACATGTATCTCCAACTCCCTACAATTCATTAGATTGTACATTAGATACAGAGTGCTCACAAAATCCCCTTGGACTCCTCCTAACACTGACGGTCCCAAAACAGCCTTCTAGGCTGTTTTAATGATTTCCAACCAGCAACAGGAAAGATATGCAAAGGAACAAGTGAAAAAAATTAAACTTGAGCAGAGAATGGATAACTTCTAATCGCATATAGGGAATGTTTGACCCTGCTCTATTTATGTTTGATGAGTTATTGCATCTTCCTAAAAATGGACTAAAATGAGGTTTGAGACGTATTTTGACTTCCCTGATCTGGTCATTGCTCTAGTCTAGAAAAGGAAACCGAAAAGTTCCATGTCTTAAAATTTACCAAAAGGCAGAAAGAAATACCCCTATTGTTTCCTGTTCTTTTCCATTATTTGAATATTACTCTTTATATTTGACTCTCTAGTTTTCTCAGTATGAACTATCTAAGGCTAAACCTTCCAAAAGTCTGGCAACAAATTAGGAGTAAGAGTGCCTAGTTAAGGTCCCACAGTGGGTAACACCAAGGCAGGTTTAGCAGCCATCAGGCTGACAAGAATTGCGACAAGGAGAAGGTATGGAGATTAGTTTTATCTGGCGGGATATGAATCAAGCCAACTGATCAGTATTGGTATATCTGAGGTTGGAAGTGCAAGATTTAAAACAGTAGATCAGGCATGACTTAGATAGGACTTCAATCAGACATCATGTGGCACCCCAATGATTCCAAGAGAGCCAAGTTTTGCTGTCCAAGTCCAAGGCTATAATGATGCCTTCCCACATCAGAGTCCACAGGCCTGCCTAGATGGCCTCGTTCCCTTAGTGGAACACTTAGTTCTGAATTATTTATGTCAGATACAACTTTACTCTTTTCATGGTATTCCTGAGGGTACAATCTTTCCCTTTCCAGGTCCAATAGAATTAAAAGTCCGTTTGGCAGACAAAAACAATCTATGGTATAGGAAGTCAGGTCACTCACTGGGGTAGGTAATCACTGGAAGGGAGCATAGTGGGGGGTTCTGGGGTGCTGGTAATGTTTCTTGATCTAGGTGTATTCAGATTGAAAATTCTAGTTGTGTACTTATGATCTGCATACTTTTCTGTATTTATGTTATACTTCAATCAAAATGTTCCCAAGATAGGGAAAAAGCCCTGAGCAGCAGCTTCCTGAGGGCACTCTGGCTCCTGGGCAGCCAGCAGTGTAATCACTCAGCCTGAGCCCTGGACTCTCAGCCCTCTTTCTTTCTTTCCCTGTGTGTGTGCCTGCTCACACATGTTTACTCATACATGTGCACACACCCAGACACAAACAAGATCTATGCAGAGGCATAAGAGGCCGCAAGCACAGACCAGAGGAGGTTTTTTGCCTTATCTTCCCAGCCCTGACCCCAACTCCAGGACTTGGCTCATGTCATCCTACAGACCAGGATTTGACATTCTACTCCTCAGTGTTGGAAAGGGGGTCCTCCTTCTCTTGGTAGAAATCCAGACCTCTGAGGTGGAAGAAATAAGATAACTTTAAACATCAGTTAACTAATGACACCGTATGTTTTTAGTTATGTGTATTTAGCAAAAAAGAAAAGAAATATATCAAAATGCTAACAATTTTTACTGCTGAGCTATGGGATGAATTGCATTTTTTCTTTGTCCTTTTCTCCCATTTTTATATTTTCTATGGTAATTGAATACTACTTTGTAATCAAGAAAAAATATATGCTATAAATAAAAATTTATGTTTGTATATTACATTAGCACTTTCAAACCTATAAGCATAAGTTTTCTTTTTTTTTTTTTAAAGATTTTATTTATTTATTTGACAGAGAGAGACACAGCAAGAGAAGGAACACAAGCAGGGGGAGTGGGAGAGGGAGAAGCAGGCTTCCCGCCGAGCAGGGAGCCCAATGCAGGGCTCGATCCCAGGATCCTGGGACCATGACCTGAGCTGAAGGCAGACGCTTAACAACTGAGCCACCCAGGCATCCCAGCATAAGTTTTCTCAGTGGGTTCTCTGTATATTTTGGATACAAATCCTTTATCAGACGTGAGTTTGGCAAATATTTTCCTTCAGCCTGTGGCTTGTCTTTTCATTTTCTTAACAGTCTGTTTTGCAGAGCAGAGGTTTTAGATTTTAATAAAGTCCAATTTACCACTTTTTTGTTTCATGGATTGTTCTTTCGGTTGTATCTAAAAATTCATCACCATCTATTGATTCTTACAATAATTCTCTGATATTATTACCTCCATTTTGCAGATGAGGAAACCAAGACTCAAAGATGAAGTTGACTAAGCTCACATGGGCAGAAGTAATGGATTTGAGACTGATATACTCCAATACACATTCCATTATGCAATGTTGTAACGCTATCTAACTCTATTCTTCTTGCCTTTTTGTTTTCTTTGCCTTTCTTTCCTTTTTTCTTGAAAGTTTTTTTTTTTTAACCTAGGGTGAACATGTTTGCCAAAAGAAATGGCAACTTCCAGAGAAAAAGAGATTGATGAAATTGGTCGAAAGGTTATCACAACAGTATTGATAAGAATGTACTCTAGAGTGCCTGGGTGGCTCAGTCGGTTAAGCGTCTGCCTGCCGCTCAGGTCATGATCCCAGGGTTCTGGGATCGAGCCCCACAGTGTGCTCCCTGCTCAGCGGGGAGCCTGCTTCTCTCTCTCTCCCTCTCCACACCCCGCCCCCCCACACACACACCTGCTTGTGTCTTTCCCCTGGCTCACTCTCTCTTTCTCTCAAATAAATAAATAAAACCTTGAAAAAAAAAAAGAAAGAAACATGCTCTAAGGTAGCAGTGTCAAGTGTTGTGGAAGCTAAGGGCCCATTTCTCTATAAACACACATAAACACATTTTGCATACAATTTTAGGTATTCTGAATGCCACTGCTGCTTTATGACACAGGTATAATTAGTTTAGTACCTGGTCATCTGGGAGACATATAAAATAATAAATAAATAATATCTAGCATAGTTCCTGTGCATAGTAGGCACTCAATAAATTCTCATCTAATCTGAAGTCTGATTAATTTGGTTAATAGTACTTCTGGCCCTCAAGTAGGAAATCTATACCCACTCGATTTAAAATAGTCTATTACAAGAATTTGCCACAGGGTGTCACTATTGTTCTAGAGAAAACTTAAGAGCATACAAACCCCCTCCTCCTCGCTCCCCCCACCATGCCGCGCCCCCGTCCCCCCAACCTCCTTAATTTAAAAAACTAAGTAATGCCTGTGTGGTGAGGAGGGGGCAGGGAAGGGCATTACTTTTGTATTCTAAAAGCTTTTTAAAAATTTAATATTAACACAATTCATTGCATTTGAATTATCACTATAAAAATGTTGCATCAACATATTTGGGGTTACTGAGTAGCTGTCCAGGGTGTAAAAAAAAATTAAAAAGCACTATTTGGGTTCAGAAAGTTTACTCCAACCCAGAGGATCCTTGGGGAGTCTGATTCGCTCATTTACTCATTCATCAAAGATTTATTACCTGCTATGTGATATGCATCATGTAAATCATAGTATGCCAAGAGGTTTGGGCATATCTGGTCACTTTCACAATAGCTTGGGGTGATTAGACCCCTGCTTAGGGTAGCAACAGGATAGGGATTTGGTTCAGGGTACCTATAGAGAATTTGGTCATCCCAAATAGCCTCTCATGGTTACTCGACCTGAAAAATGTAGTAATAGTCCTACATCCTATAGTGCTGCCTGGGGTAATATCCATCCATCACTGCTAAAATGAGCAGCAGACACCTGTAAAATATCCTCCTGGCCCGTGCCTTCCTCCCTCTGGACACCACTGGTGGCACAAGAGACAACATTCAGATGAGCAGTTTTGTTTTGCTTTGTTTGTTTTTTAAGTAGGCTCCACACCCAACGTGGGGCTTGAAATCAGGATCCTAAGATTAAGAGTCACTTGCTTTACTGACTGAGCCAGCCAGGAGCCCTGAACAGTTTTGTTTTATAAGAGCATTTTTGAGATATTCACATACTGTGAAATTTGCCCATGCAGAGAATTGTGCGATCATCACCATTATCTAATGCCACATTTTTGTTAGCCCAAAAGAAAACCACACACCCACTATCAGTCACTCCGACCCTTTCCCCAGGCTCTGGCTATACTTACCTACTTTTGGTCTTGCCGGATTCACTTATACTGGACATTTCATATAAATGGAGTCATAATACAGGAACTGTTTGTAAATGGCAAAAGAAAGCAATTCTTTGATCTCTATTCCAACTACCATAGTTTGGGTAGATTTCTGCTTCCAGAAAAGTGCTTTTAGAGTAGTGCCCAATATGTAATTTATAAATTCCTATAATATTCATCATGAACTCTTTTGGGGAATTAGTTCAACAATACCTCCAAATTGAAGTGAAATTGGTGTTACTCAAGACAAAAGTGGCTGAAATTAGTCATCTTCTGAAATCATTACTTTTTAAGTATGGGTCCGTGAGAATGTGGGCTAAGAGTTATACCTATTATCTTATATTCTGAAGTAGGAGACAAGAAAAACTAACTATAAAGCTCTGCTATCTCTCTTAATTAATCCTTAAATAAATACCCAAGTCCTCCACCCAGGCCCACAGCGTAGAATGAGCTGACAAGAACCCGCCTGGTGGTGAAAAATAACATCCACAGAGAGAAAACCGTGCTAGGTATTGTGCTAGGCATTTTCCTCCCACCAATTCTGAGATAAGTACTATAAGAATGAGAACATGAGACTCAGTGACATTCAATAACTTACCCAAGGGAGGCTACTTGCCTAGTATGTGGAAGTGTTTAATAATGGATAAAAGCACAGAATCAGGAGCCAAGCTATCTGGGTTCAAATCTTGAATTCCACAGCACACTACCTGGGTGACCTTCAGCAAGTTCCTTTACCTCTCTGTGCTTCAGTGGGCCTCTGTAAGGAAGGGATACTAATAATGCATACCTTACTGGGAGGTTGTAAGGTTCAAATAAGTTAGTACCTAAAGCACTTAGAACAATGCCTGGCATATTAAAAGCCCTTTAAAAGTATGAACTATTACTATTATTAGAATCCAGATTTGCCTAGATTTAAAGTTCTTGACCTTGATGAAAAACCATGCCTCTCTATGCTTACCCTCTATTCTTGCAGAGTTAGGAGATCTGGGCTGGAGCTGAACTGACAGTGCTGCAGAAGGTGATGTCTCAGTCAATGTGTAAGCCTGGTGCACTGAGCACATTGGTGGTACCACCCTGTTCACACTCCGGACAATGTCTGCCGCACCTTATTTCCCCACCCACTCTATGTAAATACCACAGCTCTGGCCTGCATTGCAATAGTACGCGTTACAAGGATGAAAAAGAAGGGTGTGAGAGCGGTTGCCTTCTGCAAGAGCTCTTTTACATCACTGTAAAAGCAGAATAATAAAACTTCACTGTCACTTTCAAGAAAGAGAGAAGCAAAACCAGGCCAATGAAGTGATAACATGAACTAATGACCAGGAAGATATTTGCCTGCCCACATCCCAAAGCAAAGGGGCCATTAAGATGATTGATGGCAACAGTGGGTTACCATTATTGGTTTTGACAGCAACTGTCTTTAAGAGGACTAGGTCCTGTAGTCCTAGAAGTCTGCTTAGATTTCCAGAAGGAAGGAACTCCAAGAAAAAAAAAAAAGCGGTTCCCTAAAACATAAATAAAGAGGGCAAACTTGAATTTTGTTTTCTTTTTAATTTTTCTTATTAAGTAATCTCTATGCCTAGAGGGAGGGAGAAAGATGGCAGCAGCAATACTGGAACATATGGGTGCATTATGGATACAGAATCTGAAGGGGAAGCTGGCCTTAGGGCTTCTTTCATCTCATAATGTTTTACCCCAATCACATATCCACACGAGTGGGTCTCCCGACATTTCTCAAAGATAGGAAAAGAAGAATAAAATTGTTTATCCTCCACAATTGCCTGGAGAACCTCGGACACCAGCAGAAATCTACCATTGTCGAAGGCAAATAAAATACAGCAAAGATAAGATGTGGTATTTGGCAAAATTGCTACGAGGAATGTCCATTGACCAGGCTTTGGCTCAACTGGAATTCAGGGACAAAAAGGGGGCCCAAATAATTAAAGAGATTCTCTTAGAAGCACAAGATATGGCAGTGAGAGACAACAATGTGGAATTCAGATCCAATTTATATATAGCTGAGTCGACCTCAGGGCGAGGCCAGTACCTGAAATGCGTACAATACCATGGCAGAGGTCGCTTTGGGATCATGGAGAAGGTTTTTTGCTATTGTTTTGTGAAGTTGGTGGAAGGCCCCCCCCACCTCCACGTGAGGCACCAAAGGCGGCCATCACCCACACCAAGGAGTATTTTCAGGAGCTCCGCAACCGGACCATTATTCACACTCTGTGATTGGGGATTCAGACTCCACAGTGTATATATTTTGCCATTTATTTCTTAAAAACAAAGAGAAATTAAAGACAAATGCTTATTTTAAAAAAAAAGTAATCTCTATGCCTAACGTGGGGCTTGAACTCACAACCCCAAGATCAAGATTTGCATGGTCAGGTGCCTGCGTGGCTCAGTCAGTTAAGCATTTGCCTTTGGCTCGGGTCATTATCCCAGGGTCCTGGGATGGAGGCCCACATTGGGCTTTCTGCTCAGTGGGGAGCCTGCTTCTCCCTCTCCCTCTGCTGCTCCACCTGCCTGTGTTCTCTTTCTCTCTCAAATGAATAAATAAAATCTTTAAAAAAAAACAAAAAGATTCGCATGGTCTACCGACTGAGCCAGCCAAGCACCTCGAATTTTAAGTTTTCTTAATAAAATGTGTTATCTCTTTATCTGTATCTCTTATCTGCTTGCCTCTCTGGAATCATTTTAGAGAAGATTTAATAGTCAGTAAATAAATAAATCCCTGCTGTTTGTAACCTGGGTTCTGCCTGAAATGATCAAATGATAAAATTTGCTTCTTTTCCAAAATTCTTTTACAATAGGGACGACTGGGTGGCTCAGTCGGCTAAGCACCTGCCTTCCCCTCAGGTCATGATCCTGGGGTCCTGGGATTGAGTCCACATCAGGCTCCTTGCTTGGCCAGGAGCCTGCTTCTCCCTCTGCCTGCTCTGCCTGCCATTCCCCCTGCTTGTGCTCTGTCAAATAAATAAATAAATAAATAAATAAATAAATAAATAAATAAATAAATCTTTTATAATAGAAATTATAATTAATCTAATTAAAGAAACGTGGTATTTTTTACTAAAACTTGCAGATTCTTTTTTAGTCAATTCAACTTATTTTTCATTTTCATACAAACTGGTAAAATCATTTAGCTCACTGGTTACTTGGGTCCAGCCCCTGAGAGAGGAAGCTTTGATAAACTAGTCCCAGTTTATTCCAGGAACGTGGTTAAGTTGTTTCTGGGACTTTTGATCAGGAATGAACAATACTGAAGAGTCAAAAAATCACTGATATCATCTGTAATAGGTGTTTTGTGTGGGCTGGTGAGGTGCAGATAGAGCTTCAACCACTTACCCCAATTCCACCTCCCCTGAGCTTAGACTGTGCTTCATATACTGCTCATCATCCACCTGACTCTCATTTCATCAGAAGGCTGACATTAAAAACCAGTGACTCAGTGAGAGAGGAATGAGTAAGAAGCCCAAAACATAAATAGAATCCTATTATGCTTGCTCCTCTTTCACATATGCCTCTGGAGTATGTGAGTGACTAAATAAGTGAGTGAGTGTAAAAGCATTTGAATCTGAGTAACAAAATAAATAACTATAGTACTGTATTATAACTCAAAGTGTAAGTTAAATATCCATGAGTTCATACTGACATGAGTAAATGATTGAAAAAATAAATACATGGAAGAAAAGGGAAAATCTTTCTTACAGAATTCCAAATAATAAATGTAGATATTTTCACCTCCACGATATGGAGCCTAATCTTCCTCCCTTTAGGTGTACGCTGGACTTAATGACTTCCAAAAGTTGAGCAGGGAAAGAGAAAATAGTGACTTGATGGTGGAGAAACCTGGTGCAGACCCCACCTTAGCCAGGTGATCAAGGCCGGCATTATCGGTAATGTCAGGTTGATATCATCTACCCCCTGATCCCATACCTATATCACAGAACTATCTAAATATATAAGGAAATTTAATCTTAAAAATATATTTAAAATCTCTTTTGTTTCTTTACACACTTGCCACAATTTAGGGATAGGTATGAGTGTGTGAGTATATTCAGGAATGTACAGAAGAGGTTTGAGAGGAAATAGACCAAAGTGTTAACAATGGGTACTTCCAGGGAGAAAAGTGTTCTTGGAGGAAAGGGGACAGATGAAGGAGCACTTTCATTCTTTATTCTACGTATTTCTGCATGGTTTTAAATTTTTTCACACTTTTGTGATTTTATTAATTTTAAAAAATAGAAATGGTCAAAAAGAAAGAGCTCTAGGGAGAAATTTGCAACTTTACACTCCATAGCTCTGGTCTCCTTCCAAACATGAAGAAGTGCTCTCATAAAGCATCTTTTGAAGATCTTCTCTGATTTGTCATTCTCTACTTTCATTGATTTTCAAAATACTTAATTACAACAATATAATTTAATGCTATTCTTAAATTTGAATTCTCCTTTCTCAACTCTAAACTCTAGTGTCTTTTTCCAGCAAGAGTGTTAAGGCTTAGTTAGATGGTGAGTGCCTATATGTCTGTGGGTGTTCTATGTAAGTGATGAATCACTGAATTCTACTCCAGAAACCAATATTGCACTGTATGTTGACTACATAAAATTTAAATTAAAAAAAAAAAGAGTAGCTCCCAGGACTACTAATCTTTGCCCGTTCCCAGCTAAGGCAAGTGGCAAGTGGGTGAATAAGAGAATATATGTCTTACACACCAAAGAATCACTGGAGTTAGAATATGAAACCTATGAGAATGACTATAAGAAAGGGAAAGAACATCACATCTTCATTGAATTCCCAAGATATCATTATTTTCGTATGTGAAAGCAGGTATTAATCTACACGAACTGCAGATGTCAGCACCATCACCTTGACTCTAACAGTAAGATTGGGTAAAACATCCTCTCCACATTCTATTCAATATCCAAGGTGTCTGTGATATGTCAAAGGGTTTGTCTTCTCATGGTTACCTACAGCTCCAAGCTTTGACTTCCTCTGAATTAATTGGTTAAGATTATGGATGGCCCCTTCTTAAGAAACCCCATCCCTGTTCTGAGCCACGAAATTTGGCATCACTTTCTGATTTCTACCGAGGGAGAAATACTCACACAAAGCCTTTGTGTTTTAAAGTTTTGCGAGATGAATGGGGTTTACATCACAATTCTACAGATAACTTAAAATCCAGAGTTAGATGTCCATGCCATTCAAATGACCTGCCATTATGTTGAAATCACAATTTCTACTTTAGCCTCCCTCCAGGCTTCTCACTTTTCCTCTCCCTCTCTTCCCCCCTCCCCTCACAATGTGAGTATCCTAAAGGTATATAAGCTGAAAGCCTTTTGGAAAGCATTTTTCATACTGTTTACTTTTTTATTAGTACAGATAATATTAGAGCTTACAAAATGGATTTTTCTAAACTTTACTAGTTGTTACAATCAGCAGAGAATCGAAATTCTAAGAAATAGGCAATAACTTTTTTCTTCTTTCTATACCCTCTTTAATCTTTAAAATTAACCTGATGCTTAATGTACTGTAAATAGCCCCAACGTCATAAGATTGTTTTTATGTTTTGGACTTGCATGAAAGAACAGTAACGATTAAACCCATTCCATTCATAATGTTTATGCTTAATGCTGTGAGGAATTGCTATTTTATCAGCCCATTGAGCATTGAAGCTCAATTTGAGTGTACAAATCATATTGTAAAACAAAATAATAACCTTCTAAATGTGTTACTATGTACTATTAATGGCATGCTATAAAATAACTTTGGGTACCATAGTAAATCTACTTTGGAAGTGTGAGTTAAAAATGTTTGTAAAATGTTTTATAAACATGATTAATAATGAAATACAAATAATTACAGACATTTTCCTTGTTCTTTTTTATACAGAAGATACACAGGAATTATGATGTAGATCAACTTAGATCAAGGCCATGTATGTGTGTAATACAATTGTATTATAGTATGGATATAAATGACTATACTTAGTTTTGGTAAGGTGGCTGCCAAAGAAATGTCTATCGTTTTGGTGACAATGGTCAATATATAGCGGTTTACCCAGTTTTTAGGGGAGGTTGCAATAATATATATAAATATGAATTTTGGAGTATAACTTGATAGTCTGATAGGTTTAGATTGGGAAGGATGGTGTACGCAAGGAACAGCATAAAGAAAAGTACAGGCACATACTGGGAATCAGTTCAATGGTTCAGAATTCCTGGCCATTGGTAAATAATGAGAGGCAATGCTAGAATTTTGGGGTAATCTGGCTTGATAATGACAATGATAAATAGAATTCATCCTTTTAAAGTTCAGGGAAGAGGTGCCTGGGTGGCTCAGTCGTTAAGCGTCTGCCTCCGGCTCAGGCCATGATCCCAGAGTCCTGGGATCGAGCCCCGCATCGGGCTCCCTGCTCCGCAGGAAGCCTGCTTCTCCCTCCCCCACTCCCCCTGCTTGTGTTCCCTCTGTCGCTGTGTCTCTCTCTGTCAAATAAATAAATAAAATCTTTTAAAAAAATAAATAAATAAATAAAGTTCAGGGAAGACACACTGACGTATGGTGAATGGAACTAGGGTGATTCACTTCGGAGTCTTTGGTTTGTTTCCAATTTGACCAGATCAGTGGAGCTGTTAACATTGGGAAGAGAAGAGGCCTGATACCTCCTATTACTAGTAGCATCAAAACAGAAGGGCTATAGCTATTACCATGAGAACTAGGTAGGAAGACACAAGGTGAGGAGTAGATAGCCTTCCTCTCTTCCCTACTCTACTCTTTGCTGTCCCCATTAAGCTGAGATTCGCCTCCTCTGCATAATCCCAACCTTTTACACTAAACTCATCTCAATCTACCTGAGCAAGAATACATCTACTTTGGATGTGGCACGTTAAGAAAATGAACAAGTTTTGGGGGTGCCTGGGTGGCTCAGTCAGTTAAGCGTCCGCCTTTGGCTCAGGTCATGATCCCAGAGCCCTGGGATTGAGCCCCACATCGCACTGGGTTCCCTGCTCAGCAAGAAGTCTGCTTCTCTCTCTCCTTCTGCCTCTCCCCCAGCTTGTGCTCTCTCTCACTCTCTCTCTCAAATAAATAAATAAATAAATAAATAAATAAATAAATAAGTTTTTAAGCATGGCATACTGTTCTTGACCGCATATATTAATTGCTGATGAATATTCACAAATTGAGAATTTTTATGTTTCACCCAGTTGCTAAGCAGTACATTCCTTTTCAGTGATATAAGGAAACATCATTTCTTAATGCATCCTCTATGATGTCTAGGAATGCATCTGATAGAACATCTTATAAATAAACCATGTTTCATTTTATTTTGCATAGGCTTAAAGTCTTTATTTTTTTTTAATTTTGTTATGTTAGTCATCATACATCATTGGTTTTTGATGTGGTGATCCACGATTCATTGTTTTCATATAACACCCAGTGCTCCATGCAGTACGTGCCCTCCTTAATACCCATCACCAGGCTAACCAATCCCCCCCTCCCCCCTCCCCTCTAAAACCCTGTTTGTTTCTCAGAGTCCATAGTCTCTCATGGTTCATCTCTCCCTCCAATTCCCCCCCCCCCATTTTTCCCTTCCTTCTTCTAATGTCCTCCATGTTATTCCTTATGTTCCACAAATAAGTGAAACCATATGATAATTGACTTCCTCTGCTTGACTTCTTTCACTTAGCATAATCTCCTCCAGTCCCATCCATGTTGATGTAAAAGTTGGGTATTCATCTTTTCTGATGGCTGAGTAATATTCCATTGTATATATGGACCACATCTTCTTTATCCATTCATCTGTTGAAGGGCATCTCGGCTCTTTCCACAGTTTGGCTATTGCGGACATTGCTGCTATGAACATTGGGGTGCATATGGCCCTTCTTTTCACTACATCTGTGTCTTTGGGGTAAATACCCAGGAGTGCAATTGCTGGGTCATAGGGTAGCTCTATTTTTAAATTTTTGAGGAACCTCCACACTGTTTTCCAAAGTGGCTGTACCAACTTGCATTCCCACCAACAGTGTAAGAGGGTTCTCCTTTCTCCACAACCTCTCCAACATTTGTTGTTTCTCTCCCTGTCCATTTTTGCCATTCTAACTGGTGTAAGGTGGTATCTCAGTGTGGTTTTGATTTGGATTTCCCTGATGGCTAATGATGATGAACATTTTTTCATGTGTCTGTTAGCCATTTGTATGTCTTCTTCAGAGAAGTGTCTTTTCATATCTTCTGCCCACTTTTTGATTTGATTATTTGTTTCTTGGGTGTTGAGTTTGAGAAGTTCAGATTCCACAACTTCTTTATAGTAAGAACATCTTTGTTCAACAAAAGAACAAAGGATTCCATAAACTCAATATTTCAGTATATACATTAGTTCAAAATAAAAATTTTTATAGGAACACTAAAACCATCTAGTAGCTCTTTTACATTTTAAGACAGCTTATAGTAAATGCTACTCAGGGACTCGTGACATGTATTTAATGATTGTCTTCACATAGAAGCTAAGGAATAGACCAGAGTTAAGGAACAGATCAAACACTTGGAAAAGCACAAATATAATTACTTCTTCCTCTAAAGGCTTTTTGCTTAGTACCCATTTTCTAGTAGTTGGACTTGGAAATTGATTTCTAAGTGCAATAATTTTATTTTGATAGAAATATATTTCAATCAACGTTGATTGCCACCTAATTGAACAGAGTAACATATTTGCACTAATGCATATTTTGTTACATAAATTCTAGATTTTATATTTTTTAAATATTAAGGTTATAAAATATATTTTGGCCTACTGAATGTCTTCCTAGTAAGATGTGTCTTCTTGGCAGAAAGAATACTGGGCTATCCAACGTATTATGAACACGCAATAAAAAGTAGAAACTAACACCCTGAAGGAAAGATTATCCTTACCTATGAACTCTCAACATTAATAAAAGTAATCATTTTAAAAAGGAGATGAGTGGAGTAGAGGAAAGAAGAAATGAGTCAGTGACATAAAGGTAACAATGAGTTTTTATTCACGTTTTGACTTTACTGTACTTCTTTGTTACCCGAGCTATGTACTGTCTTTCACTGGGCTCAAGGTCATCATATATTCCCCCCTCCCCACGCCCTCATGCCCTTAAGTTTGCTTTTAGAAATAAATATAAATAGGTATTCTTTTTTATGGAAGTACAATTGACATACAACATTATATTAAAATAGGTGTTCTTGGCCAACCCTAAAGGCCCTCATTGGCAACCCTGTTGGGACCCCTCTCACTCTTGAAAGCTTTTTCTGTATCTTCACTTAATAAACTTCTATCGCTTTACTCACACACACACACACAAAAATAGGTGTTCTTGAAAGAAGTGAGCAGGCAAGAGTAGATCAACAAATAATACTAGAACAACTGGATATCCATACACAAAATAAAGGAACATTATGGGGAACAAAAATGAACCTCTACATTTCCTCACACCATATGTAAAAATTAACCTAAACCAGATCATAAACTTATATGAAAATCCAAAACTATAAGACTTCTAGCAGAAAACAGAAGAAAAAATTTGCGATCTTGGGCTGGACATAATTTCTCTGAGAGGATACACAAAAAAACATTATTAAACAGGAAAGAAAAAAGTGATAAATTCCATTAACATTAAAAACTAAAAACTTCTGTTCTCTGGAAGGCAAACATTAAGAATGAAAAGGCAAGCCAGAGATTGAGAGAAAATATTCACAATACACATATGTAGCAAAGGACTTTACTCTTACAAAATTCAATTATAAGAAAACAACAACCCCATAAAAAATGTGAAATGACATAAACAGGCACTTTATAAAAAATATTTACAAGTGCCTGGTAAGCACATGAAAAGATGCTCAACACCATTAGTCATCAGAGAAATACAAGTTAAAACCACAATGAGATACTACATACCCACTAGAATGGCTAAGATGAAAAAGACTGACAAGTAATGGAGATGCATTGTTGGTGGGAATGTAAAATGGTATAACTGTTTTGGAAAATAGCTGGTAGTTTTTTAAAAAGTTAAACATACACCTATCATATAACACAGCAAATCCACTCCTAGGTATATTTACCCAAAAGAAATGAAAACTTGAAATCGGAGGGGGAGACGAACCATGAGAAACTATGGACTCTGAGAAACAAACTGAGGGTTCTAGAGGGGAGGGGGGTGGGGGAATGGGTTAGCCTGGTGATGGGTATTAAAGAGGGCACGTATTGAATGTAGCACTGGGTATTATATGCAAACAATGAATCATGGAACACTACATCAAAAACTAATGATGTAATGTATGGTGATTAATATAATAAAAAAATAAAATAAATAAAATAAATTTTTAAAAAAGACTTGTGCATGAATATTCTTAGCAATTTTATTAATGACAAAAACTGAATATGACCCACATGTCCAACAGGTGAAACAAAGTGCAGCATATCTAAAAAATGCAATACAAGGGGCGCCTGGGTGGCTCAGTCATTAAGCGTCTGCCTTCGGCTCAGGTCATGATCTCAGGGTCCTGGGATCGAGCCCCACATCGGGCTCCCTGCTTGCCGGGGAGCCTGCTTCTCCTTCTCCCTCTACTGTTCTCCCTGCTTGTGCTCTCTCGCTCTCTCTGTCAAATAAATAAATAAAATAATTTTTAAAAAAAACGCAATACAAGACAGCAATAGAAAGGAATGAACTGTTGACACATTAACAATATGGTCCTGGGTGGCTCAGTCGGTTAAGCATCCCATTCTTGGTTTCCGCTCAGGTCATGATCTCAGGGTTGTGAAACTGAGCCCCGCGTCAGGATCTCTGCTCAGCACAGTCTGCTTGAGATTCTCTCTCTCCCTCTCCTTCTGCCTCTTCCCCCTCACACTCTCCCTCTCTCTCAAATAAATAAATAAATTTTTTTTAAAAATGGATGAACCTCAAAACATTATGCCAAATACTGGATGTTGTATGTAAGTGATGAACCACTAAATGCTATACCTGAAACTAACCTTATACTGTATGTTAACTAACGGGAGTTTAAATAAAAACTTGAAAAAGAAAAAAAATTATGCCAAATAAAAGATAACCAGATACAAAAGAGTACATATACTAGTCTTATGTAGTATATATATAATTTATTACACCATTTATATAAAATTCTAGAACATTCAAAATTAGTTTACCAGTATGGCAAATTTCATGTTATAATTATTTTATCACAATAAAATAATGAAAAAGAAAAACAATCTACAGTAATAGAAAGCAAACAAGTGATTTCCTAGGACCTGGAGTTGACTGCAAAGCACAAGGAAACTTTTGGGGGTGACAGAAATGTTCTATAGCTTCATTATGGGAGTGACTACATGGATGCATACACTTGTCAAAATTCATCGAAGAGCACAGCTAAGTAAAATAGACGCATTTTTTAAAAGATATTATTTATTTATCTGACAGAGAGAGAGTATAAGCAGGGGAAGGGGGAGAGGGAGAGCAGACTCCTCGCTGAGCAGGGAGCCAGATGCAGGGCTCGATCCCAGGACCCTGGGGCCGTGACCTGAGCCGAAGGCAGATGCTTAACCGACTGAGCCACCCAGGCGTCCCATAGATGCATTTTTGTATGTAAATTATATATTTTTTAAAAGATTTTATTTATTTATTTGACAGAGAGAGACACAGCGACAGAGGGAACACAAGCAGCGGCAGTGGGAGAGGGAGAAGCAGGCTTCACACTGAGCAGGGAGCCCGATGCGGGGCTCGATCCCAGGACTCTGGGACCATGACCTGAGCTGAAGGCAGACGCTTAACCGACTGAGCCACCCAGGCGCCCCTGTATGTAAATTATACTTAAGTAAAATTTATTTAAAAATTTTAAAACAACAAAATTTTAAAAATTTTTAAAACACACACATACACACACAAAACTTTCCTTACAAAGGCAGGAGAAAACGAAAGTCTGGGAAACAAAGTATATGAAGTTCCAGTTATAAGCACATTGAAATAAGTCTTCATTTCAGTCTTTGTTACAAAAGTCCTACTGTGATGTCAGTGTATTAATTTAATATTGCTGCACAATAAATTTTCACAATCTTAGAAATTTAGAACAACACAAATTTATTGTCTCACAGTTTCCATGGGTTGGGAGTCTGGGCTGAGTTCATTGCTTAGGGTCTCACTTGAAATCAAGGTGTCAGAGGGACGTGATCTCATTTGAGGCTTAGGGTTCTCTTCCAGGCTCATTCAGGTTGGCAGAATTAGGTTCGTCGTGATGAGATGGCTGGAGTTTGTTTTCTTGCTGGCTCTCTCAGCTCCTAGAGGCTGCCCTCAGTTCCTAGCCTTATGGCTTTCTCACAACTTGGCTACTATTTCAACAAATCCAGCAGAAAAATCTCCTTTAAAGGTTCACCTGATAAGTCAGGCCCACCACAGATAGCCTCCCTTTTTGATGAATTCAAAGGACATTAATAACATCTGCAAAATCTCATCTTTGCCACATAACATAATCTCATGAAAGGGCTGATATCCTATTATATTCATAGATTCTTCCATGTTCAAGAAGAAGAAGACAAAGTCATCTATCATGACTAGATAAGGTATGCACATAAGGAGGGCAGGAATCTTAGGGGCTATTCAGAATTCTGCCTACCATCGTCTGCCCTCTGGCACTCAATAATTCATGCCCCTCCCAAAAGAAAAAGAAGTTCACTCCCTCCCAAGGTTCCCTTCCCCTGCCATTACACTGGCAGCTCAAAATCCATGATCTCATCATCTAAATCATCTATATGTGGTACAAATAACGCTCCTGGGTATAATCCATTAAGTACAGTTCCTCGAAGCACAATTCCTCTTGGCAGACCTGGGAAACTAAAGAGACCAGTTGTCTGTCCCCAACACTCCCATCACAAAATGGTGGACCAGGCATAGAAGAACAGTTAGATATATTTCAGTTCAAAACTTCCATCCTTGCCTTTTCATGAAAGGTATAACAAACTTGCAGGTGAGTAATTTTATCAGCCTGCTTCCTAACAGAATTTTGCTGGGTCTTAGCCTCTGCTGTTTGTTAGAGTAGCACCACCCTTGATTCTAAAACCTGTCTTAGTTCTCTGTTGTTGCATATAACAAATTACCACCAATTCAGCAGCTTAAAACAACAGACATTTACTATCTCCCTGTTCCTGTAGATCAGAACTACAAGCATGGTTTATCAGGTTTTCTGCTTATGGTCATTCCAGGCTGCAGCCCAGGTATTTCCTGGAGCAAAGGGCTTATCAGAAGAATTGCTGGAGAAAGATCTGCTTCCAAGCACATTCAGGTTGTAGATAAATTCCCATTCCTTGGACTTATATAACTGAGGCTACTGGCCCTAAAGGCCATATCATAGCAACTGGCTTCTTCAAGGCAAGCAGGAGAGTCTTGCTGCAGTCAGCTAAGATCAAGTCTTACATAACAACATAATCATGCAAATGATCTCCTGTCACTTTTACATCCCATCACTTTTGCCATATTCTATTGGCTAGAAGCAAGTCACAGGTTCTGCCCACATCTAAGGAGAGAGGATTATACAAGGGCATGACTCATTGGGGGCCACCTTAGTATGTTCCTTTGTCTCCATTATTTTCTTCAACCTGAGAAAAACTCCTATGGTCTTTCACATTTCTAGTATTTGGCACAGAGCCTAACACAGAGGAGCTCTAGATAATTTAAAGCTGCAGTTATCAAACCTATGATTTCAGGACCCCTTTTATACTCTTAAAAACACTATTGAGACTTCAAAAAAATTATTGAGGACCTGAAAGAACTTTTGTTTATATGGGTTATATGTATTGATTTTTAGTAAAACATTTAAAACTTCATTTACTGATTCATTAAAAAGTAGTAAACTCATTATATTTAATGTACATAACATTTTTAAAGATTTTATTTATTTACTTGAGAGAGAGAGAGAGAATGCACACAAGCCAAGGGAGGGAAAGAGAAGCAGACTCCCGGTAGAGCAGGGAGCCTAGCACAGGACTCCATCCCAGGACTCCGGGATCAGGACCCGAGCTGAAGGCAAACGCCCAACCGACTGAGCCACCCAGGTGCTCAACGGACATAACATTTTTTTTAAATAATTATATTATCCAAAAAAATGTGAGAAGAGTAGCATTGTAAAACAAAGATTTTGCAAATCTTTTTCATGCCTGGCCTAATGGAAGACAGCTAGACTCTCATACCTGCTTCCACATATAATTACACATCATACAGCCTCTGGAAAATGCCACTGTACATTCAATGAACAAATAAGTTACGAAGGCAAAGAATGTCTTCATATTATTGTGCGTATAGTTTGACCTTATAGGTGTCCCGAAAGGATCTTAAGGAACTCCAGGGATCCCCAGACCACACTTTAAAAACCACTGCTTTAAAGAATTGTCATAGGTTGAGGGAAGGAAGGCGTTTTAATTCATTCGAAAAGTTTTCCAGTGCCTACTCTGCGCCAGCTACCGTTCAAAATAAACTAGATAGATCAGGTCCTGTCCTCGGGGTACTCAGGGTACGGTGACAGAAAGATCAGGGACCGCCTCTGTTGACATCTGAGCTGAGACTTAAGTGAAAGAGGTCACGCCATGCAGCGATCTGGGGAAAGAGAGTTCCTGGCAGAAAAAGGGGGCCCTGCCTCTCTGGAAGGTAGGCAGAAGGATCGGGTCGGAAGAGGTCGGACAGGTGGGCAGGACCAGATCTGGCGGGGCCAGGTAAAGAATTAAGAGTTTTAAGTCTAAATTTCTTGACTGTAGCAAAATGGGGGAAGAGGGTGGAATGGCTTAAGGATGTGTGTTTGGAGCTAGGAAAGTCACTCAGAGGTCAAGCACATGCTCCTGGGCCGCGACCAGTTTGGCTTCTCCGAGCCGCCCAACCCGGCCTGGAGCGTCAAATCCGCTTAATGACGCGACTGGGGGCGGAGGGGGTGGGGAAGAGCGCGCCCTACCTCAGGAAGTTTGGATCTCGGCGCCCGCCGTAGACGTCGTGACAGAGGCGGCCCGTTGCCTGGGAGCCAGTGAAACGCCACTCGGCCTCCGCCGCTGTGGAGAGTGCCAGCGTTGGTCCTCGGTCACCATGTCGGTGCTGGACGCGCTTTGGGAGGACCGGGATGTCCGCTTCGACGTCTCCTCGCAGTGAGTCGCTCCCGGGGCCTGTAGAGGGCGCCGCAGCGCGGTTTCAGGAGGAGCCTGCGCCCCCAGAGCTCACGGCCCTCGCGAGAGCGGGAGGAGGTTTGATCCTGTGGTCTGCGCCCCGGGAGACCCCGGACGGGCCCGACCGCTGAGGGAATGCATCTCCATTAACCCGTTTCAGTCCAGTGCGATCCCCGGCCCGCCGGGGAAGCTGAGCCCAAATACGTCCGGGACCATGTAGCGCTTGGGCGTCCAGTACCCCCAAGTGAGCTTGGAGTGCCGGTTTCCTGTGGTGGAGGGACGTTGGGCAGGGACTTAGGAGACGAGGGTTCTGAAACTGGGTCTGGAATAGCGACACACCTTGTGGGCCCTTAGGCTTCGCCATCCTAAGCTTGAGCCTCTCTGTCTGTAAAACAAGGGAGGTGGGAATAAGGATTCTCCAAAATTCCTAACCACGCAGACTTTATTTCCATGATAAGCTTTCATTCAAATCACCAATGGAAAGAAGGAGCTACTTTTTGGAACCTCTCAACAGAAACTCTGGGGGTTTTGGGGGGTTTTTTGTTGTTTTTTTTTTTAAGTTCATGCTTTAAAGAGAGAATACTTAAAATCCTCCTACCCAAAGACCAGGGGAAAAAATGCCCATTGAGATATTAACTGTTGGAAGACCGTGAAGCTAAGATTCTAGGGTTAATGGAATGAATAAAGCTTCTTAGCCACTTCTTATGATTCCTTATTATGACCAAAACCTTAGAAAATGAAATAATTTCCCAGGCTTAGTTGTAGCTAGATATCTAATAATAACATGATCTTAGATCCTTTAAAAAGTTGTGAGGGAAGGGAATTTATAAAATTATAAACAATGGTTGCATATTGCACACATTCTATGATTTTTTTTCTATTGTTCTTGGAGGGTTCTTAATCCAAGCAAAAGTCCATTTCATGAATAATTCCATTTTATTGAACATTTATCAAAACTTACTGTGTGCTAGTTACTGTGCTGATAGCTAGAGATACAAAAATAATAGAAAATTATTATCTGCCCCCCATTTTAGTGCAGGAGATACACATAGACAACTAACTATTTTTAAAAATGTGGTAAATACCATCCTGAAAAAAATGAACAAGAAGCTGGGGTATCATAGAAACAGAATAGTTCATTTTGCCTGGGGAAGGCCTTGAAGAAGAAATAATATTTGAGTTCAACCCTGAAGATTGGACAGGGCCTTGTCAGGATAGACAGGAGGAGAGTATTCCAGAAAAAAAAGAAAACAAAACAAAACATTAGGAGCATAGTCTTGGAAGTATAAACATCATTGGCTGGAAGGCAGGGTCGGCAGGTAGAGGATGGAGGAACAAACAGGTAGATTAGCCAAAATGTTTAGTTGAGGATTTTGGACGTCATTTTCTAGGCAGGAAAACTCTTAAACAGGGAAGTTATATTATGATTATATCTGTATTTTCAGTAGGTAATTGAGTCAGCTGTATGGAGAATGTGTTAGAAGGCTTTACCACATATTCTGCTAGGTTTTTGTTTAGAACACATTTAGAATGCATTCTATCAGTCAGCAAACTATATTTCACTCTTTATTTCCTTTTATCTTCTGTATCTAATTGTTTGCCAAGTCCTGATGATGCTTTGCTTTAACTAGCTCCTTCCATAACTGCCTGACTTCCTTTCCTCTACTCAGAAACCTCTGAGGGCTCTCCATTGTCCAGAGGACAAGGCCCATACCTATCCGACTAGCATTCAGAGGTCGTGGCATATATTTCTCACTACCTCGTAACATGGATCTTCTTCCCTAGCCAGGCCCATCTTTCCACATTCCCATATCATTTCTTTTTTCTGGTCTTTAATCATGGACTCTCCTCCCTCTCTCTCTTACTTCTCCAAATCCTACCTCTCCTATTTCAGGCTTCTCTACATGTCCCTGGTCACTCCAGGCCCCAGTGGTCTCCATTTTCCAATGCATGAGCATTTGATACTATTTCATTTATACTGTTGGCTGTTTTATGTGCATAAGTCTCTTCTCTCCTTAACTAGATTGTAAGTGGGTATAGTTGTAGCTATTAAAGCCTTGATATTTACTTTAGACAAATGAAAACAAGACCTGGAGAAGTCCTTATTGATTGTTTAGATTCAATTGAAGACACCAAAGGAAATAATGGGGATAGAGGTGAGTATGTTTCCTAATATTTTTTATATTTCTGGTTTGATTTACAAATGTTAAATCATATTAGCTGGAGAATAAGATAAGCATTATATGTAAATGTAATTGTGACAGTCAAAGAGTTAAATCCACATAAGACTTTTCTCAGACTTAAACAGGAGAAAAGGTGGGTATTAAACCTGTAGCCAGGGAATGCAGATTCTTCCTCGGAACTTTGGTCCTTCAGTAAGTCCCAGTTTTGACATCAGCTTTCTCCAACATAACTGTTAAAACTCCGGGATCCCTGTTTGTAAGGGGCATGGGATAGTTCTGACTTTTGAATCTGCCTCCCCACACAAAGAATATGAGGTCATAGAACATAAGTAGGTCATAGCTGTGCTATCTGGAGCCATGCTTCCTTTTAAGAAATTCAAGAGTAATTCACAATCCCCCAGACTGACACCTGGAGATGGACATGTGGAGAGCAAATTTAGTGCTGTATTGTGAAGTCTATTTGTAGGTTAAGCACTGAAAAGTCCTGTGAGACATGTATGTATGTCATTGAGGAGCTGCCAGAGTTGGACTCTAGAGTCCGTCTCAAACCAAATTTCCCAAAGGCTGGAACTTTGAAAAGTCCAGGCTGCATACAACAGCTGTACATAGAGCCAGTATCCAGTGACCAGGTCTTATAAGTATCACTACTGTTGTTTTTGGAAAAAAAATAGGGGATGAGTGGGCAGCCTAGTATATCTGAGAAGGTTTTTTAGAGGAAAGGAGGTTTAGGAGGATGGGTCATAAACCTCTTATTGAAAAGAAGAGTAAGTGGGGGCAAAGGAGCAGACCTCTTTCAGGTGAGAAAGATCAGTAAATCCTAGAGTCTGCACAGTAACCCTTATTGGGAGAACATGCTCACTGCAGCCTTTCAAGTGGCCACTTGCTCTCTTAGTCTTTCTTCTGGTCTGCTCTGGGGTGGAATGTGAGCAGCAGGTTTAGTTGTGGGCCTTTCTTCCCTGGGAAGGGCACCTGTCGTCACCACCAGCTACAGGCAGATCCTGTCAATGGCAAGGGCCCATCCTTAAAAGAATGCTTAGATCACGTTTATGAAATGCTTCCTAGTGTCGGGCAGGCCCAGGTGAGAGTGAGGTATGAAGGTTTAGCAGCAAACAAGAAGTCTTAGTAGCAAACAAGAAGTCTTAGTTTGTGCCTTTGAGGACCTTTGAGAGTGGAATAATAATCTCTAGATATCTGGATCTTGACAAACCTGAATTAACTTAAGGAAGCAGGAGAAAATTCGGTTGTTCTCATACAGACTGGCAGGAACTCTTATGTGACAGTCCATCCAGTAGTCCAGACTAAGACTATGGGTACTAGAACATTTTTCAATTCATTGAGTACTCATTGAGTGCAGAATCTTATACTAGGACTTTGGAATAGGGGGCGCAAAACACCTCCCTGGCCAGAAGTATCCATCACAGTGAGTGCCTGAAATCTTCCTATTCATAAAAATAACTATGTGTACTCACCTCAGAAACAATTCCCCAGAAAATAGAATATTATAGGAGGGTATAGAGCTTCTGGTTAATAAGAAGGTAGAAAAGAGAAGGGGACTCCTGCCTTCTCCTGCCATCTTCCTTCCCAGCAGTTTGAAAATGACCAAATTAAGGCATCCATTAAGTTCAGGAGACCCGTATTAAAACTATAAATACCCCAAAAGATTAGCACATCTAATCCATTTCAACTGTAAATACCCTGACATGAAATTATCAGATTAGCTTTATACATTGAAGCTGTATGGGAATGAAACAGCCGTATTTCAGTGTTTGAGATTAGGAAAAACAGGGACAGTTATTATTTTGGTGTTTGGAAAGACAGACAGAAAGTCCATGCCTAGGACACTGGGTTTGTAGCGATAGGATGAGGCCTTTCAGCAAGAAAGAGGCAACATAAGAATGATAGAGATTTGTAGGAAATGTACCAAGAACAGAAAAACAGGTAATCAGACTTGGTCAGTGACTTTACTTACCACTCCATAATTTTTCCTGGAATCCTCTAATAGACAAATAACAAAAAGAATCAAAAGATGTGCTGGGCTTATAGTCCAATTGTGGAGACATGTTACTTACATGAAATGGTGTAAGGAAAACATAAATCAGTGTATCTATAATAACAAAATAAATCATAAAAATTGGTTTGTAAAGAATTAAAATGTTAAAAAATAATAGTTAACATTTTGAATGTTTACTCTTTGCCAGTCACTGTTCTGAATCTTTTACATAATATGTGTAATATCATTTAATAATAAAATTAATAATAAAAAATGAAGTGGATGTTGTCACCCTTTTTCTTAATAAGGAAACTAAGGAACAGAGGTTAATTAACTTTTCCAAAGTAACATAGCTACCAAGTGATGAACCAAACAGCCTACATTGCTTTCCAAACTGCTAGGATCACATTATTCTCTTCTCAGAAATTTTCAATTCTCTCCAATCCCAATTCTAAACCCCAACTCCGCCTCCATTGCTAACAGATCTAAGTCTGAATTTCTCTCTTTTTTTTAAGTTTTTATTTTAATTCCAGTTAGTTAACATTCAGTGTTATATTAGTTTCAGGTGTACAATATAGTGATTCACCAGGTCCATACATCACAGGTGCTCATCACAACATGTGCACTCCTTAATCCCCATCACCTGTTTCACCCAAGGCCTCCCCACGCTCTTCGTAACCATCAGTTTGTTCTCTATAATTAAGAATCTACCTCTTGGTTTCTCTCTCTCTATCTCTCTATCTCTTTTTTCCCTTTACCTGTTTGTTTTGTTTCTTAAATTCCACTTATGAGGGGCGCGTGGGTAGCTTATTCCTTAAGCGTCTGCCTTTGGCTCAGGTCATGATCCCGGGGTCCTGGGATCGAGCCCCACATTGGGCTCCCTGCTCGGCAGGAAGCCCGCCTCTCCCTCTACCACCCCCCCTGCTTGTGTTCCTGCTCTCGCTCTCTCACTCTCTCTCTCTGTCAAATAAATAAATAAGATCTTTAAAATTAAAAAAAATTCCACATATGAATGAAATCATACGGTATTTGTCTTTCTCTGACTGACTTATTTTGCTTAGCATTATACTCTAACTCTGTCCACGTCATTGCAAATGGAAAGATTTCATTCTTTATGGCTGAATAATATCCCATGGTTTATATATACCACATCTTTATCATCAACCAATGGGCACTATATCTTGGCTATTGTAAATAATGCTGCTATAAACATAGGGGTGCATGTATCCATTTGAATTAGTGTTTTTGTATTCTTTGGGTAAATACTCAGTAGTGTGATTTCTGGATCGTAGGGTAGTTCTATTTTTAACTTTTTGAGGAACCTCCATACTGTTTTCCAAAGTGGCTGCACCAGTTTTCATTCCCACTAAGAGTGCATGAAGGTTCCTTTTTCTCCATATCCTCACCAACACATGTTGTTTCTTGTGTTGTTGATTTTAGCCATTCTGACAGGTGTGAGGTGGTGTCTCATTGTAGTTTTGATTTGCATTTCCCTGATGGTAAATGATGAATATCTTTTCATGTGTCTGTTGGCCATCTGGATGTCTTTGGAGAAATGTCTGTTCATGTCTTCTGCCCATTTTTTAATTGGATTATTTGTTTTTTGGGTGTTGAGTTTTACAAGCTCTTTACATATTGTGGATACTAACCCTTTATCAGATGTCATTTGCAAATATCTTCTCCCATTCCATAGGTTGCCTTTTGGTTTTGTTATTGTTTCCTTTGCTGCAAAGAAGGTTTTTATTTATATTTAGCCAGTAGTTTATTTTTGCTTTTGTTTCTAAGTTTGAATTTCTTGATCTAGCATTGAAGAACTTCTAGTTTGTCCACAAACAGTCTTTCTTGGTTGCGCCACTGGCTTACATTTGTCACTACAGGTCCAGCACCCATCACCCTTTCCCCCTTGCCCTGGAAAAATGACTTGTATAGACTACGTCTAGGGGCTCCTTATGCATTCTAGCTTTGGGTTGGAAGAGCCATGCCAGAAGATCAAAGGGAGGCAGGAGAGTGAGGTCTGGGTATTTATTCCCCTGGTTCTTTCTTCTCAAGATATTCAGCTGTGCAGGACTTCCAGATTTGGCTAACTGTTCCCTGTCCTTGTCCCACTGGGCTTGGGGTGGTAACAGGTTTGCAGCACTCACTTATGGTTCCTGACACCCCACCCATACCTTTGTAATAAGTCCTTTTATAAATAAACCTCAGTTACTCTTAATTTGAGTGTGCCATCTGTTGTCTGTTTGAGCAGTGTCTACTCTTCTGTGATCTTGAGTGAATCTTATACTCTTGCCATGCCGGGTTATTTATTTTTTGTCAAACATATTATGTTATGTTCCACAGTTTCTCTTCAGAAGGCCTGCCTTTATTTTGGTAACTGCCTTATATCATCTCACTCTAGCATTCATACAAGCTTAGTTTCTCTGATTTTGGATATTCTAGAGGTTTTCAGGGAGGAAGAAGTATTACTTGGCTATAGATTACTCATCAAAAGAATTCTGTGGTTATAATTTGTTGAAGAAATGTTGGTTAAAGTTAAGTGAGTTTTATTCAGGGTATCACAAAGTTATGCTAAAATGTTAATTACAAAGTCAAACAGAGAAAGACATGTATCATATGACCTCACTGATACGAGGAATTCTTAATCTCAGGAAACAAACTGAGGGTTGCTGGAGTGGGGGGTGGGGTGGGAGGGATGGGGTGACTGGGTGATGGACACTGGGGAGGGTATGTGCTCTGGTAAGCGCTGTGAATTGTGCAAGACTGTTGAATCTCAGATCTGTACCTCTGAAACAAATAATGCAATATATGTTAAGAAAGAAAAAAAGAAGAAGAAGAATGTAGCAGGAGGGGAAGAATGAAGGGGGGGAAATCGGAGGGGGAGAAGAACCATGAGAGACGATGGACTCTGAAAAACAAAGTGAGGGTTCTAGAGGGGAGGGGGGTGGGAGGATGGGTTAGCCTGGTGATGGGTATTGAGGAGGGCACGTTCTGCATGGAGCACTGGGTGTTATGCACAAACAATGAATCATGGAACACTATATCTAAAACTAATGATGTAAAGTATGGGGATTAACATAACAATAAAAAATTAAAAAAAATAAAAATAAAATTTAAAAAAATGTTAATTACATTATAAATCTGTAAGACAGTTTACCATGCTCAGATTTACTTGACTTTTTTTTCTAAAGCATTTATAGGGACTACGGTTTCATAAGACACACTTTGAGAAATGAAGTTTATCTAACTCTATTTCAGTGTAAGAACATCAGTCTGAAGTTAGGAATGAAAAGCATAAAGCCTTAAGCAGACTTCAGCCTGGTCATAACTTCATATGAGCAAAAATTTTTTGCTTATTACAAAAAAAATGGGTTTGTAAGTGTGGCTCATGTAAATGAGAACTGTTAAGAGAGCAGTCCTGTGGCAGAGATTAGTGTATATATGAAAGTCCTTTGAGAAGTATGATTTCACTAAATGGCTTTGTAGTTATTCTATCCCATACTCATTCTCAGTTGTGCACATATGACCTGCCAGGACTCCCAGAACAGCTTCCACCAAGACAAAAATCCAAGACACAGTTCTCTCTGCTAATTTGAGTCAAACCAAGCTGTTGGCATTGAATACCTGTATCCCTTCTGTAACTATCAGATTTTGTTTCTCCAGGATTCTGAATCATGCATTGCATACCTTACACAGGATAGATACGAGCAATAAACATGTTCAGTTGATAAATGTATGAGAACATCTGTGGGGATTACTGCTATAACTGAGCTAGAGGTTCCATGTCTACCTCTTTCTGTACTGTAAAAATGGGTCCTTACTTAAAGTAACCTATTTTTTTGTTTGTTTGCTCTTAGGTAGACTCTTAGTAACAAATTTAAGAATTATCTGGCATTCTTTGGCATTACCCAGAGTCAATCTTTGTAAGTATCTTTGTTAGATTACACTAAAGAAAAAAAATACTTTGTCAGGTGAACTTGCACAGTGGCTTTTGATAACCAAAAAAGCTATACCATGAAATATGCGGAAAACTTAAATTGATAAAAACTTTAGCAATCTTAGACTAACCACAGACTGTACCATTTTGCAAAAAAAATATTTTTCAGTCCATTTTGTCTCTTGGACATACACGAGATTAGTGCTTTTACACTGAATGGTTTTCGTTCTTTGCTTATCTTTGACAACTTGCTGTGACCTGTTTCAACTAATCCCAAAGAAGGAAGATCTAAATTGTAATAAAAGTGTAACCTTCCATTGTGTTAAATTTTGTTTTACTTATTTTTTAAAATCATTTTAGATTGTCCAGCTAGACTTTTTCTCTTGAGGTACTGGTGCTAAGATGTTCAGTAAATAATACTGTATAGGTTTTAGAGAAGCAAACTTCCTTTCTTTCTTCCTTAGAGAAGCTTTGAATGTTGTTTGTCCAAAGAAGCAGAATTTACTTTTAGTTCTTTTAATTATTTAACTTAAATTTGTAATAATTTATTAAAATGTTTTAAAGTTGTACTTTCCATATATTTAATTTTTAACACTTAAGGTTCTGTATGTAGAGGTTTTTATCTCTCAGTTTATTATATCATGTTCTTGAAATTCTTTGCTTTTGAATTTTAGCTATCGGTTACAACTGCATATTGAACATTACAACAAGGACTGCTAACTCTGTAAGTCTGAAAAACTTATTGAAATATATATAGTGAAGAAACATTAGATATTTGAGATTGGACTTTGTTTTCAGTGTAAATGGGAAATTGCTCTTGAAATCTGAACTTTTAAATAAATTTGTCCTTACAGAAATTACGAGGCCAGACTGAAGCTCTTTATATACTAACAAAATGTAACAGTACTCGTTTTGAGTTTATATTTACAAATTTGGTTCCTGGAAGTCCTAGACTTTTTACTTCTGTGATTGCAGTACACAGGTATGGTAATACTTTATGGATTATTGAATAATTTTAAGGCAATTCTATGATACAGAGGTTTAGAGGATAAAGTGTATAAGTGTGGTACTATTTTCCTCCAAGCTCAGAAAATTGCAATATCCTGAAGATAGATAGAAGAACATATTGCATTATCATTTAATAAGCACTTTGAAAGTATTTTTAAAACAATAAGACTACTGAAGATTCATAAAAATTTCTACTTGAAGATTCTATTAAATTTTTAAGCTACCAGGGTAGTTAACAGTGAAATAGAGAGTTCATTCAATATAGATAACCAAGTTGGATAATTCAATTAATGAATTTAAAAAGATTATTTTAGGGGAACCTGGGTGACTCAGTCAGTTAAACCTCCAACTCTTAGTTTTGGCTCAGGTTGTGATCTCAGGGTCATAAGATTGAGCCCCACCTCGGGCTCTGCGCTCAGTGCAGAGTCTGCTTGAGTTTCTCACTTCCTTTCCCTCCCTCCCCCCTCCCCGCACTCTCTCTCTCTCTAAAATAAATAAATCTTAAAAAATATATATTTTAGGGGCACCTGGGTGGCTCAGTTGGTTAAGTGACTGCCTTCAGCTCAGGTCACGATCCTGGAGTCCCAGGATCGAGTCCCGCATCGGGCTTCCTGCTCCTCGAGGAATCTGCTTCTCCCTCTGACCCTCCCCTCTCTCATGCTCTCTCTCTCTCAAATAAATAAAAATCTTTAAAATATATATATATATATATTTTATAGATTTATATATATATATATATTTTACTAACAGTAGAAGGCATGTCTGGGTATTTTCCCTAAGGAGTTTTGTTGTTGTTTCTTTTGTGGTTGTTTGTTCATTTGTTTGCTAAATTATTTTCACTACCTTAGCTCTTTTTTTTTTAAAGATTTTATTTACTTGAGAGAGAGAGCACAGAGGGAGAAGGAGAAGCAGACTCCCTGCTGAGCAAGGAGCCCAATGTAGGGCTCGATCCCAGGACTCTGGGATCATGACCTGAGCCGAAGGCAGCTGCTTAAGTAACTGAGCCACCCAGGGGCCCCCGCTGTCTTTTTTTTTTTAATTCTATAAGGAAATGCAAGTTGACATTTTCTCATTTCCAAGAGAACTCTCAGTCATTTAAGCATCCCAACTCTTGATTTTGGCTCAGGTCATGATTTCATGGTTGTGAGATTGAGCCCCATGATGGGCTCCACACTCAGTGGGGAGTCTGCTTGAGATTCTTTCTGTTCCTCTCCTTCTTCCTCTCCCTCTGCCCCTCCCCCTGCTTGTGTGTGCTCTCTCTCTCTTGCTCTCTCTCAAATAAATAAATCCTTAAAAAAACTAATCAAAACTAATAATAAATACAGAACTTTCTTCTGTATTTATTATTTATCAATAGGAAGGCATGGAGAGAAAACAAAGAGGGATTTTATATATATTTTATATATATATATAAATTGCATGCAGATACACGCTGTCCTAGGGTCCCTTTTGGAGTTGGTACAGATTCATTCCAATTTTCTGTATAGAAGTAGCTGTGAGCACAATGTTTGTAGTTGCAATGAGAAAAGTAATTGGACTCCCAATTGTGCCTTTGACTAAAACAGAAATGGAGGGAAGCATTTTGATAGGGAAAAATAATTTCCATGTCTGTTATATGCAAGCATTGTTTTTCAGCTTAAAGAGAAAATGTTTCCTCTCATTTATGCTGTATGATACACGTTGTCTTAAAAATTAGACTTCTAAAAATAGGTTACTGAAATACTACACTAAAATGATAAAGTCTATAAAAGACTGTGACACCAAAATTTATTGAAAAGCAAATTTTTAAATTTATTGTGATAATTACTTGAGTGATATACATAAGTATTAATAACTGTATATTTTGGTAGATAAGTAAACATAACCTAGGAAAACCACATTTTCAGTTTGGGTTGGTCTTTGTTCTTTTTTATAGAGCATATGAAACTTCTAAAATGTATCGTGATTTTAAATTGAGAAGTGCACTAATTCAAAATAAGCAACTAAGATTATTACCACAAGAACATGTATATGATAAAATCAATGGAGTATGGAATTTATCCAGTGATCAGGTATTGTGCAAAAAGCTAATGAACCTTTTGGGTCAGTACTTTGGTAATCATTTTTCCATTGTCATTGAGTTTGAATATTCACTTAACTCTGTTAAAATTAGCATTATATCTCCTGATAAGCTAGTATTATAGCTCTTGATATGAAATAATATTCTGATTTTCATATTTTTATGGTTTTGTGTTCTTTTTAGCAACATTTGTTGTACATAGAATTTACAGGTGGAGTGGTCCTTAGAGATTATCTACTTCAGTGTCCATTCACTTATAGACTAAAAACTCAGGCCCCAAAGAATTAAGTGACTTCACACATCTAGTTCATCTGAGAACTGTGTTCTTCCCCACATGCTGCACTACTCTCAACATCTTGATAACTTATGCTGATTGAGGATAGCCATGAGGTGGACAGTCATGGAAGACTTTTAATCTGGTCTTTTAGGGGTGCCTGGCTGGCTCAGTTGGAAGAGCATACAACTCTTGATCTCGGGGTTGTGAGTTCAAGCCCCATGTTGGGTGTATTTTATTTAAAAATAAAATCTTAAAAAAAAAAAAATCTGGTCCTTATGGAATTAAACGTATAACTCATTTGGTGATTCCTACATCCATTATCATAACTTCTCATTTGCTCTTGAAGTTATGACCAGTTAAAACATCTAAGTTGGAATAAGTAACACATCAATTTCTAAAGAAAAATTTTCTCTTACCTAAGAATAGTTTCCAGCCTGTGTGTGTGTTACACCCTAGGTTAGACTGATAACCTCTGGAGTAAAGCTATAGCATTTGAATGAAGAGCTTCTTGCTGAACATTGAATCATAAACTTAAGTTGCAATTAAATTTTGCGCATTTGAAAAGTTCTAGTTTTGGGGTGCCTGGGTGGCTCAGTCATTAAGCGTCTGCCTTTGGCTCAGGTCATGATCCCAGGGTCCTGGGATCGAGCCCCTCATTGGGCTCCCCACTACGCAGGAAGCCTGCTTCTCCCTCTCCCATTCCCCTGCTTGTGTTCCCTCTCTCGCTGTGTCCCTCTCTATCAAATAAATAAATAAATCTTAAAAAAAAAAAAGAACTAGTTTTAAACAGTGATAATGGTTCTGTAGTATATAGACAGCTCTACATCTGAATAAGTCCTCATCAGGAATCAGCAAGCTTTTTACTCTAATGGTCCAGATAGTAAATATTTTAGGCTTTGCAGGTCATACCATTTCTTTTTTTTTTTAAAGATTTTATTTATTTATTTGAGAGAGAGAGACTGAGAGAGAGAGCACATGAGAGGGGGGAGGGTCGGGAGGGTCAGAGGGAGAAGTAGACTCCCTGCCGAGCAGGGAGCCTGATGTGGGACTCGATCCAGGGACTCCAGGATCATGACCTGAGCCGAAGGCAGTCGCTTAACCAACTGAGCCACCCAGGCGCCCGCAGGTCATACCATTTCTGTCATAACTTCTCAGACTTGCCATTGTAGTGTGAAACCAGCCATAGGCAACAAATGAGCATGGCTATGTTTCAATAAAACTTTGTTATGGACACTGAAATTTGAATTTCATACAGTAGTCATGTATCATGAATTATTATTCTTTTGACTTTTTTCCAGCCATTTAAAAATCTAAAACTTGGTTTGTGGGGCCAAGAAACTTGGCTTCTTGGCTTGTGGGCCATATAAATTAGGCAGCAGGCCAGATTTGTCCCACAGACCATAGTTTACAGTTTTGTCTTTCTCTTACCACAACTTCCTTGTCTTAACTTATCCCAGGTTTTGAATAATAGTTGTAATAAGATCTAACACTGCAGAATGCTTACTATGTGTCAGACACTGTGATAAGGGCTTTATTTATAGGGGTTATTTTATCAGATCTCCATTTTACGTTTGACACAATGCACCAAGAACAAATTTTTGCCCATGGTCAGGCAACTGATAAGTACTGATGGTATAATGATTAGAGTCTAACTTCAGAATCCAGGCCCTCAGTCATCTAATTGTTCTTCGATCCAGTGAATAATGAAGTCATTAATACTCCATGATACTCAATTCTGGTATTCTCTGCTACTGTGATAATCAGAATCATTCTGATGTTTAGAAAATAAAGAGTAAGTAGTCAAGCAAATGATCATTGATGTATCTCTTATCTTTTACAGGGAAATTTAGGAACCTTTTTTATTACCAATGTGAGAATTGTGTGGCATGCAAATATGAATGACAGTTTTAACGTCAGCATACCATATCTACAAATTGTAAGTGCATGCATTTTGGTGACCTTATTTTAATGTAGAATAAATAATTTCTGTTCATTAGTTAATAGAACTTTCAGGATTAGATGAATTTTGTCTCCCTCTTTTTAAGTGGCAGCAGTGTAGCTGAGAGCAGACTTTAAAATGTTGATAATTTATAATTTCAACATAGAAAAGACCCAATAGTACTTACATTCAGGGGAAACCCCACCATTATCAACTCGCTATTAAGAGAGAAATATACTGGATTTAAAAATTTTTAATAGTCACCATACAGGGGCACTTGGGTGGCTCAGTCAGTCAAGCATCTGCCTTCAGCTCAGGTCATGATCCCAGGGCCCTGGGATCGAGCCCTGCTCCAAGGGAGGCCTGCTTCTCCCTCTTCCTCTCCCCCTCCCCCTCCTTGTGTTCCCTCTCTTGCTGTGTCTCTCTCTGTCAAATAAATAAATAAAAATCTAAAAAAAAAAAAAGAAAGAAAGAAAACCATAGAATCTGATAGGAAGAAAGTGATTTCTGGCCATCTAAAGAAATACAAGAATTTATAATCCTGGCTGGGAAGATATGACAGAGTCTACATAAGCATTTGATAAACTGGTGTTTGTATTGTTCATTGCTGTTTTATATGGTTTACATGTGTTAACAGCTTGTCTGACCTAATCTCTATTATACTAAAAAATTACTGAGTAGTAAACAACCTTGTGCTTTTTATTCTTCAGATAGACACTTTTTGTTATTTAAGAATACAGTTACCGGGGGCGCCTGGGTGGCTCAGTTGTTAGGCGTCTGCCTTTGGCTCAGGTCATGGTCCCGGGGTCCTGGGATCGAGTCCCACATCGGGCTCCCTGCTCTGCGGGAAGCCTGCTTCTTCCTCTCCCACTCCCCCTGCTTGTGTTCCCTCTCCTGCTGTCTCTCTCTCTGTCAAATAAATAAAAAATCTTTAAAAAAAAAGAAAAGAATACAGTTACCAAATATGGCCTCTGGAATGAATTCAGCCTGGTCCAAACAACTTGCAATCTGATATCACAGTCTGTCACTAGGACAGTCATATTCATGTGACTTTTAAAAACTAACCCAGCCTTGGGAACCACAAAAAACACTGGCTCTCCAGTACTAAAAGATTGCAGACCTTTGGTTTAAAATACTCAGAAAAGTTGTAGACTCCCTGATTGTGGGGGATATTCGAGTCAGATAATTTTGTGCATATTTCAGAGATGCCTTCTTTGTATTGCCGTACAAGTTTGCTGCCTCTTTCTAGTATGAACATTTTCATTTACTTGATCTCTATGGGAGTATAATGAAGGAAAGAGGGAGAATCTTTAAATTATGAAAAGCAGTTACTGTATAGAAGTTGAAAAACTTGTTTGTACTAAAGAATCACTACTATCCGATAATAAAAACATGCATTTTCTTCTTTTCCATTTTACATCTAGCGTTCAATAAAGATTAGAGATTCAAAATTTGGTTTAGCTCTTGTCATAGAAAGCTCTCAGCAGGTAAGATATTTTATGTCTGTATTAATCTTTAATAGGTTTTTTAAACTATGTGACAGTCTATATTTTTTGTTTTATTTATATAGTAACCAGTTTACATCCAAGAGGAATATTAGCTTGTAACATGTTAAATAAAGAGTTTAAAGTCATATAGTAATTGTCCACATAGGAAAAATCTTTTTATGTTTCCTTGTTGGGCAGACATAACCATTATTATCATTATGATTATCATTTTTAATGACAGAGTTAAGTCACTGTACTTTTCATGAATTCTCTCAATCTTTACACAACCCTATGATACAGTTACTATTTTTCCCCATTTTACATTCAAGGAAACTGAGGCTTGGAGAAGTTAGGAACCTTGCCCACAGTCTCACAACTAGTAAGTGGTGGGAATAGGTTTTGATTCAGGTCTGACTGACTCACCAGAATGTCATTGAGAAACACAGATATATACAAATATACACACACATGCACCCTATTTGAGATTTTAGACTCTCACATGCAGATTATACTATATCTAATTATAGTTGCTGTGCCCCATTAGGCCAGGTCTTTGCAGAAATACATTTGAATAAAACATTTACTTATTTGTAAAATCAGCGCTCTTCAAAATTCTAAATATAAATATGAATGTCTAGTCACACCTTTCCCCTGGCCTGCAGATTTGTAGCTTCCATTTACTGAGTGCTTACTATGTTCCAGGAACTGTATCAAATATCATGTGTACATTATTTTATTTAATACAACAATTAGATAACTTTTATGGTTAGAAGATTGAGGCTTGGATGGGGTAGCCGAGTGATGGGTATTAAGGAGGGCACATGGTGTGATGAGCACTGGGTGTTATACGCAACTGATGAATCGTTGAACACTACATCAAAAACTAATGATGTACTATATGTTGGCTAACTGAACATAATAAAAAAATAATAATAAAAAAATAATAATAACAAGAAAAAGAAAATTGAGGCTTAAAAGATTAAGAAAAGTATGTTTCCCAGCATCATATAGCTAGTAAATTTGTTGTAAAACCAGAATTTAAACTCAAAAGTATATGCTCTCAACCTAAAGCATATGCTCTCACCTTTCACAGTATGCTACTTAATTTTTCAACACTTTTCAACAACAACCTGTCATGGTCAGGTTTCTTTCTAATTCTTCAAGGAATTAGCCTCAGCTAGGCCATTCCCTTTCTTTTAATATATGGTCTATTCCTTTTCAAGGTCTAGCTCAAGAAAAACTTAGTTCCATTGGCCTTCACAATCTATAGTCTATTTTTTTAAATCTTAAAATATCATCTTTGATATTTACAGATGAAATGATGTGATATCTGGATATGCTTCAAAATAATCCTGAGTGTGTAAGGGGAGGAAATTTGGGGAAAGGGGAGGTTAAAGATGGAACAGAGTTGGCCATATGTTGCTACTTATTGAAGCTGGATGATGGCTACATGGACACTTATTGTACCCTTTTTTCTATTTTTGTATATGCTTTATGTTTTTCATTACAAAAGTTTTCATTAAAAAAATCAGCTTACCTATGGTGCTCTGAAATAAGGACATTAGAGCTATAGTTTTTATGTACTGTAAATACCTATTCCTCAGGCTTGTTTTTTGTTTATTCATTATTTTTTCTTACAGAGTGGAGGATATGTTCTTGGCTTTAAAATAGATCCTGTGGAAAAACTACAAGAATCAGTTAAGGAAATCAATTCACTTCACAAAGTCTATTCTGCCAGTCCTATATTTGGAGTGGATTATGAGATGGAAGAAAAGGTAATTTGTTCAGCATATAAAATACATAGTTTGCTGAGTTGCTTTTACAGTCTATAAAATTCAGATATAAACACATTGTATACAGTTTAATTTTGAACTATGTTTAAAATGATGGATATACAGACTCTGCTCAGAGAGCATGACCCCTCAGCCATCACTAATTTGTGCCATCTACCTGTCTTCTCACTGGCTGCTTCATCATTCATTCCTGCCCTTCTAGATGAGCAGTTTATCCAGAGAAGTGTCCATGTGCAAGGCTCCTCTGATGTGGACAGACTTCAGTCTCTCACTCTCTTTTATTTTTATTCCACTTCTGCCTCCCAGTAGCATTTGGGCAAACCTCACAGGCCTCACAGACACCACACCCACCCTGCTCTCCAGGTACATCAGCTCTCCTTTGACTTCACTCTTCAGCCTCTCCAGCTGGGACCCCTGTCATCTGGTCTGTCACTGGTGTCCTCACCAGCCACTCCATTAGAGATGACCTCACTTTCTGCTCTGTCAGTGGTATTCTGGCCAGAGGTTCTGTCTCAGGTGCCCTCACTGACCACTCATGACAGGTTCCCTTGCTGTCTGTTCTTTTGCTGGCGCCCTCACTGTACCCTACGATGGTGCCCTTGCCACCCACTCTTTCAGCAGCGTCCCTGCTGGTGCTAAGCATGTTGAGCCCTATCACATAGCACATATATTATCTATATCTCCTCTGCTCTTGGACTGCAGGGTGTGACCGGAGAAGATCGGGAAGTAGGGCTGGGCAGCTGAGTTCAAATTCACACCCTCTGACTTCAAACAGACCCTTGTTGCCTGGTAGCGTTCCTTGCTAGTTTTTTCTCTCCCTGTAATATTCTCTATATATCCCCCTTCCCTTCCAGCTGAAACTTCTCTCTGGGTTGCTGACACTATATTATATATACACTCATGTTTTTCACATCTCTAACCATCCTTTTCTGTTTTCCTCCCAACCTGCACTTCTTTCAACACTCTCCCTTTCATTCTGCCTTCTCTGTATTTCCCTCAGGAATATAAGCCCTCTTCCAGTTTCCTCAACCTATACTTCTGTAGATGACTCCCACATCTTTTATTCTGATCTTGACACATTCTCTCAGACGAGCATGGTTCTAAATATTCCTGAATATTTTCATGTAAATGAGCATTCCAAACAACATAAATTGAATTTCTCAAAGTTTGTCCTAGTAATTTTCCAAATCTGTAAGATACACTGGGACTTGAGTATCTCAAACTTGGTATACATAAAATGCTATCATTTTTCTCAAAAGCACCATCCTGCTCATCTATCTATTTATTTTCTACTGATTTACTTTTAGCATTGGCAAAGTCAGCTGTGCTCAAAACCTCAGAGATTTCATTTTTTATTTTCCTGATTGTCTTATTTTACACATTCAATCATACAGTCTCCTCCCTTTTCCTATCCCTTTCTTTTCACTCAAACCACAATTACCATTATTACTCTTGCTTGCATAATAATATTGTAAAACATGCCTGGTCCTTGGAACCTGGCAAACCTGACTTTCGTCCCAATTTCACCATTTATTTGTGATGCTAGGCAGATTTGAGCTTCAATTTTCTCGTTATAAAATGAAGATAATCTGGGTGCCTGGGTGGCTCAGTCAGTTAAGCGTCTGCCTTTGGCTCAGGTCATGATCCCAGGATCCCGGGATCAAGCCCTGTGTTGGGCTCCCTGCTCAGCGGGGAGCCTGCTTCTCCCTCTGCCCTTCCCCCCTGCTCGTACTGTCTCACTGTCTCTCTCTCTCACTCAAATAAATAAATAAAATCTTTACTTTTAAAAAAAAAAAATGAAGATAATCTCTCTCACAAAGTTATTGATGACATTCATGAAATGCCTGGCACATGAGAGACACTCAGTATATTAGTTCTCCTACCCATTGTCTCTCTACCTTTCATTTCTTTTCTTTTTTTGGCCCCCAGTACGTAATAATAACCAGCCATAATAACCCACTCTGTCATCTCATATAAGGCCCTACTCCAAAGCCACTTCTTCAGGAAGGTCTTCCCTGACCACCGTCTAAAACAGCAGCCTCCATCATTTTTTTGTTCCTTATCCCTGTTTGCTTGCTTGCTTTATTTTTGGTAACACTCATCAGTCTTCTCCACTATAAATAATCTCCATGAAGTCAGGGATTTTCATCTATTTAACCACTGTATTTCCAGCAGTTAGAACTAGCACATAATAGGCACTTTAGTGAATATTCATAGAGGTTGAATGACTGCATTGAACACCTACTGTTCCCATTCACTGCTCTAAGAACTTTATACGCATCATCTCTTTTAATCCTCCCAACCGTACTATAAAGTATAGCATTATTATTATCCTTATCTCACAGTTGTGGAGACTGAGGCTTAGCTAGGTTAAGTTACTTGTACAGAGGGGTGCCTGGGTGGCTCAGTCGTTAAGCATCTGCCTTCGGCTCAGGTCATGATCCCAGAGTCCTGGGATCGAGCCCCACATCGGGCTCCCTGATCAGCGGGGGGCCCGTTTCTCCCCCTCCCACTCCCCCTGCTGTGTTCCCTCTCTCTGTATCTCTCTCTGTCAAATAAATAAATAAAATCTTTAAAAAAAAAATTTGAAAAATGAATTAATATCAGCACCACATTTTATTCTGCTTTACCATTGGAATATTGCATGCAAATCTTAGTTCTTTTACTTTTCACAAATTCTATTTAATGACTATTTTGAAGAAAATTGAAAATTTGCTGTATCCAAACTTAGTTTTTTTAAACTACGTGAAAGAAAATCAAATTAAGTCCATTGAGAGTTTTTCTTTAAGGATATCTCCAAGTATCATATTAAGTTTGTGTAAATTTGTCATATTAATACTTTTGATGATATTGACTTCAGATTTAAAAGCTTAGGTTTAACTGATTTATTACTCATTAGTTTTAATAGAATATAAATTATACAATGATTTTTCTAAGACTTGAGTAGTTTTCAATTGTTTTATCCTTTTACAAGTATTTACAATTCTCACAGCACAATTTACTAAAATTAATTAATATTGTCTCCTTGATGCATTTTTTTTCCTTGATGCATTTTAATATCTACTGATTTTTAGCCACAGCCCCTTGAAGCTCTGACAGTTGAACAGATTCAAGATGATGTAGAAATAGACTCTGATGATCACACGGACGCTTTTGTGGTGAGCATGACAAAGAAGAGCTACTAAATTTCTTATGATTTTTTTTTATCTGAGTCATGTTTAAGTAATGGCTTAAGTGCATAAAACACCATAGAACTTGAGACTTTTGAGAGTTATCTCAAACATGAGTTGGAAAGTAATTTTTTTTTAAGTTAAAGATTTTTTCTTTGTGTGAAATTACTTCTAAATTACCAAACTGGGAAATAGTTTTAGAACACTATTATTCAGAGGATTTCAGATCTATGAAAAATTTTTTATACCTTAGAATAATAGAACAGGTTAAATAGTTAATTAAATTAATTTAAAATCTATACTTTTCATTATTAATCCTTATGAGATGGATGTCCTTTCAATTTATTGGTATATTATCTTAAAAAGTGTATTTGAACTATGAGCTTTCCTGTTTCCAAATTTGTATTATTCATAGCCAAAATAATACTAATGCTTTCTATATAGTGTAGTGTATGAATCTGACCAGCATACCTCTCTGGGAATAAATATTTTTTTAAAAGTGTGAAAATAGTATAAAATATTTAATTATAAACTACAGCATTTGCTGACACATTGAAGCACTGACTGTTTTGTTTTGCCAGCACCTTCTTCTCAACCAAAAGTAGGGATGAAATTTTATAGCTTCTAAGTCATTCTTTTTATCTCCTTTCAAGTTAACAATGCTAATTGTATACTAAATTACAAAACACATTTTTGGAGCTCAAAGCATAACTCTTATAGTCATTACTAATGATTGACAGAAGAAGTGAAATCTACTACTAGCATAGTAAAGATAGGTGTGAAGACCATTAGACACAGTAACAGAATGTAAAATACATTTAGTTACACAATTGTTCTGTAAATTAATTACTTGTTCCTTGGTCCACTGACCTGTTATATGTCAAGTATGTGAAATATAATTTCTTTGTCTTATAGGCTTATTTTGCTGATGGCAATAAGGTAAGGACATTTTATCTATAGTATATGAAATAAAAACTTTCTATATTCCAAAATTTAGTATTCACAACACTTATGTGAAACCTATTTTTTGTTTTTTTCCTCTTCCTTGCCCACCTTCTCTTTTCCCATCTCATCCTCTTATCTCCCAAAAAGCAACAAGATCGTGAACCTGTATTTTCAGAAGAACTGGGGCTTGCAATAGAGAAATTGAAGGATGGATTCACCCTACAGGGACTTTGGGAAGTAATGAGTTGATCTTGAGTTGAGCTGGATTTCTATTTAAAGATATCTCAAGATTAAAGATACTAGGCGCCTGCTATAAGGCATGGAATAGTTTCTACTTTTACAGAAAAAGCTTTTAAGAAAGAGTTTTTTAATGATTAAGGAAAAACTCATTTATCTAAGATTTTATTGCCACTTTTCTAAAACTTATATTTAAAATTGTAATCAAAATGTATCTGGTTTGTAAATATGTTTATTTTGTACCTAATGCTTGTAAATTATTAGTCTGCAGATAATAAATGACTGTATCATGTTGGGTTTAATAAAGAATTTATACAGCACCATTTAATGTTTTGAAAGTGTTATTTAAAAGAATAAGACTATTCTTATGGAGTAATCAAAATACTGCCTTTTTAACTGTAAAAATCTGGTTTAAATAAATTATCAAATAGTTCCAAATGTAAGCCAACTCTAATATAAATTGTAGCCCTTAAACTTGTCATGTTTAAGTGACCATTTCTGTAAAACCTAAAAATTATGGTTAACTCTGGAGTATATCAACTCCTATGTAATGTTTTGGGCACTATCTTATAATATAGTTTTGGCAAGAATACATTTATTTTGTAAGGAAATAGTTTTAAATAGTTTGTAAATAAATTGTTCATTTATTGACTTTCTCTTTGTTTGTACTCATTGAAACCTCTTTGAAGTTTTCAAAAAATAGGATATTCTGATTTCTTAGTTAGCTGTGATTTGGGAACCTCTCTGGCATCCGTGTTTTTTGCCACTGCTTTGGTATAAAGAAACATTGTAAGGAACCTTTGTCAAATCATTGAAATTAGCCAAAGGAGCCCTCTTTCTCTAGAGGGAAAGGAGTGAGTGTCTCTGTCTCTCTCACACAAATAAATAAAATCTTAAAAAAAAAAAAGGGAGGGGGCGCCTGGGTGGCTCAGATGGTTGGGCATCTGCCTTCGGCTCAGGTCATGATCCCAGGATCCTGGGATCGAGCCCCACATCCGGCTCCTGGCTCAGCGAGGAGCCTGCTTCTCCCTCTCCCTCTGCCTCTCTCCCTGCTTATGCTTTAACTCTCTCTCTCGCTGTATCTCTGTGTCTCAAATGAATAAATAAAATCTTAAAAAAAAAAATTAAAAAAAAATGCTAGCCAAGTGCTAACCTGAGTTTAATTAAAATCAATGAAGAAAAGCTATACATTGGTTTCTTTATTTAAAAAGGAAAGGATTTGTACATTTTTAAGAGATGGGGTTATAATAAGCAACCTACATTAAGGGGGGAAAAAGGTTGTTTGAAAAATTTACACAGATCACAAAATGCTGCCAGGAATATGTTTAAATAGTTTTTGAAGCAAAACAGACTTTATAATTGCTGACTAGTAAGAAATCTCAAATGTCCTATCATGGTGTTTGCATCTGACTCAGTAATCTTTTCAAATGTTAGTTGTTACGAGTAGAGAGAAATGAGTCATTTATTGTTTAAACAAGGGAGCAGCTGTTAGTTTTTTCTAGTGTGTTAAAACCTTTAGTGACATCTATAAATGGAAAAAAGAGTCAATGAGCTCTTCTTTCAGCTGTTGTTTTAGCAGCTGACAGTACCTTTGACTTCACTGTGATGTAAAATAAGAAAAAAACCTTTACTCATAGATAGAGACCTTGAAGTTTAAAAATACACAATTCACTGATCTGGGGGCATTTATTCATTCGACAAATATTTACAGAGCACACGAGGCCCTGGGGCTATAGCACTGAACAAAGCAAACCAAAAAAAATTCCTGTCTTCAAGGAGCTTATATTCTTTTGATGTTTAAAAATACCAAACTTCAAGGGGCACCTGAGTGGCTCAGTCGGTTAAGCGACTGCCTTCGGCGCAGGTCATGATCCCAGGGTCCTGGGATCGAGCCCTGCATTGGGCTCCCTTTGCTCAATGGGGAGCCTGCTGCTCTCTCTCCCCCTGCTCATTCTCTCTCTCTCTCTCAAATAAATAAATAGAATCTTCAAAAAAAAAAGAATACCAAACTTCGAGGGGCGCCTGGGTGGCTCAGTTGGTTAAGCAACTGCCTTCGGCTCAGGTCATGATCCTGGAGTCCCGGGATCGAGTCCCGCATCGGACTCCCTGCTCAGTGGGGAGTCTGCTTCTCCCTCTGATCCTCCCCCTTTCATGCTCTCTGTCTCCCATTCTCTCTCTCAGATAAAAAAAAAAAAAAAAATCTTTAAAAAAAAAAAAAAGAATACCAAACTTCGAAATTATACAGTATTTCTGCAGCCCCACTGAGTTCAGAAAATGTGACAGTATAATTTTGTAATAAAATAGTTCATGAAGAGGTATATATGATGTCATATGCATATAAACAAAAGATCTTTTTTTTTCAAATGACTTCTGCATTCTGTAATTAATAGAGTGTTCTATTACAGTCAACAACTTAGATTATTCTTTCAGTTATATATTCTTTTTTTTCCTTGAATAAGCTTGTTTTCCAAATTATGCAGGTGATATAGCACTTCTTCCTGATTTTGCTGTGTTCTGTTGATAACATTGTTTTCATGGAGTTTCATCTGTTCTGTATTTTAACTTTTTATTTAATTTTTTTTATCTTCACTTAAATCACAGGATATCTTTAGTAATCATACGTGATTTTTTTCTTTACCTAGTGTTGACTTTTAACTATTTCTATTTCTTTCTGGACTTGATTCATTTTAACCTTTTGCCTTTATGCTACTTGTTTTATAATTGTTTGCCACATCAGATCCTTTGTAGAGAAAGGCAGGGTATGAATAACTTAAATAATTTTATAATGTAATTCAATACCAATTATAGTTTTTCCACTTAAGAAGGATAATTTAGAATGTCTTAGAAAATTAGCAGTTTCTCTGCATTTATTACTTCAATTATGATGGGGTATTGTTATTAAAGGTTTTTGTTTAATTATATTAATAGTACATCAATAGAAGTCTTTAGGTTTCCTACTTCTAAAAGAAAATTGTAAATACCACTGTTTTAAGTAGAAAATAAAAATTTGTATGTAACAGTAATTGGAAAAGGGGTTTTGCTTGTGAGTATTCAAATGAACTCACCTCATATTCTTGACCTTTGCAGCATTAATTCAGACAGCCAAGGAGTTTGCCACTAGACCATTTTTAGCGGACTGACTCATTTTTATGATTCAGTTTTCTGTCAGTTCAATAAACACTTTCTTTAAACATACCTTTATTGGCATATGTTCTCTAATGCTTTATGTATCTTAAAGCTTCCCACTTCATTTCAATCTCTTGTTTCTTAGCTGTTTCCTTAGTGATTAAGAGTTCCAGTTGTTCCCTTCAATCTAGAACAGCTGCAAGAACAACTCTTCTTTCCAAACTAGCTCTCCTGAATTCCCGTTGTTAGAGTTGGTGTCTATATTTAGCTGGTGGGATTAAATTGCAAAGGCTTCAAGCTGGGCAAAGCACACTGATCTGCCTTTTTACAGCTAGACCTGTGTGCTGCAAGGAGCTAAGGCCTTCAGTGTCCCCTTCCTTACCCAGGTTACCCACAAAATGGATTCCCAGCGGGAGCTCACAGAGGAACTGCGGCTTTACCAATCCACCCTTCTTCAGGATGGTCTAAAAGATCTCCTGGAAGAAAAAAAATTCATCGATTGCACCCTAAAAGCAGGTGACCAAAGTCTTCCTTGCCACAGATTGATTTTGTCAGCTTGTAGTCCTTACTTCCGTGAGTATTTTTTATCTGAAATTGATGAGGGGAAAAAAAAGGAGGTAGTATTAGATAATGTGGATCCTGCTGTACTGGATTTAATCATCAAGTACCTGTACTCCGCCAGTATTGATCTCAACGATGGAAATGTACAAGATATTTTTGCCCTGGCCAGCCGCTTTCAGATCCCTTCGGTGTTCACTGTCTGTGTTTCTTACCTTCAGAAAAGACTTGCTCCTGGTAACTGTCTAGCCATCTTAAGATTAGGACTTCTTCTTGACTGCCCGAGACTCGCCATCTCTGCCCGTGAATTTGTGTCTGATCGCTTTGTACAGATTTGTAAGGAAGAGGACTTTATGCAACTATCTCCACAGGAACTGATCTCAGTCATTTCAAATGACAGCCTAAATGTAGAAAAGGAAGAAGCAGTATTTGAGGCAGTGATGAAATGGGTGCGAACAGACAAAGAAAACAGGGTTAAAAACCTTAGCGAAGTGTTTGATTGTATCCGTTTTCGCCTTATGACAGAAAAATATTTTAAAGATCATGTTGAGAAAGATGATATAATTAAAAGCAACCCAGAACTCCAGAAAAAAATCAAAGTTCTCAAAGATGCCTTTGCAGGCAAACTCCCGGAACCCAGCAAAAATACAGAGAAGGCTGGGGCTGGTGAGGTGAATGGGGATGTTGGTGATGAAGATTTACTTCCCGGTTACCTGAATGACATTCCCAGGCATGGAATGTTTGTCAAAGACCTCATCCTCTTGGTTAATGACACAGCTGCAGTGGCTTATGATCCCACAGAAAATGAGTGTTACCTTACTGCATTGGCTGAGCAGATTCCCAGAAATCATTCTAGCATTGTTACCCAACAAAATCAAGTGTATGTGGTAGGAGGACTATACGTGGATGAAGAAAATAAAGATCAACCTCTACAGTCCTACTTCTTCCAGGTAAGAAGGGCTATTTTTATAAAAGTAGAGGCATAAAGAAAACTGTTATTTACCATCCTGTTAGCTGATGTGTGAATTATTCAGGCTGCTTGTGTTTTATTCTACTTGATATCCTATTCCAGTCCCTTGCACTTTTGCCACTTCGAGAGCTGACAGAAATATTTAAATCAGTTAATTTCACTTCAGAACCTGAAGAATGAGGTTCTAATTAATGTGTAAGTGATGACTCAAGATTTTCTTTATACTCTTACCCCAAATGTCAAGTTTATAGCTGATGGTGACTATGATCTTTCAAAACCCAGTGTTTTAGTAAAACTTAAATTTAATCTTGTACCTCTTTTCTGAAAAATAGGTTAATGTATTTCCCTAAATCATAGTACTTTACACATTACAAAAATGATAATTGATCAGATTTTCAGCCTTTTTCCAGGTTTTCTTGAACCGATCTGAAGTTCTTAAAGGTAGCATTTTACGTGTCATTTATATCTACTGCCTAAAATATAATTTTGTTGAAAATGAAGAGAACTTATGTACTTAATTTACACACTTTCGGTTACCTTCTGGGAAAAAAGTACCGATACCAGTGTCACTAACTTGAATTCATTAATTATATTTAGAAATTTTTATTTATGATGATTTTTTTTTTAAGTAGGCTCCATACCCTGTGTGGAGCCCAACACTGGGCTTGAACTCACAACTCTGAGATCAAGACCTGAGCTGAGATCAAGACTTGGATGCTTAATGGACTAAACCACCCAGGCACCCCATTAATTTTTATTTATGACAAGTGACCCCATGTATTTGGATCAGAGTTGTACTTAGACATTATTACAAGTTAATCTGTTTTGTGAAACCACAGAAGTGTCCGAGAAAACAAATCCTCCAAACTAATAGATTCTTTGTGGTTTATTTGAAGAGAGTTTGTTTCATATTATCAACATGTTATATTTTATCAGTTTATGAAGGAATCAGTGGCTTAACCTTTATCTTTAATAATGCCAATACCAGGGGCGCCTGGGTGGCTCAGTCGTTAAGTGTCTGCCTTCGGCTCAGGTCATGATCCCCGGGTCCTGGGATCGAGCCCCACATCGGGCTCCCTGCTCCGCGGGAAGCCTGCTTCTCCCTCTCCTACTCCTCCTGCTTGTGTTCCCTCTCTCGCTGTCTCTCTCTCTGTTAAATAAATAAAAAATCTTAAAAAAAAAAATGCCAATACCAGTACTTTGTAGCTTACAGCTAGCTCAGAGGAGTTTGTTTAGGTCATAGCTACCCATAGCCTGAGGTTTATGGGCACTTGAGTTGGAAAGGCCAAAGATAAGTGTAGAATGTCATATCACAGTCACTGTGTGCTCTGAGAGCGTGTGACATGCTGTGCATTCACAAAAATACTACCTTTAACCAGCTTTTTCTAATCTTGAAAAATGTAATAATACATGTTAATCATGATTCTTAATTTTCAAAGTTCTGTTGAAGAGTGTTAACTACGAAATATAAAAATAAAATAGAAGCCATAATCATAAGTATTTGAATGCATGCCAGAAAATTTCCTAAGCCCTAATTTTAAATTCACTGAAATTTCAGAAAAGCCAAATTCAAATTAAAAGGCAATAATTATATCTAGGAAGTAAAAATGACATCAAAACACAGATTGACAAAAACAAAAAACAAAAAATACAGATGGACAGATATCTAGAAATCATAGATCCAAGAAATACTTAGTCTTTATTCTCTTCCATCTTGTTACTAGTCTTACTTTTATTGGTACAGCTTCTCACTTCTGTTTTAAGAAACCTGTTTGATGCTCTTTATAGCTACAAAAACAGTTATACAAAGTTGAAAAGATCGACTTCCTGTCATTGCCCTTGCCTTGCTCCTTTAAAAAGGCACAAATATGGTGCCTGGGTGGCTCAGTTGGTTAAGCGACTGCCTTCGGCTCAGGTCATGATCCTGGAGTCCCTGGATCGAGTCCCGCATCGGGCTCCCTGCTCGGCAGGGAGTCTGCTTCTCCCTCTGACCCTCCCGACCCTCCCCCCTCTCATGTGCTCTCTCTCTCAGTCTCTCTCTCTCAAATAAATAAATAAAATCTGAAAAAAAAAAAAAAAGGCACAAATAGTGAACAAGATGCCAGGATAAAAACACCTGACTATAAAAAGGGTTATTTATGACTCACAAGAAAATGCATGTATGAGAATATCAGGTTTTATATTGTGTTTTTCTGCTTGGCCACATCTGTTTAAAATGTATTAAGTTAGGAATAATATGATCTTTGATTATATGCTATAAATAGACAATGAGACTTTTTTACCTGGGTAAGAGAGGGGATTTTTTTCATAAATTAATAGATTCATCAAATCTTTGAATAGCACCCCATCTTAAAGTAATCTTGGTCTAAACCCTGATCTGAAGGATGAAGAAACTAGAGCCAGAGAGGTTAAATAGCTTGACAGCTCGTCTGTGAAAGAGCCTGGTAGGCAGTCTCCTGTTACATTTGCTGTAGTAAGTGCCCTCACTGGGGCTGGTGTGGGATGTGGGCCGTATCGTCCAGCATGGGCAGTGCACCCTCCAGTCTGAGATGACGATGGCTACTGTTCCCATTTAAAAAACAAACAGGGTATTTATATAGCTTCTATTTGAATATCACTTAAAAGCTCTGTGAGCATTTAGTATAAAGCCTGTCACAGAACCAAGACTTCATAAATGTTCATTATTTCTACTGGAGTACACACCGTCTTGATCAAAGGATTTGTTTTCAAAAATGAAAACATTAGGGCTCGCAATCTAGATGTTAAAATTCGTGAATGCAGAGCTAACAATACATATGTGAGGAGTAAACTGCTCATCATATCTAGTCTTAATTAGTGCTTTGCTTTAACCGGAGTTACTGGCAAGATATACACAGACTTCTACAGAGATCCCTCCCTTGACCGCAGCCTTTAATATCTGCACCTACTCTTGGTATCCAGTTATTCTCGGGTTTATTCCTTTTTCTTCTGCTACACAGAAGTAGCACTACAGAGAACAACAAATCTGTAACTGCACTCCCTCATGAAGCAGTGTTCTTGTGCCTTGGTGTCCTAAAATGCAAACTGGAAAAATCTTAAAATGACCAGTAGTAAATGCGGGAACCGACACCAGCCATACCAGAATGCCCTGTGGGAGCATGCGCACTTAGAGAGCTGTCTCAGGCTTGCACAAGTGGCAGTAGCAAAAACAAGCAAGTTGCTTCCTAAGATAATGTTTTTTTTAAAAAAAGAGACAAGGGTATTTCAAATGACTTCCAACAAAAGGCTGGGAGGTTATAGCTGTTAACACCTGCCTATGTCAGAAGTAATAAAGCGAAACAGAGAGAACCTAAACAAATTTTGAAGAAAAGAAAAAAGATGTTGCCTAACATCCCAGTTGTCTGTGGACTGAGCGACAGGTCCAGCTGTCCTGGGTGCTGGCTTGGGGAGCGTGTTAAATATAGCATTCGGGGGTCACTCACATACTGTGACCCTCCCTACAGTGACAACCTCTCTTTCCTCAATTCCCTAAAAGTATTACGATGCCTTTTTTGAACCTGAAGAAGGCAACAGGGGAAGAAACTTTGACAAGGAACCTCACAGTTCTAACTGACCTCTAGTGACTCTGTTCTCTCCTTCTTTTCTGCAGATTTTGGTATTTTAAGTAAGCCAAGTAGATGTTCTCCTTTTTCTTGGTAGTCCAGAGGTAAAATATGATACTTTCAGATTGCGGTTTTATTTCACCTGCAATATTTTTGACTATCTCCGTGTATTCTACACAACACGTAAAATATAGCATATTTCTCGGTACAACTGTAACTTTTTTCTAACAAGTTCCACAATTCTTCACATGTTTTTCTTTCAGCTTGATAACATAGCATCTGAGTGGATTGGACTTCCGCCTCTGCCTTCAGCCAGGTGTCTCTTTGGTCTGGGAGAGGTAGATGACAAAATCTATGTAGTTGCAGGCAAAGACCTTCAAACAGAGGCTTCGCTGGATTCAGTATTATGCTACGATCCCGTGTAAGTTGACATGATGTTCCTGTTTCCTAAGCATTTGGGTATAGGAATGCCTAATACATATTCATAATTTTAGACCCTGGTACTAACTGAAAGCACAGAAATTCTATCATCTTTTCATTGCAGGGCTGCAAAGTGGAATGAAGTTAAAAAACTGCCTATCAAAGTCTATGGCCACAGTGTGATATCACATAAGGGGATGATATATTGTCTAGGAGGAAAGACAGATGACAAGTAAGTACCCTAAAATCCCCTTATGGCTTACATCCAAATGATTTTTTTAAACCTTTGTGTTTTTTTAAGTGAACTCTACCCCCAGTGTGGGGCTTGAATTCACAACCCTGAGATCAAGATTTGCATGCTCTACTGACTGAGCCAGCCAGGCACCCCTCCAAATGATTTTTTACCGAGAGAGTTCTTTCCTCCTTTCATTTGAATCTACATACTGAAATGGGACTGGGTTCTCACCTGTAATATTGTGGAAGTTAAAGTTTCAAAATAAAATTTTGAAAAGCTATTGGAGGATATTATAAATTATTTCTAAGGGAAACTGAAGGGAAATTTAAATAAAATTTAAAAGTTGCTAACATGGGATCCCTGGGTGGCTCAGTTGGTTAAGCATCCGACTCTTGATTTCGGCTCAGGTCATGATCTCAGGGTTGTGAGATGGAGCCCTGCATCGGGCTACACGCTCAACACAGACCCTGCTTGAGATTCTCTCCTTCTCCCTCTGCCCCTCCCCCTGCTCTCTTGCTCTAAAATAAATAAAATCTTAAAAAAAAAAAAGTTGCTGAAGTGAACTTGTAGATTCCAGGATATTGCTAGGAACTAGCATGATATCTCCATCATAAGCATTCTTACAGTGAAAAAGCAGCATTTAGGAGCATAATCAAGTCTTTAATTGAGCTAATTTTTAATTATATTTCACTACATTAAAACCAGTGGGTTTTTGGGACACCTGGATGGCACAGTAGGTTAACCCTCGGACTCTTGGTTTCAGCTCAGGTCATGATCTCGGGGTCCTGAGATCAAGTCCCTAGTAGGGCGCTCCTAGTTGGGCTCCCCAAGTCGGGCTCCCTGCTCAGTGCACAGTCTGCTTGAAATTCTCTCTCCCTCTCCCTCTGCCCCTCCTGCTTGTGCTCTTACACTCTCTCTCCCTCTCTAAAATGAATTAATAAATCTTAAAAAAAAAATAGTGGGTTTTCTTATTCTTTTGGCCATAACTAAATAAAAATTAAGTGTACCTCTGTAATGTAATACTTAAAATATAACTGCTAAGGCAATAGTGCATAAAAATATTACAGATTTATACTTTACATTCATAAAAGAGAATTTAGATAGATGAGTTTGAAACTGAAAAGCATGGGGACTGAAAAGAGGGCAGTTATTTCCGAAACAATGTTTCACTGACTTACTGCTGGACGGAGGTGATATTCAAAACATTGAACAACTGGTCACAAAGAGGCAGTGATCAAACAGAACTACTACACCCGGTTCACTCACTCGTCCCCAGTCTCTTGTGAGGAAAACAGGATAAAAATCATATAACTTGATTTCTAGGCACTTCTCAAGGGATAGATCATTAGGAAAAAGATTTTGTAACTCAAAGGGAGAAGTGAGTTCAGAGTGCTCCAGAAGTCAGTTAATTAAACCAGTAGCCCATCTGGTAAAATGAAGATTTTCACTTTAAATAGAATTAATTTCCTGCCCCTGAAAACTGCCTAATTTGGCTTGTCCTCATTTGCGCAGATTCCTTAATAAATGAAGATGTCAATCCTGGAAAGGGAACCAGAATTAAGAAATTACATGGACAAAGCAGGAAAGGAGAGTAAAATATGGAAATGTGCTAGAAATAAAGATCTATATTCTGAGTGAATAATTAATGGTCATTATTAAATTAAAATGACAAATAGCACAGGAAACGTGATTTTAAAAAGCAATGGGAACCTTAAAAAACAAACAAAAAATGAAAAAACAAAACAGAAACATACTCATGGATACAGGAAACAAACTGGTGGTTACCAGAGAGGGGAAAGGTTGAGGATGGACGGATAATATTGTAATAACTTTGTATGGTAACTAGACTTACCATGGGTGATCATTTCATAATGTATAACAATATCAGATCACTGTGATATACACCTGAAAGTAATAAGATGTGGCATGTCAGTTATACTTCAATTAAAAAATAAAAATAAATAATTGTTTAAAAAAAATAACGGGCTTTTATACAGTCTATCCATATTCAAAGATAACATATTTTGAAATTTTGATATTTTCCTTAATCCCAGCTATTCCCATCAAATAAATATTTAAAGGAAGGCCATATTATAAACTTAGTGCAAAATCTTATTTTGGATATTTTTCCTGAGTAAATGGAATGGAAAATGTGTATTAAGCAGTGTTCTGACTTTGGAAATGTAGTGACCCTGCCAAATGATTTAAATTGTTTCCTTCAAGTGGTATTAGTAACTAGGAAATTGATATGTCAGTAAAAGCATACAGGTCTTGTCAGTAAGAATATATTAATCTTGAGAATATGATTAACCAAGACTACATTGCTTGACGAATGCCAAAGTCAAGAACTTTGAAATGAGTCATTATCTAAAAGTAAGCACTGAATTGCAGTAGTTAACACCACTGAATTTGAGGAACATGATTTTGTAATCATGCTCTTGTCAAGAAGTTTTAAAGTAGGGCACCTGGGTGGCTCAGTTGGTTAAGCGACTGCCTTCAGCTCAGGTCATGATCCCAGAGTCCTGGGATCGAGCCCCACATCGGGCTCCCTGCTCAGTGGGGAGTCTGCTTCTCCCTCTCCCTCTGCCACTCCACCTGCTTGTGCTCTCTGTCAAATAAATAAAATCTTTAAAAAAAAAAAAAAGAAGTTTTAAAGTAATACTTATAGTCAAATATTAGAGGAAATGCTTCTACTCCAAATACCTGGTCTTTCATAAGACTAAAGAAAAAAGTTGTCCTCACAGAAAGTTAGGGTTTTTGTTTGTTTGCTTTTTGGCTTTACCAAATATATCCAGGGGCGCCTGGCTGGCTCAGTTGGTAGAGCATGTGATTCTTGATCTTGGGGTTGTGAGTTCAAGCCCCACATTGGGCATAAAGCTTACTTTAAAAAAGTAAAAACTGGGGCACCTGAGTGGCTCAGATGGTTAAGCGTTTTCCTTTGGCTCAGGTCATGATCTCCAGGTCCTGGGATCGAGCCCCGCGTTGGGCTCCCTGCTCAGCAAGGAGTCTACCTCTCCCTCTGCCTCTGCATCCCCCCACCAGCACATGCCCTCTCTCGAATAAAATCTTAAACAAAAAAAGCAAAAGCAAAACAAAAAACCCCTCAAATATATCCAGTTAATCAATTATTATTTAGCATTTTGAACTCCCATCACTAAATTATGGATAACTTTAATGAACCATAAGGAACATGCTAAGAATAATTCAGATGAGTACAGGTTTTCCTGGTAGCATTTAGCATGTAAAAACTGTTCTCATTACTCATCTACTCAGATGACTAGTTGCCTAATCTATAGTCCCAGATTTCTTTTTTTTTTTAAGATTTATTTATTTATTTATTTGACAGAGACACAGCTAGAGAGGGAACACAAGCAGGGGCAGTGGGAGAGGGAGAAGCAGGCTTCCCGCTGAGCAGGGAGCCCGACGCGGGGCTCGATGCGGGGCTCGATCCCAGGACCCTGGGATCATGACCTGAGCCGAAGGCAGACGCTTAACAACTGAGCCACCCAGGCGCCCCTAGTCCCAGATTTCTTAAAATGCATTGGTATATCAGTATATACTAAAATGAAATGAGCCATCATATTACATAGTTAAATTTAAAATACTTTCATACCTAATTATTTTTTTAAATTAACTGATTCATTCCTAGGAGATTCAAATAATAAGATAAACTTAACATTTTTGTTACTTGGCACAATAAAGGGTTTATGAATTTTTTTTAACTCTATTCCTGTCTTCCATTGAATTTAGCAGGAGATAGGATTAAAATCTACTCTGCCTGGGCAGTTGCCAAAAGGAAAGTTATCCTACCTTCCATTAGTATAATTAAGTTCCCCACATTTGGAATTGTCCTTCACTTGTGTCATATGTTCAGATTAAGAATACTTCCAAGTTTTTCTAACTCTGTTTGATGTGTTTCAGATGGGAAGCAAAGCTAAATGATTAGTGAAATTGCTTCCTTCAGAAAAGGAAGGTTCTAACCATTTTGTTGTCTTTTATGTTTACAGAAAGTGTACAAACAGGGTGTTTATCTACAACCCCAAAAAAGGAGACTGGAAGGATCTGGCTCCAATGAAAACCCCCCGTTCCATGTTTGGAGTGGCAGTGCATAAAGGCAAAATTGTGATTGCGGGAGGTGTCACTGAAGATGGTCTTTCAGCTTCAGTGGAAGCTTTTGACCTCACAACCCATAAGTGAGTTGCTATATCTTACTACAGCGTATGAATCACTCTACTTTCTAACTTTGGATGAAAATTAAGCTTTCTAATTAGGACATGGGGAGAGGAGAGCAGGGAGGCAAGGATTAAGAGAAAGCATCTGGATCTGGGTTTCTTCTGCTCTTACTGGGTGTGAAATGCCTAACATTCTGATGCATTACATGTGTTTGCAACTTGGAACACATAACCCTCAAGTTAATGCCAGAATGTCCAATTCATCCTTGTTATTAACTTTGTGAATTTAGTCACGCAAAGGCAATACTTCTGAATAATCATATGCATGTGGATGGGTATACACGTCCCCATACGGGTTATTTGATTTGAAATATGTAGTTTGTTTAAGGATGGAAAGACCTCCACTTAGCTTGTGATGTTTGTAAAACACGAATGCTTCAGAAATTTTTTTATGCTCTTTGTAATTTTCTTAAAATATTCATATATAAGCTTTTACTCGCTTAAAGTTAATGTGAAAAGATACTTGACAGATATTCTTTATGTAAAATCAGTCTTTTTCAAATTTTTGAGCTCACTCATCTGGGTAAGTATATAGTTTTTATACTCATAGTTTAGCAATGAAGAAAAAATTAGAGCACTGTCATTACTTTTTTAAGGAACCATGTAATGCCTGATTACAAAATAGACTTCAGTATCTGAAAATCACCAAGGAATTTTTATGGGAGAGGATTTAATGATCATTAAAAATCATCTTTTTTGAAAACTATGTAGTATGGATAAACACTCATAAGAAGTTAAAAAGAAGCACACAGAATTGTAAATACTTTATGTTCTTAGTTTTTTTTATAGGTATGTATAGATGTTTATATTTAAATTTGTATGCTTTTTGAGAAATAACAAAATTACACTAAAATGTTCCTTATGATTATTCTGGAGGCTATGATCATGGGTGGTATTTGTTTTCTTCTATACCTTTCTGTATTTCCAGGTTTTCTACAATGTACATATACTACTTTTATAGTTAGAAAAACAGATAATATGTTTAAAGGTCCACTTTTAATGCCAGAGTAATAAAATAGAGAGTTGCCAAAATGATTAACTCATTCTAGACTCTTGATCCCTCCAACTAATTTGATTGATTTTATCATTAGTTGTCATGTGGCTGTTAACATTAAAAAGTTCCCTTAAATCCTTTATTTAAAATAAAAGATGATGTATAAGTCATTAAAAAGAAAATTACCAACCCTAATTTCTAAACTAGGATAATATAAGGTTAGTCAAATGCCTTTATTGCAAAGGATTTAAAGATTTCTTGAGAAATGACAGAAATCAGAGTTTCTCAAAATTTATATATATGCATTCAAATGAAATCCAACACCGTAGGACCTAGGAGGCCTAGAACTGCCACAAAATGCCCCCTGTTTATAGCACCATTGCTGAATATGCTAACTGATGAAGGTGAAATTTTCTGGGACTGACATATTGAGAGCTTTATATTTAATCTGGCTACATCTTTCAAGTAAAGGAATATTTAGGTATTTTTCAGTAACAAACTCAAACTTCTAATTTTAGATGCCTTTGCTACTTGAATTTTTAAATTAAAATTTTATATAATTATTCAGTAAATACATTTGACATTTCCTCAGGTTTTACATTGACTCTATTTTCAATAATTCCTAGATGGGAGGTAATGACTGAATTTCCCCAAGAAAGAAGTTCCATCAGTTTGGTCGGCCTCGCTGGGTCCCTGTATGCCATCGGTGGTTTTGCCATGATTCAACTGGAGTCTAAAGAGTTTGCACCCACTGAAGTCAATGACATATGGAAGTAAGTTTTTTTGACTCCCATTTCTGGACCAAATATTCAATCAAATAACTGATAATGGATAAAATAAACAATTCTGCAGTAAAGAGTAGGCCAGACTTTCCCAGCATGTATGCTTCTTCTTGGTAGTAAACACTTTTCGAACCTAACTGGACTTCTGCATGTGCCACTTACTTGAGGATCAAGTACTGCTTCTAATTGTGCCTGGGGAAGGACTCTTCTGGGCCTGTAAATCAGGAAAATGAGTAAAATGAGACATGGACTGGTGATCCCTTAAGCTCCATTCTAGCTCTAAAAGTGTAATGCTCTAGGCATCTGGTAGAGCAAAGGCTACTTCCAAACCTTTCTACTAGAGAGTACTTTATTTCCTAAGAAAAGAGAGTTCTGAAGAAACATTTAGCTTCTTGAGTTTTCCATGAATTCATTAATTCTATTTTGAATCTAATTTAAGTGTTTTTCCAGTTTTTGAGGATTCAGTTACAAAAGTTTTTCAAAAAGAAAAAAGTGAAAAGTAGCAATCCATTTTACCTCCCAGATAGGTGCTGGGCAGATGTCCCAAGTATGACACTTGCAGTTGTTATTCAGTTGAATATTTTAAAGTTAGGCTTAAAACGAATGTAGTATTTCTACAGTGTGTGGGGGGTGGAAAATTTTACCATCGTTTCTAATGCTGTGACTATCGCCTGGAGACCAGGGTATATACAAGACGTCTTGGGAGCAGAAGTGTAGGTTGTGTCCTGCACAGAGAGTCACATAGTTGGGCAGGGCATACACTATGCAGATGTCTAGTTACCTTAGGATACCGCATGGTCTGCCAAATGGTGCCTGCTGCTTTCAGCCCAGGAACTGTGCTTGCTGAGAAAAATTTATAGGAGGTAGATCTCAGTTGCCTGAGGTGAGCATTAGCGAATTCATACTGTACACTCAACCAGAAATTGCCAAACTCATGCTTAAAGGCCAGTCCTCACTCTCAAGGATGGATGCCCTTACCTGGTCTGTCACCAGATTGTCCAGAACCTCAGACATACTCAAAGGACGGTCTATGGACCAGCAGTGGTAGCATCTCCTGAGAGCTTAGAAATGCAGAATCCCAGGCCCCACCCCAAACTTAATCAGAAACTTCATTTTAACAAGATTCCCAGGTGATTTGCATGCACATTTAAATTTGTAGGTACAGCTTTAGAAGAGTGATCAATGAAGGCATACCACCAAGGCTGAGAGTGGAAGTGGTATTGGTTCTATACCTGACCCAGCACATGCCTTATTCCCTGGTGAACGGGAAGGCTGAAAGGCCCATGGCTTAACCAAGCAATTATTTTATGCATCAAACATCATTTCCTAGTGTTGTTGTAATAGTAACTAGCTGTGTAGAGGGCAAGAAAAAAAAGTGGCTATAAAGGGAAGTTGACTATTAACTCATCTGCCCCCAAAAAAGGAGGAGGAAGAAAAAGAAAGTAGAAATTTCCAGGGAAGAAAGAGGTGAGACTTAGGGAGAAGTTGAGATGGAAAAAGACTGGAAGCAGTAGGAAAAAAAGAATGAAATAATGGAGGGCTGAGAAGATCAGGTTTTTGGAAAACAGGGATAAATACCAACAGTGAATAGGCAGTGATTCTTTTTTTTTTTTTTTAATTTTTTTATTGTTATGTTAATCCCCATACATTACATCATTAGTTTTAGATATAGTGTTCCATGATTCATTGTTTGTGCATAACACCCAGTGCTCCATGCAGAACGTGCCCTCTTTAATACCCATCACCAGGCTAACCCATCCTCCCACCCCCCTCCCCTCTAGAACCCTCACTTTGTTTTTCAGAGTCCATTGTCTCTCATGGTTTGTCTCCCCCTCCGGTTTCCCCTCTTCATTCTTCCCCTCCTGCTATCTTCTTCTTTTTTTTTTTTTCTTAACATATATTGCATTATTTATTTCAGAAGTACAGATCTGAGATTCAACAGTCTTGCACAATTCATAGCACTTAACCAGAGCACATACCCTCCACAGTGTCTATCACCCAGTCACCCCAACCCTCCCACCCCACCCCCCACTCCAGCAACCCTCAGTTTGTTTCCTGAGATTAAGAATTCCTCATATCAGTGAGGTCATATGATACATGTCTTTCTCTGTTTGACTTATTTCGCTCAGCATAATACCCTCCAGTTCCATCCACGTCGTTGCAAATGGCAAGATCTCATTCCTCTTGATGGCTGCATAATATTCCATTGTATATATATACCACATCTTCTTTATCCATTCATCTGTCGATGGACATCTTGGCTCTTTCCACAGTTTGGCTATTGTGGACATTGCTGCTATACACATCGGGGTGCACGTACCCTTTCGGGTCCCTACTTTAGGCAGTGATTCTTAACCCTGGCTGCACATTTAAATCACCTGGGATGCTTTTAAAATATACCAGCACCTGGACCTCAATGCAGGCCAGTTAAATCAGGATTTCTGCAGTTAGGTCCTAAAACCTTCTCAGGTGATTCTAATAGGCAGCCAGGGTTGAGAAACACTGATGTTAGGGAATGGTGCCGTCAATCAGCTGATCCCACATGAGCCTGTACGTTCCCTGGTGACCAAAAGCCAAGTTGTTGCAGCAGGAGCACATTGTAGGCAGCAAAGGAGAGCATCTCCGCTAAAAGTAGCCCTTACCTTGCTGAGGGGAGCCTGAAAAAGGGATCCTCTCTGATGATGGTGTATTTTGCAAGTAGGGCAGTGGTTCCCAAGGTTCACCTAGGGAGCTTCAGAAAGTACTGTCACCTCTGTCCTACCTTACTGACTATGATTTAATTAGTCTACAGTATAGTCTGGGCTTTGAAACTTTCAAAAGACCCCTGGATGAGTCTCATGTGCAGACAAGTTTGGGAACCACCAGACTGGGGAAAGGCAAGAATGCATTCATCACTGTCTGCCTGGCTGTAAAATTTTTAATTTAGGTACGGGTGTTTTCCGCGCGGGTGATAAAATCTAGGGCAATAATTCTCAAATCTTGCTGCATATTAGAAATCACTTCGGAAACTTTAAAAAATGATCATGCCCAGGCCATATTCCATACCAGTTAAGTCGATCTCTGGGGGTGAGAGCCAGGCATCAATATTTTTAATGCCTCTAGGTGGTTCCAAATGTGCAAGTCCAGTTTGAGAACCAGTGATCTGCTGTGGTTCCCAAGGCAGCATCAGCACCACCTGGGCACTTGTTAAATATGCAAATTCTCAGACCTTACCTCAGATCTACAGAAACTCTGGGGATGGGGCCCAGCAATCTGTGTTTGAGCAAGCCCTCCAGGTGACTCAGATGTGTGCTAACATTGACAGCAACTGACCTGCAGAAAGGTGGCGGCCCACTTGTCCTCAACTTCCTAGTGAATCTACCCACACATGCAGAGATGAAATTCAAAGACGAAAACTATCGGTATACCGGTATACCACATTCTAAACCTATAGACCCTCTTGGTGTGATGTGTAAAAACATTTTTTTTCATTCTTGTATTTTTTATTGAAATCTTTCCATTATTTAGGATTAGCCAAGCTGAAAGTAAAAATATAACTGCTAGGAAGCAAATGCTTTTAAGACTCATTTAACCTCCTATTGCTTAAATGTGGTCACTTTTTCATTAGGTCTTTAAAACTATTCCTTATCTCTTAGTGTGTTGCCCCAAATTTTGTAGAGATAATCAAGGGTTCTTCCCTTTATTAGTGGTAAAATATTTTTGTCTACTTTTCTCAACATAAAAATCACTTAGTGCTCAGTGCAAATATTAAGATTAAATTTGGACCACTGATGAAATTAAGTCAGATAGCACATATCTTACATAGGTATTAGCCAATTTTTTAAATTTTTTACTTTAAATCTTATTCATCATTATAGAATGATTTGGGGGTATTTCCTATGGGTCAATTATTGATAGCTTCTGAAGGAGGGGAGGATACTAAAATGCATAAGATGTTATTTGCCCTCAAGTACCCTTGAGCTTGTTGAGAACATAAATATAGGGGAAAAAATTAAAGGAATGATAATTGCTATAATAGATACTATATAAAGGACAACATGAGAAACGAGGGGAAACTACAAACTCTGCTTGAGGAAGGCGAGAAAGGCTTCAGAGAAAAGGCAGCGTTTCGGAATTCCTCAGGCAGAGAAGGCATTCCAGGCACCAGGCAGAAGAGAGGCACACATATTTCAAAGCAATTCAAGTTGCCTGCATCTTTATAACCATGACTAGTCCCCGGAGGAAACAACCTAATGTTAGTTCTCACCTAACACCAAGTGCAAAATCTAAGAGTAGTCCTCACACAGGACATTAAAGCAGGAGGGGAATGGATTCTTCTGGAGGGATCCCTACTGTTAGGTGCCATGCTCCACACAAGTATATTGGAACAATTGAAATTATAATCAAGGCGACTAGCCATCCCTGTTCTTCCCAGTTCTTACTCTTAAGGTAGAGTCTGCTGACCTTGACTCAGAGACCAGCCATCATAATCGGTCCAAAGGTGAATAACTGATTGCTTAACTGTTGATTACTCCTCATCTCTGAACAGTCTTTGATCCCCAGAAAAGGCTTAACTGCCTAAGCATCCAGATTAAATACCATGGCAGGAAGTTCAGACATATGCTCATTCAGAGAAGGCATATTTGGGGAGGAATTCAAATGCTACTCTACCAGTCAGGTGCATGCTCCTCTGGACAAGAGCCAGTAGGGTTTTCTTGAAAACCCTTATTTGTATATTTAATACAAGGAGACCTACAGAACTATTTAAAAACTGCTTATTGATTACTTTTCTTTTCTCCATCAGGTATGAAGATGATAAGAAAGAATGGGCTGGGATGTTGAAGGAAATACGTTATGCTTCAGGAGCTAGTTGCCTAGCAACACGTTTAAACCTCTTCAAACTGTCTAAACTATAAACAGGGAGGTGAAAAAACACAATAGAATGGGATGTGTTTTGTTTGGAAATAGGGCTTTAATTTATTCTGTTTTCAAAAGCCTATGCAGAGATTCATGTAGAAATTATTCACTAAATAAATGTCCATGAGGTTAGCAGTGGGCATCAAAACCTCAAAGTCACTGAAATCTTTGGTGTAATGATCATTGTTTAAAACCATTTTCTAGTAAGAAATTAAATATTAAGTTGAATGGATTATTTCTTTTGTTAATCTGTCTCAATCAATTGTAAAGTTTTCTGAATTTGAGTTGTTTACTAATTCTTTCATTTGCATTGTTACGGTAACTTCACACTCATTTTTTATTATAAATTAAACTGGAATGAAATATGTACATCTACATTTTAATGTTTAAAGTATCAAATATCACTTTCCCTTGTGCTTCAAGATATGACAAGAATCCTATGCATTATGTTAAAGATGACATGCCATGAAAAAACTTTGGAAATGCTTTTTAAGAAGTATAATAAGTGGGTCTCATCTGAAGGAGAAAAATCTCTAAGTCGTCAAATTCAAGGGGTCTTTTTTCTCCATTCCTTTTGTGATACTAGTATATTGTTCATGATTTAAATCAAATTTAATTTTTTTTTTTTTATTTAAAACCAGTAAACCACAGTCTTCAAGCTCTAACTACAGTATCTGTGGTAGAAGGGTTAAGGATTGTCCTTAGGAAATGAATTGATTCTTTAAATTGCTGGGCATTGGTTGGGGCCAGTGAGGGTACTGGAGGAGGGTGTGTATTTGTTGGTTTAAGTTTTATCTATTTTTTCCATGAAAGAGCTACCTATTCACAAATTTTTGATAGAAAGAAAGGTGACTGTATCATTGCATTTTCTGGAATGTAAAACACCATATTCAAGATGTCGTTCTTAGTGTACACACTAAGTTGACATCTCGGTCTGTCCACAACCATCACATTCAACTCTGCAATCATCAACCAAGCATCACTAGTGGGTTTCACATGCTTTCATAGACATGTTTGACTTCTATCGTTACACATCTTATTTTCTGAGAAACCTGACTTGGAACTAATTTGGAGTGTTCAAGCAATTTCATAAAGAACAGGTGAGTGTTCATACAGCTTTATTGTCTCTGTGGAAACATCCAATAAAAACCAGTTTTACTTTGGATCTCTGAAGTAGAATCCTAGGTACTTTTCTGTATTGACAAATACTGCTCTAGACTATACCACGATTATACAATCAACAAATCCTGAGGGTGGGAAACTCCACAGGTTGTTCAGCAGAAAAACTGGAAGAGAAAGGGATGGTGGGAGATGCTTATAGATTAAGACACACTTAAAAGCGGGGGAGGTGCCAATTATGGTGTCTATAGAGATGCAAACCTGAGTGATAAGAACTGTTAGAGGAAGTGCTTACTATAAAAGCAAGAGAGTGGTTACTATTGGGCAGAGAGTGCTGATCTATACAGACATGAGATTAAACTGTAAAAATAATACTTTGCAATGATGAAAATGTTCTAGAATCAAATAGTGGTAATGGTTGCACAAAAGTGAATATTTTAGAAACCACTGCATTGTATATTTTTAAAAGGGTGGATTTTATGGTATGTTAATTGTATTTCAATGAAAAAAAGAATGCTTTAAAAAAATGCTTTTAACAACTCCAGTTATGTAAATAGAAAAACCATCAAATACAAAATATAAGAGTATATATATAAAGAAAACCATTTGAATCAGGCAGCCTAGAGGAAGACCAGTAAGAGATGTGGTACATGAGACGTCAGAGTATGTGTAACAGTAAGTGAAAGGTACAAGAGGGTCATTTAATCAAGATTTCCATGTATTCAAAGTATACTATAACTGGGTTTTCATTTATATCCAAAGGAAACAATTTATAATCCTCATCGGTCTAATCATTTTATTCTAAAAGTTGCTGAGTAAAATATTTTAACCTATTCAGGGTTTATTTCTCATAATTTGCTTGGGAAAGAGAACACATTCATAAATATAGAAGACAAACACTTAGAATTTAGCATTTCAGCTAATACAAATGAATATCATAAGGAAATCCAAAATGAGGGAGAATGGTTAGGGGAGACATCTTTCATTTGCTTACTGTTTTGATCCTGTTTTTCACAAAAGGTTCTGTGAAGTTTACATGTTGCAAAACGATTATGTATTGGATTTCACATCATGCAAAGTAATGATTTTTTTTTTTTTTTTAAGATTTTATTTATTTGAGAGCGAGAGAGAGAGAGTGCTCACAAGCAGGGAGAGTGGCAGAGGGAGAAGCAGGCTCCCAGCTGAGCAGGGAGCCCGATGCGGGGCTCAATCCCAGGACCCTGGGATCATGACCTGAGCCGAAGGCAGACACTTAACCAAATGAGCAACGCAGGCATCCCACGAAGTAACAATATTTTGAACAAGTACTTCAACTAAACCTAAATCAAATATCAACAGACCAAAATCTATGCAGGACACATGTTTTATAGCTATGCTTAAGACTCAAGGCACTCTGGCTACCAGCTTAAATGAACTTAGATGGTCATGAAGTCAGAAGACAGCAAGTTTCAGATGCTAATTACCTACATTCCCACCAGGTGGTCTGAGGATAGTTACAACATGGCTTTCTGCCCAGCACAAATACATCACTATTGGAAGAAAGGTTAGGGATTATATCACATAGTAGACCCTTAGTAACTATTTTATTGAATAAATGTGTTGTAAGACAAGAGAAAATCATTATTCCCCCATCATGGGTAGGATCAGACCAGGTCAAGATCAGTCCATTTCCCACTCCATATCTCTTCTTCCATTTATTTAAAAAACAAAACAAAACCTGTCTCCTCCCACTTTCTATTAAACCAGTCAGGCTTTCACACATACCCCTTTCCCAAAACTCCTCTTTTCAAGGTTACCAATGATCTTCATGTTGCTAAATTTAATGGACATTTCCCAGTCCTCACTTTACCTGAGCCATCAGCAGTATCTGATACAACTGCTCACCTCCTCCTCCTTGAAATGCTTTCTCGACTTGGCTTCTAGGAAGTATCACTACCTATGACTTTCCCTCCTACCTCACTGGCCACCCCTGCCCAGCCTCCTTTGCTCATTTCTCTTCTTCTTGACCTCATGTTGGGGCACCTGGAGCTGAGTCCTCAGACTTCTCCATTCACACTCTCCTCTAATCACATTTTAGTGATTTCATCTACTTTCATCACATTAAATACTGCTGACAACTTCCAAATTTATATCTGGCCCTGGACCTCTGCCTTCTCCAAACTCATTAAAATGCCTATTTGAGGGACGCCTGGGTGGCTCAGTCGGTTAAGCGTCTGCCTTCGGCTCAGGTCATGATCCCAGGGTCCTGGGATCGAGTCCCGCATCGGGCTCCCTGCTCCGCGGGGAGCCTGCTTCTCCCTCTGCCTCTGTCCCTCTCTCTGTCTCTCATGAATAAATAAATAAAATCTTTAAAAAAAATAAAAAAATAAAAAAAAAATAAAATGCCTATTTGATATCTCCACTTAAGATGTTTAAAAGGCATCACAGGGACGCCTGGGTGGCTCAGTCGGTTAAGCGTTTGCCTTCAGCTCAGGTCATGATCCCAGGGTCCTGGGATCGAGTCCTGCATCAGGCTCCTTGCTGAGCAGCCTGCTTCTTCCTCTGCCTGCCACTCCCCCTGCTTGTGCACACATACACACACTCTCTCTCTCTGACAAATAAATAAATAAAATCTTTAAAAAAAATAAAAAGGCATCAAAACTCAACATGTCTAAAACCAAACTCATGATCCTCCCACCCAGTGCACCCCCTACTTCTTCCTCCCGTAGACTTTCCCATCTCAGTCAATAGCAATAACATCCTTTTAGTTGCTAAGGACAAAAACTTAGAATTAGCCTTGACTCCTTTCCCTCATACTTCATATCCAATCAGTGAGCAAATTTTGTTGCCTCTGCCTTCAAAATACATCAAAAAAATCTGAGCACTTCTCATTACTTCCACGGCTACTACTCTAAGCCAACCATCTATTTTTTACTTATTTATTTTAAGTAGGCTCCATGCCCAATGTGGGGCTTGAACTCAAGACCCTGAGATACAGAGTTGTATGTTCTACTGACTGAGCCAGCCAGGCGCCGCACCAACCATCTATTTCTTGTCTGGATTATTGCAATGATCTTCTAATGGGTTTCCCTGCTTATACACTTGCCTCACTGCAGTCTTTTCCCATCTCAACAGAGTAGCCCAAGTGATTCAATTAAAACATGGGTTCTTATCATTCCTTTATAGAAACTCTCCAATGGCTGCTTATCTCACTCACCATAGCCATGAGGTCAGGTCATATGTATTTGACTCTATTTTACCTTTTCTCCTATTACACTTCTACCCGCAACCTCCTACTTGTTCTGCTCTAGCCACAGAGGATTCCTTGTTATTCTCAAATATGCCAGGCATATTCCTACCTCAGGATCTTTGTACCTATTGGTCTCTCTGCCTGGAATACTCTACTGCCAGTTAGCCTCACCTCCTTAAGTCTTTACTCAAATACCACCTTAGTGAGTCCTCAGATCACCCTATTTAAAATTATACCTACCCAAAATATTCCTATCCCCTCTCCCCCAAATCTTTCTCCATATCACTTAGTATCATCTATGGTATAATGTAATTTATTCATTTATTTTGTTTGACTCTACCCATGGCAAATACGCTACATTCACTGCTATATCCCCAGCATCTAAAACACTTTCTGGCACTTAGTAGACAAAGAATGAATTATAAACTATTTAAGTTTCTTAAAAGCTACAAGTCCTTTATATTAAGAATTTTATACAATTTCCCAACCAGATAGTAAAGAAATACTGGAGAAAGTAAAATGTCTGTTTATTTTAATAGGTATTCAACTGACCTTCAAATCAATCAATTCTGTACTATTATTTTTTCATTGAGTCAGGCCACTTAATTAAAATAAGTTCAGTTGTGACACACCATCATCACTAATTTTAAATAAAAACTACAATCATGATTTGCCTTCTCCAAATATACGTTCTCTCAGGTAGTCCATCCGAGCTTCCTTTGTTGACAATGCCATAGAGTTCCATTCAAAATGCGGGATCTGTAAAATAAGCCATGTAGTTTGAATGGAAATTTTAAAGCAACAACAAAAAGACATCAGGGAAGACTTGTAAGCACCACTGAGCCGAGCTGTAGGCATCTGTGAAATTAGTTTACATAAACATAAACGATTTTTAGAAGCCAAGTCGGTCCTTCTTCCTGGTAAAGCCCAGAGACCTACTTCTTCCTTCACAGTTCCTTTAATCCTCCTGTTCCTACAATACCAACAGTAGACATTCTTCCTATTACCTTTCCAACATACATATACTAGCCTTTTTCTCTTGTATCTCTACCCATCTCCACAGTGCCTCTCGTAAGATAAATAAAAAAACCAATAGATCTTCTAGAGAGAATAAAATAAAATGATTTTTATTTACTATTCAAGAAAAATGAAGGATGTTCTGTTTCAGAGATATTTTAATATAACTTTTTTTAATATTAAAAAAAGGTAATTCTAGAACTTTCACATTAAAAGGGAACACATACTGGTTGGACCTAGAAGGTATAATGCTAAGTTAAATAAGTCAGACAGAGAAAGACAAATACCATATGACTTCATTCATATGTGGTTAAGAAACAAAACAAATGAACAAAGAAAAAGAAAGACCAAAAAAACAGACTCTTAAATACAGAGAACAGGCCTGTGGTTGTCAGGGGCTAGAGGGGGAATGGGTGAAATAGATAAAAGGGATTAAGAGGTACAAAGTTCCACTTGCAAAATAAGTCACAGAGATGAAAAGTAGAGCATAGGGAATGTAGTCCATAAGACTGAAAAAATGGTGACAGATGATCACTACACTTAATCGTGGTGAACACTGAGTAATGTAGAGAATTGTTGAACCATTATGTTGGATACCTGAAACACTGTCTGTTAATTATACTCCAATTTTTAAAAAAGGAAACATATGTACAGCCAGTTCTCTGGGGGGTTTTTTAGAGGCGAAATTACATGAGTATTTCATACCTGAATTACATGATAGCCCAAAATTTCCAATTGTCGTTTTTTCATAGCAGATTTTCCTTTTAAGTGAGGGATGTTTCTACAAAAAGCTCTTGAATCCAAAAATTCCAGAGCAATCCTACAGAAGATAAAAAAAATTTGCTTCTGAAATCAAAACGAGAAACAATAATTACAAGCCTTTCAGGAACAAAGTTGCATCTTTATGGGCGCCTGGGTGGCTCAGTTGTTAAGCGTCTGCCTTCAGCTCAGGTCATGATCCCAGGGTCCTGGGGTCCTGGGATTGAGCCCCGCATCGGGCTCCCTGCTCCACAGGAAGTCTGCTTCTCCCTCTCCCACTCCCCCTGCTTGTGTTCCCTCTCTCGCTGTGTCTCTCTCTGTCAAATAAATAAATAAAATCTTAAAAAAAAAAAAGTGGAAAAAAAAAGTTGCATCTTTATAAATTAATTTATACAAAAAACAAATGAATATAAATGAGTATTCTATTCTTCTACTTAAATTAGTAATTGATGACAAGTAAGCCTATTCATTATAATTTACACCAAATTAGAGTAAAAATCTCCATGCTTTCATTCGTTTCCTTGTCCAATATATATTTACCATGCAACTACCATATGGAAGGCACTGTGAGGGATACAAACATAGAGAATAGCTTATAGTCTAACAACATGTGATACATATTAAGTAACTGCAATACAGTGTAGGAAGAAGTTAAGTGCTACTGGATAAGCAGAGAGGTAGGGGAGCTCCAAAGCAGATACTATTTGCTTCCACTGAGGACAATGAGAAGGTTAGCACTTTAGTTAGACTGCCAGGCGTTGGACAGTAAAGGACAGACATAAATGCTGAAGGCAGAGGAAAAGCAAAGGCACAGAGGCAGAATGCAGGAGATAAATGAGAAGCAGATTCTCCTACAACTGATCCTTGATAACGGAGTTCATTAAATTATGCCAAACTTAACGTTTAACAAAATCTGAAACTAAGAAATAAGTTACCTTTCAGCTCCTGGTGGCAGTCTTGATCCAGTTATTTGGGTATTTGATTCCCAGTGCGTTTCTGGCAGTTTTCCCAAAGTTATATTGTGGCTTCCATATGGAAGAGCTTTTTTTCTTTTATCCAAGATACACTCAAAATCTGTAAGTACAGGAATCAACAGTATGAATTAAGTAAATTCTTACAGGTAAAAGTTTAAGATATATTTTAAATTTGTATACATATAGCGATATACATGTATACACACACACACACACATATGAAAGAATGATGTACAGCTCCCTAATTATCCAACTTGTTTTATAAGATCTGGTCCAATGGCACCTCTCTTTGAAAATCAATCAATAAAAATCAACCAGCAAGTATTACTAAACTGTATTTAGTACGGAGTTATATTTAGTGCTGGTATAGGTCAAATAACATTAAGAGTTTTATTTTAATCCTCTTAAATCTCTTGGTAGCATTTGGAGGAAGCTGAACCTACTCATCTGAAAACTAGTAAGGGCAAAGATTCAAACATGTATCCTGTCTTTCCTGTATGAACTGTACATAAGAGTAACTAAATAGTTGGTATGGGAAAGTTCTTTTTAGACAAATTCCAGCTAATGCAGAAGAAATGATAGATGTTGAATATCACTACTTTAGGGGCGCCTGGGTGGCTCAGTCGTTAAGCGTCTGCCTTCGGCTCAGGTCATGATCCCAGGGTCCTGGGATCGAGCCCCGCATCGGGCTCTCTGCTCAGCGGGAAGCCTGCTTCTCCCTCTCCCACTCCCCCTGCTTGTGTTCCCTCTCTCGCTGTGTCTCTCTCTGTCAAATAAATAAAATCTTTAAAAAAAAAAAATCACTACTTTACCACCCCTAATGAATAATGGATTTAGACAATAATTTTAATGACTGATAAAATCTGTAGGTGAAAAACTGATAGGAGAACTTTCTAATGGATGAGCTGGTAAATCTTTAATATAACAAAAACAAGACAACCAGCACTATATGTCTTCTGATACGATACAATAAGAAGTACATACCACTATGAAATAGTCTGGGCAAAACAAACAAACAAAAAAACCCAACCTGAATTTAACCTGAATCTAATCAAGCCTCTAGATCTAAGGAGTGACTTACAGGAAAACAAGGGATGCAGGAGCAGGTTAAGAGATACAACAGAGGTAAAAAAAAAAAAAAAGAAAGAAAAAAGAGAGAGAGATACAACAGAGGTATAACTGAAAAGTCTAGAATGTGAAAAAAAATTTTTTTTTCAATAAATAAATTGTAAGGGGAAAAGAAAGAGGTAGAACTTAAAAAGGCCTATCAACCAAATGTAATGTCTGGACCCCAATTTTAACAAATAAACTGTAAAATAAAACATATAAAAGACACTTGGGACATTCGAACATTGACAAGCTATGTGATATTAAGAAATTTTTATGAATGGTGGTGGGGTGATAATAACGGTACTGTAGTTATGTATCTTTTTAGATAAACATTTTAAGATATGTGTGATTTCCTTGAAAAGGATCAGGTGGGACTCTGGTGAGTTTTGACAACTGGTGATGCTGTATGGGAGTTCATCATACTATTCTATTTTTTGTATATGTTTGAAATTTTTCTGTAATAAAAACAACTGTAAAAGTATTTAAACCAAGACAAAAAGGACAAATGAAAAAAGAAACAACAAATGAAAAGGAAAGAGTAGGTTTAATTATCTGCTTTTTATACATCAGGGAAACTGGGGCACTGAAGCAGCTTCGAGCTAATTATCAAACGTGAAATATAGTTCTCTCATTGACAGAATGAATTCTGGAGCTAGAATGCGTAGGTCAAATACTGGCTCCACCATTTGTCAACTATAGAACCTTGGGCAAACAATAATGTCTCAGCCTCAATTTCCTTATCTATGAAATAGAATAATTTATGTACCTGGTAGGGGCATAATAAGTTTATTATATATAAAACACTTAAAACAATGTCTAACACATAATAAACAGTATGTAGGTATATCATTTTTATTGCTGTTGTTATATGAAAATTGCAGCACTGTTTGACAGATGCATGTACCTACAAAAAGCCCTAAGGATTAAATAAACCATCATTTACTCAATTCAATGAAATACGTATGCAGTCACTAAAAATAATGTATATTTCTGGGCACAGAAAAATATTTGCAATATATAAACATAGCTACAAACATTATAGTATAAGTTATTTTTGGTTTCAAACAAGTCAGTTACAAAAACAGACAGCAAAAGTAAACAATGGTCATATCATGGTAATTTCTCTCTTTTGTTATCTGTCCTTTCTGGTTTTTCTATAAGTAGGTATCCTGTGATTTTTTTTAACTGAATTTTTTTTTAAACTTACTTAAGCAATGCTTCTAGCCCATAGTTATTTTTTATTTATTTATTTTTTTTTTTTTAAGATTTTATTTATTTATTTGACAGAGAGAGAGCACAAGTAGGCAGAGTGGTAGACAAAGGGAGAAGGAGAAGCAGGCTCCCTGCTAAGCAGGGAGCCCGATGCGGGGTTCGATCCCAGGACCCTGGGATCATGACCTGAGCCGAAGGCAGACGCTTAACGACTGAGCCACCCAGGCGCCCCTAGCCCATAGTTATTAATTATACTATTATACTGTCTTAATTATGCTACATCCATGTACATAAATATTACCAAATATTTTTTAATGATTTATATACATTTCACATAAAAATAAGCCTCTTGACAACAGGAGGTACAAATATGAATTGGAAATACAATGGTCTTGGGACAGAGTAATCTTAGTTTCAGTACTAATTACACGTTATGCATGATTTGTTATGCGTGATTTTTTTTTCTGTATTTTCCAAATGTTTTACACAGATAGGACTATTTATAGTTTGAAAGAAACATTAACAAAAACAAAACAAAAAGAATAAAATGAAATAACAGGAATAAAGAGCCGGCCACAGTGCCTGTCACAAAGTTGGTGCTCAATAATTTTAAATTATGAGATGGAATTACAGACCATTTTCATATTCATATTTTAGTGCGTTTCCTTCTGTGAGCATTATTTTTACAGGAGTATATTTTAAAATACAGATGTATTTTAAATAGTACAGATTAACAGTATATGGATGGTCCCCAACCTATGATTTTTCAACTTTACAATGGTACCAAAGTGATATGCATTCAATAGAAACCATACTTCAGATTTTGAATTTGGATCTCTTCTGATGCTGGGCAGCAGTAGTGAGGATAAAAAACTTAGAACGATTGCTTTTCACTTTCAGTACAGTTTTCAAAAAATTACATGAGATGATTCAACACCTTATTGTAAAACAAGCTTTGTTGTAGATGATTTTGCTCAACTGTAGGCTAATTTAAGTGTTCTGGGCACATTTAAGGTAGGCTAGGCCAAGCTATGAAGTTCAGCATGTTAGGGATGTATTAAATGCATTTTTTTCTTTTTTTAGAGAGAGTGTGCAAGAGCAGGGTGCAAGTGAGGGATGGAGGGGGGCAGAGGGAGGAAGTGAGAGAGAATCTCAAGCAGGCTCCACACCCAGCACAGACCCACAGGAGGGGCTTGATCTCACAACACTGAGATCATGACCTGAGCCAAAATCAAGAGTTGGACACTTAACTGACTGAGCCACCTAGGTGCCCCTAAATGCATTTTGACTTCAATATTTTCAACTTACAATGGGTTTATTGAGATATAATCCCATGGTAAGTCAAGGAAGATCTCTATCAATATTTTAAAACGACCCTCTTGCAGAGAGTTCAAGTTGTCCCCCAATATCTAATACTTCCCTTCATTTTTAATAATAGAATTCCTAATTCTTAGCTGGGTACATGGCCACCCAGAATGAAAACATTTCCTAAACTCACTCATAGCCAAGTATGGCCATATGGTATAACTAAAAATGGTATGTGCAACTTCAAGGAACTGTGCTTAAAAGGACACCCTTCCATTTCCTTCCCTCCACCTTCTGCTTAGATTGTAGATGTGTTGGCTAAAGCAGAAGGAGCCATTTTGGACCATAAAGTGGAAGCTACCTACATGTTGAGGTTGTAGTTTATAATAAAATAGAAGGATCTTGGGACACCTGGGTGGCTTAGCCAGTTAAGCATCTGCCTTTGGCTCAGGTCATGATCCTGGAGTCCTGGGATCGAGTCCTGAATCAGGGTCCTTGCTCAGCAGGGAGCCTGCTTCTCCCTCTGCCTGCCCCTCCCCCTGCTTGTACACTCTCTCTCTCTCTCTGCAAATAAATAAATAAAATATTTAAAAAATAAAATAGAAGGATCTTGATCTTTAAGGCTTGTGGAACTGGCATGCCAGCCCTGGATACCCTATGCGTATGGGAGAAGGAAATAAACTTTGTTAAGTTCCTGTTATTTATGGATTTCTGTCACTCATAGACAAATGAAATCCTAACGTAAAACCAAACAACTGAGAAAATGTGTTCTGTAGTGCAAGATGGGGGTATAAATGACTAATTTGGTTCAGTCTTCTGAACACACAATCTGATCATCCAGCTTCTGCCTAAACATTTCTTCTTCACAAGGCAGCCCATTATTTCATTTTTTGACAAATCTCTCATAAAATTCTCCTTTTATTGACTTAAAATGATTCCTTTACTTTTTACCATACTTTTATCCTGAAATAGATATCTAATTCTTCTTTCACATAATAATCCTTCAAACATTATAAGTTATGCTCACCACAACTTTTCCAGTTTTCAAATTAAACATTCCTAGCTTTTTTTTTTTTTTAATTTATTGAGCCCTCACTATGTTCCAAGGGCAGTGCTAAATATTTTTCATACGATATATCAGTTAGCCCTGTTAAGCGGGTATTATTATCCCCATTTACAGATGAAGAAACTAATAATATTCAGAGGTTGAGGAACTTGCTGAGGGATTGAAATCTGTGTAGTTCCCATCCTCTGTAGTTCTAAGACAGGATTTCTAGACTCCTTTGTTTCCAGGCCCCATTTGTCACTGTCTCTCACAAAATGCAACACTCAAAAAAAAGAATACTAAGAAATGTCTGAAGGACAGAATACAGTGGTACTACCAGCTTTCTTATTATTATTAATAACATAGGTTAAAATAGTATTTGATTTTTGGCAACCATTTACAGTATTAGTTAATATCAGGCTTATAATCCTATATAACATCCTGTATGTATGCAGATGTTTTCTAAACCTAAATTTAGAAAGTTTATGTTCTCTTAAAATTTCATCTTTTCCTTTAAGTCCACCACTTGAATTTAGCTATTTTTTTTTAAATCTTATGTTGCCATCCAATTTATCAGCTAGCCTACTAATTTTATGTCACCCACTACCAAATCAGAATGCCTTCTACAACTAGACGACTGAGAAGGTTAATGAGTTTATTTAGAGTTGAGCACAAACCTATGGAAATCTTCATCCAGGTGGATAATCCAACTTTGTTTTTGACATAAAACAATGAAATGATGCTAAGTCATTTCCCTGACTTTAGGGTACTTAGTGCAGAGGAAAAAAACTTTTGAAGATCTAGAAATGTTCAGTGAATCTGAATCTGGGTTTTACTTAGAATTGGTGAAAGATTGGTAAAAAATTAAAACAAAAAAAACAAAATGCTGATGGTTATCAAAGCTGGCCCATGGGAACTTGAGGAATCATTGCACTCTTCTATTTCGGTCTGTTTGGAAATTTCCATTTGATGAGATGATTCTACTTTAATTAGTTTAGTCTTCTGAGAGTACCTAATAACCTACCACAGACTCACCTATTCTGTGGTAATAAGGCGTAAGAACCGAGGCTTTTACACAATTGGTTCCTCCCAGCACCTCTGCTAACATTTTATAAATCTGCTGTTGTGCTCCATTCATGCTGCCAATATCTTTATGAAAATAAAAATAATTAGGTCACTTAAAATAAGTTCATCAGTTTCAAATGAAAATCAACCCAATTCTACAAACCAAAAAATCAAGATTAATATTTTCAACAAGAGCTTCGATATAATAGCACATGCAATGGTATTAAATTCAGAACGATACAAGTTCTGTGCTCTCTACCAGAGAGGTTTAGTGTCCTAAATATTAAGAAATTCTTATAACACAAATCTCACCTATAAAATGGTTCTATCAAACAGGTCATGGCACTCTCGGTAACTCTGGTGTCACGGTTGGGCTTAACAAGGTGCTAACTAATAATTCACTTGGGAATTAAATTTTGCTGTCTGACCCAAAGACAAGGCAAACCTTTATTATACTGTTGTTGACAGAAGCGGTCATGAAACCACGGAATCTGATACTCAGGGCACTCCAAGCAGACTGCTCTATTTAATTCCATAAGACGAAATTGGACCTTCATATTTAGAGATGAACATAAAACTGAAATCAAAAACAAAATATTAATTGATTTTGACAGGTTGGACCTAACAAAGACAATCCATTTTTTTCACATTCATTTATCCCCATTATTTGTTAGTACTTTTATTCTCACCTTATAAAATTGTTTCATTTGCACACACATGCTTTATATTTTTAAATTATTCAGTGGCAAGATTAGGACTAACTCCTATGTCGTTATCACTAATCATGAATATTACAACTACATTTTTTAAAATACCACCAAAGAATTTTCATTGACCTAATATTCCACATTTAGGTATCTATCCTAAAGAAACAAAGATGAGGTCAATGATTCATGTATAATAATCATTATTCATAATGAAGAATTAGAAACAACCTACATGATAACAAATGTTATTACATTCCTATCATAGCCGATTACATAAACACTAAAACAATCATGACACCAAAAAATATTTAATGGCATGCAAAACTGTTCAAAATACAGTTCAATGACAAAAGGCAACATACAAAGGTGAATATACTAATAATCCAAATTTTGTTTTAAAATACATATAGATATATAAACATACACATAAGAGCAGGAGAGACAGAAAAGAAAGATATACTCCAAAATATTATTAAAAGTGGTAGTTTCACTTGGTAGTAAGATTGAGTAATCTTTTATCTTCTATTTTATACTTTTCTGTTTTCCAAATTTTCCATAAGAAGGAAATACTTTCATAAACAGAAAAAAAATATGTTAACATTTAAATGCTTTAGTATAGGTAGAGTTGAAACTTGGATATAAAGTATAGGTAATAGTTTAATAAATTAAAATGTAGATACAGGGTCACCTGGGTGGCTCAGTAGGTTAAGCATCAGCCTTCAGCTCAGGTCATGATCCCAGGGTCCTGGGACTGAACCCCACATCAGGCTCCCTTCTCAGCGGGGAGCCTGCTTCTCCCCCTCTCTCTCTCCTCTGCCCCTCCCTCTGCTTGTGCTTCCTCTCTCTCTCAAATGAATAAATAAAATCATTAAAAAAATTAAAATTAAAAAATGTAGATACACACATTCAAGTTGAGAATCCATTTTGGCTAAGAATTTGATGTTAAAAATTGCCTTCAGGAGATCTTCCGGAAAATATCCAAGTGTGGCCAAAGAATAACCAAGAAACACTAACATGAAAGGATCCAATCCACCTAAAACAAAATTAAGATAAAAAAATTATAATGTACAGCCACCTCACATATACGTAAGCACACACTTTATTCAGGTCAAGCTGGGTTTTAAAATAATGATACAAACACAGCCTTGACAAAGCTAATCTATACTGTTACAAGTCAGGATAGTAGTGAAGTGCTTACCTTTGGGTGGGAGTAGAGTAGGAAAGGGGGACAGGAGAGAAGGACACTGTGGTAATACTGTTTCTTCACCTGGGTATTGACTCCTTGGGTGATTCAATTTATATAAATTCATACTATGTGCTAAGGATATGTAAATATTCCTATATTATTATTTTACTTCATAAGAAGTTTCAAAAATTGCTTTGTAAAGAGAAAGAACTCAAAACAAAAGGTCAGTAGTGTATGTAATAAGTGGTCTGAGTCTCTATGTATTGATGATAACAATATAATAGTGCTCAGAATGTGTTCGGTATCATTCTAAGCTCTTTACATATATTAACTCATTGAAATCTCATTTCAGTATACAGCAGGAATAATTATTATCTCCGCTTTGTAAATAAGTGTACAGAGGCACAGAGAAGTTAAATGACTTGCCTACAGTCACACAGTTAGCAAGTGGCAGTGAGGTTTAACCCTCAGAGCCCAGCTCCGGAGCCTGGACTATTATTCTGTGCTGCTGTTAGGGATCTCAAATATCCGGGCTGAGTGTAGACACATATGAAGCTCAAGTTTCAAATAGCACCTCCTCCCTTACCTGTCACCCAACAGCATGGCACATGTCCCAGAGTACAAGATTGAGGTTATTTAGCTGATTTGCCTCGTCCAAGAGACATTTCTGATGAGAAGGAAGGGGTCCCTACTGGCAGCAATATTCTTAGAAAGGACAAAAAAGATGTTAAATCTTTCCTTTTGGATTGTTTGCTGAGTTTATTTAATAAATCAAGATCAAATCATAAATGAGGTTAATAGTGACCTGTCAAATCTAATATTTATTCAAAATAAAATTATTATGCCATTACTTAAAATTTTACTTATAAAGGTATCCAAGAATTTTCCAAACATTCTCTTGGTAAGGCTTAAAAAAAAAAAATCAAAGCTGTATTTCTCAACCTTTCTTCTCTTAAACTCTTTATTTATTTATTTTTTTTAAAAAGATGTGCTTTCATTTCCTTCTGGTTGTTGGCACAAGACTGAACAACCAGGAGAGCATACTAAGTCTCAGTTTCAAGTCTCCTCTTTCTACATAATTATGTTACTAAAAAGAGGTATACATGAATGCCACACATGCATATGCCCATTCATGACTAAATATAAACATATCACAGCAGCCCATTTTACTTGTCTATTCACGAAGTAGTATCAGACATGGTTATCATATCATGGTGTCAGTCAATGGCAGGGGTAAGGAAAAAAAACAACAACCAGTATTTAGACTATAAAAGACCAAAGAGCTATCAACCTAAAGCAGTGAGTGGATGCTGGGTCCAAAATAACCATTTTTGAGACGAATGAGGGAGATTTAAACATGGACTGTGTATTAGATTTTAGGGACTATTAATTTTCTCAGGTGTCATAATAGTGTTGTGGTGATATAAGAGGTCATTATTCTTAGGAGGCATACGCCTAAGCAATTAGGGGTGAAGGGTCATGATGCCTACAACTTACTGTGAAATGGTTCCGAAAAAAATAAGAGAGCAAGAGAAACAGTAAAGCAAATAGGATAAAATGTTAACAATTACTAAGTCTGCCCAGTGAGTATATAGGCACTGTTTGATTCTTTCCATTTTTTCCTTAAGCTTGATATTTTTCATAATAAAAATGTTTCAAAAATGGGTACAACTTTTTTTAGGTCTAGAACTCATGGCTCTTATAGTTACCCCTTAAATGAGAGCTCTCTCTTACCACAGTGGCAATGGTATTCTCCAACCTACTTACTCAATGTATTACCAAACAATATACCTACTTAAGTAAGAATTCAGGTATTGAATGCAAATCCTGAAAAATTCATCATTTTGAGGTGGATCATAGTTCAAGACGCTAAATGGAAGAATAATACCAAGGATCACAAAAGGGTGGATCTGTATAAACACAACAAAATGTTATAGTTTAAACTTCAGTAAAATAAAACAAAAACTTAACCTAATTATTATTTTCGGTAGAAATCTTTTTCTAACATGCCTAGAAGTAAAATGATAAATGCATCACTACTTATTACTTTTTCCACCCTGCTATAATCTATTTAGTCCCACCACTAGTTTCTAGTAACTCTAAGTATCAATGCAGAAAAAAATCAGATAATCTACAAATTATTTTTGTTAGGTGTAAAATCCTGTTCCAGAATTCATTAATCATTAAAATGAATAGGAAATAGTATTACTAATTTCCATGATCTCAGTGCATTTTATAGACTCATCATATAATGTAATTAAGGAAGTTAGTTTATAATCATTTTTCTTTCATTCATTTTTCTTTCATTCATTTTTAAAATTTCATTATTCACTCATTCATCTAAAACTTAATGACTGCCAAGTACTATGCTAAACAAGTAGGACAGATTTTTATTTTATTTTGGGAGAAATACTGTCTCCTAAGTAAAAGCCTTATCCCAATATAGATTTAATAAGTGAATTTCTTCTCACATAATCCAAAAAGCAACATTTTAGGAGTAAGTTCCAGAAATAAATTTGTAAGAAGACACATCGACAATTTAAGAATATAGAAGTCAGTGTACACCTTATGTTTTCCTCATTTTTCACACTTTTGAATGTAGTTGTTCTTAAATATAAAAGTATCATAGGATTATAGAAAATAAAACAAAAATCATTCATACTTCATTTTCTTAAAACAGTATTGTTTTAAGTATTTCTTTCTAGACAATAAATTTTGACTACAGATCTGAAAAATATCGTAGTGAACCAAAAGATGACTGCTATACTCCCCAGATCTACACTGCTGGAGGAAACAACTTTAGAGAAACAAACTGCTGAACCAGACGCTAGAATTTAATTTTTAAAATTCAAATTCCAGGGGTGCCTGGGTGGCTCAGTCAGTTAAGCGTCTGCCCTCAGCTAAGGTCATGATCTCAGGGTCCTGGAATCCAGCCCAGTGATGGGCTCCCTGCTCAGCTGAGAGTCTGCTGGTCCCTCTCCCTCTGCCCTTCCCCCACCCATCCCTGCTCAAGTTCGCATGCACGCTCTCTCTCCCAAATAAACAAAATCTTTTAAAAAATAAAAAATAATAAAATTCCAATTCCAATTAAGTTCTCAAAGTACTTATGATAAATATTTATGCTTTTAGAAGTTGACAACTATTTAAAACTCAATTTCACCTTTTCAATCTGCTGAACAACCACTGAGGCTATCCTATCAAGTAGCAAAGTACTGAGGTAGTTAGTTCTAGCAATGAAAGATGCAATCTCTGCAACATTTTTGTAATTAATTTCATCCATCAAACGGTGTAAAGTACCAGCTGTTTCTTCAAGAAGTGACTCAGCAAACCAGTCTCCTTTTAAAGATTTAAGTTCTTCCCTTAACAGATTCAAATTGTTGTATTTTTGTAGTCTCTGAAGACCATAGTGATCTAGTTTTTGAAGCAGTTTCAGTTGTTTCCCAGTGGTATTATCCAGATATTTGTGATCATAATGAATCCATCTTAAAACAGATGTAGCAAAACCATTCAGGTCATTTAGGTCACACTGAGGTAAAATGGCTTCAATTCGAGATATCCCCACTTCATCTAGGTGAGGAGATGGAAGAATGGAAAGAGCATAGACCAGGATGGAAATCTCACTAGGTATAACACTAATTTTCAAATATCTATAAGGGAGGGGGAGAAAATGAAAATGAAAAGATCAAAATTAATAAATCAGCAACAAAACGAAAAGTACTTAAAGTCTGAATACATAATTATTATTATTATAATTAACAGGTGTGGTAGGTGTAAAATACAAGCTAATTTAAGAAGGATTAGATAAATTCAAAGATGACAGGTCCACAAAGGACTACCACGAGAAGTCTTAAGATTTTCTAAGGCACATCTCAAATATTTTATGCAAAAATGAAACCACAGTCCCTAACATACCAAAGATCAGGGTCAAAACAATGTTTCCAGTGCTGTTGCTAGAGACAGATTTTGGGCTGAATGTTTGATATGACTTGTTAGGAGCTGGTATGACCTAGTATACGCCCTGCCATACAGTGATCACTCAGTGACACTAGTTCCCTTCTCGCTCCTCTTTTCCCAAATTCCCATGGTAACAGTCCCACCCCCAAAGTAAGAGTCCAGCCACCAGGACAGCAGTTGTTAAATTACAAATTAAAAGTTGGGAGCTTGGGGCGCCTGGGTGGCTCAGTTGGTTAAGCGACTGCCTTCGGCTCAGGTCATGATCCCGGAGTCCCGGGATCGAGTCCCACATCGGGCTCCCTGCTCGGCAGGGAGTCTGCTTCTCCCTCTGACCCTCCTCCCTCTTATGCTCTCTGTCTCTCATTCTCTCTCTCTCAAATAAATAAATAAAAT
>NW_022589704.1:61646657-61689943 GCF_004348235.1 Phoca vitulina | reverse complement strand
CCCCTCCTGCTATCTTCTTTTTTTTTTTTCCTTAACATATATTGCATTATTTGTTTCAGAGGTACAGATCTGTGATTCAACAGTTGGGAGCTTTTAAAGAATCTTTTGGCTTAGAAGTACTAGAAAAAATCAAATGTAAATTAAAATGAAGTTGTTGAGTTCCTTTTTAAAATATTAAATTAGCATATTAAAATAATCATAATAGCAATGCTAGTAAGGGTCCATCGACACAGGCATTCTCCTTTACTTACTAAACTTAAAAAGTAATTACATCATTTGACATGGTCAATCCCTGTCTAGGAAACCAGACTAAGAAAATAATCTAAAGGGCACTTGGGTGGCTCAGTCAGTTAAGCATCTGCCTTCGGCTCAGCTCATGATCCTGGGGTCCTGGGATCGGGTCCCACATCGGGCTCCCTGCTCCACAGGGAGCCTGCTTCTCCCTCTGCCTTTGCCTTCTCTCTCTCTCTCTGTCTCTCATGAATAAATAAAATCTTAAAAAAAAAAAAAAAGAATCTAAAATGTGAGCAAATGGCAACTATACTTCATTTAAAAAAAATTTTTTTTGAAGATTTTATTTATTTCACAGAGAGAATGCACAAGTAGGCAGAGCAGCAGGCAGAGGGAGAGGGAGAAGCGAGCAGGGAACCTGACGTGGGGCTCGATCCCAGGGTCCTGGGATCATGACCTGAGCCAAAGGCAGCCGCTTAACTGACTGGCCCACCCAGAAGCTCCTAAAAAATTTTTTTAAATACACAGGATTACAACAGAAAAATAGATAAAATGCTAGCAAAGATTTGCATTATGTATCATATTTTTACATGGCTAAAATTTGAAACTAAATGTTCAATGAGAGAACACTTAAATAAATTATGGTATAGTCATATGATGGGTAATATCCAGTCATTAAAAAGATATACAAATAGTTCTAAATGATGTGAGAAAATGCTAAGTGGGTAAGGTTAAGTGGGGGAAAAAAGTACAAAACTGTATTCTCAAGGAGGAGGGAAGAAAAATTTTATACACACATGTAAGTTAAGTACATATCACAGGTAAATAAATCAAATTGTTGTCAGTGGATAAACGAGGTTAGGAATGATTTTTATTTTCTCTCTTATACTTTTTTCTATTTTCCAAAATTTTCAAAATGATTTTTATATGATATTTGGCCCACTGCCTGACACAAAGTAGGTACCCGATTAGTACTAAATGAATATTTTATTCTTATAACCACAAAAAATAAATATACTCTTTTATATAAAGAAAGCCCCAGAAGCTACGTTTGCAGAATTGACCTAAGGGGTAGAACTCTCAATATGAATCAACCTTGTAATAATTGTCTAAAAATAAACCCCCAACAGATACAATCTCTCCAACCTCCACTTGATATTTTTTCTGGAAACACTTCCTCAAATTCCAAAACTTACATGTGCATGCGTGTTTATTTACAATACACCACACACCCACCAGCATGGCTAAAATTAGAAAATAAAAATATGTCAAGTGTTGGCAGGGATGTGGGGCAACAGGCATGCTCAGCTCACATTCTGCTACTGGGAATATAAACTGATACAGTCACTCTAGAAAACCATTTACCAGATCTACTGAGGATGAACAACGTATGTATAACCTATGAACCCACAATTACACTCTTCGGTAAATATCTACAGAAATGCATACATATGTTTACTAAAAGATATGGATATTCATAACAGCACTATTCATTATATTCAGGATATTCATAACAGCACTATTCATAATAGCCAAAAACTGGAAATAAATAAAATATCCATCAACAGTAGAATGGATAAAAATATTTTTGTTATATCCTTACAAAGAGAACACAATACAGCAAAAACATGGGTAAACCTCATAAACATAATTATTGAGCAAAAGAAGCCAGACACAATAGACACACAAAATAGGCAAAACTAATCCATGTAGTTGGAACTAGAGGTAGTAGTTAACCTGGGGGACAGGGAAGCAGAGTAATGAGGAGGAGAAAGGTATATTTTATGTAGATTATATTTCAATATGGTTAAAAAAAAAAAGGCCACATTATTCTAGTATATGAATTCCCTGTGTTCCCTGAATGGCTTCAGGAGCTATTTATAGGAATAGTTATGTGAATAGTTTAATTAGACTGTGTTCCTTCTAAAGTCTATTTGATACTGGGAAAGTAAGCACCTATGATTTCCATACAACATCCTCCAACTAACTTTTTGATAAGATTTTAAACTCCAGAGATGTATAAGGGCCCTCACTACTCAGAATTACTAGATTTTAACATTATCATATTTGCTTCAAGTCATTTTACAAAGGAAATAAAACATCACGGGTAAAGTGGAATTCCCTTTGATACTCCCACTTCTGTTCTTACTTTTCTGTTAACATACCTATAGGCAAACAGGACTGTGTAATTTCACTTATTAAAAAACATTGTGCAGACCAAATAAACCATGTCCCTGGGCCAGTTTATGATACTTAATTTAGAACATAAAATTCTACATTCAGAGGCTATGTAAAAGTCTATGCTGGGGCGCCTGGGTGGCTCAGTCATTAGGCGTCTGCCTTCAGCTCAGGTCATGATCTCAGGGTCCTGGGATCGAGCCCCGCATCAGGCTCCCTGCTCCGCAGGAAGCCTGCTTCTCTCTCCCACTCCCCCTGCCTGTGTTCCCTCTCTCGCTGTGTCTCTCTCTGTCAAATAATTAAAATCTTTAAAAAAAAAAAAGTCTATGCTAAATATGAAAAGGATGAAGAAACAATAATCCTGCATATAATCACCTTGGTAAGAAAAAAGTTATTTCCTTTTTTTTTTTGTATAGGTTCTTTTTTTTTTCTTTTTTTAAGATTTCGTTTATTTATTTAACAGAGTGAGAGCGCACAAACAGGAGGAGCAGAAGGAGAGGGAGAAGCAGGCTCCCCGCTGAGGAGGGAGCACGGGACTCGATCCCAGGACCCTGGGATCACGACCTGAGCCAAAGGCAGATGCTTAACCATCTGAGCCACCCAGGCGCCCTGAAAAAGGTTATTTCTTTAAGAAAAGGGTGAACTTTCTACTAACATACCTAATAAGCACCTGATAAAGTGCCAATTCTTATTCTTCAATTCAAATCCTTCTTAACCTTAATGGCATATCATTTTACTATAATTAAAATCATTTTCAACTCTACACCAATCCTTTTGATTATGGCATAGAGTCCCATGCCTGGTCTTCCAGGAATCAAAATCAGAAATCAAACTAGTATAGAAAAATGGAGAAAAAGATTAATCTAATTTTAGCTTCATTCAAGTCATTATTCTGATTGTTAAAATAAAAAACCTTTTCATGCAAAAGTCCATTTTGACTCCATTTCCATAAGCATACTTGGAAAACTGAATAACTTCCCTGTTAAAATATGAATGTTATAGCCATAGAAAAACAGAAAACATTAAATTATAAAGGTAAAATACTTTTTCAGTAACATTACTCTTAAATATTTTATTTTAAAAATTACAAATTAAAAAATTTAATATGCTTTAAAACAATCTAACATGCCTTAAAACAGGCACGTAAGCAGACTGAAGGCCCCTAAATATAAGTGCTCCCAAATGGAAGTTTTGCGTTGTTGGGCAGCTCCAATCTTTTCATAGTTATTGTATTCTTGCAGGAAAGGAAAATGCCTTGGCTTTTACTGTTATTCATGCCTGGGGAACTCATCGCCCAACTGGCTTCATTTCAGAATATACCAAGCATGAGCACTGGCAGAATGCACATGGGGAGAGGTAAGTGTGTTAACATTTTAAATAACAAGCCACTTAATTCTGCCTCCAAAAGTTCCAACAACTCTCTACATAATCAAACAAAACAAACATTGAGTCTAGATTATAAAATAAACACTGTAACCTTACCTAAGCAGTAATTCTCTGAGTTTCACAAAAAGCTCTTTACTTTGAAAATGTAGAAAAATCAATGCTTGAGTTATCCTCAATAACTCTATTGGTTTATAGTTATCCAAATGTTTATGCAGAATTGAAGCAATTCTATAAAGAATGATAAAACATATATTACAATCAACTCATTCATTTTGTATTAAGTATTTACTGAGGAGCTCTTTCATGCCAGACATGCTCTGTGTTGGAGAAGCAGCAATGAATGAGATAAGGTTTTCCACTCTTAAAGAGCAGTCTCAAAATGGTGACAGAAATGTAAACAATTAAGATAGAATGATAGAAGAGCTATCAATGAAGTGTAAATATTTAATTATTAATAGCAATAGGAGAGAAAAGCATAAAGTTTCACTTTCTAAATAAAAAAAACTCACAGAACAGCCATCAAATTCCACATCTTCCCCACAAAGAAATCTTTACCAAGAGTTACTAACAATTAGCAAAACTGATTTAATTTTCTTCCTTAATTCACTGGCCCTCTAATGGAATGGATTAAAAGCAATAAGAAATGCTAAGAGGGAATATGTTGGAAGAAATGGGGCAGAAGGAATACTTTAAAAAGGATCATATAATGGATAATAAAACATTAAGTATATATAATCTGAACTATGTATTTTTTTCCTCTTAAATTTCTTTTAAAAAAAAAGACAATATATGGCAGTATGATTTCAAGGTAACTGTGGTGTGAAACAATTCAAGTTCACATAGATGCTCTCTACTTTCCTAGATTATGATCCTCTGCTTGAAAATAACAACAGCAAATGAAATGAAAACTGCTATAAACAATTTAAACATCTCTATTTTAAAAAACAAACTATTTAGATAATGAACAACGCCTTAAGTGTTAATTCCTTATTTCTTCAAAACCAACAGCTAGATTATAGAAAAAAACATAATGCATCCTCAAAAAAAGTTACTTATGGATGACAGCTAAACATTAACACCATGAATTTCAGGAAAGACTACTTTTTAATCAGATGTGAATTTCTGCTTTCCATCTCTTCCATTGCTCCCATCACTGCCAGGGCCTGCTGTCTGGTTAGCTCCTCTGACATCAGTAATAGAGTTGATTTAAGTCTAGAAGTAAAGAAAAATATTTTTATGTTGAAGAACTGATGATTAGCTTATAAAAAGTTCTTTTTTAAAATAAGTTCTTAGGTAGGGTGCCTGGGTGGTTCAGTTGGTCAAGTGGCTGCCTTCGGCTCAGGTCAGATCCCAGGATCCTAGGATCGAGCCCCACGTGGGGCTCCTGCTCAGTGGGGAGCCTGCTTCTCCCTCTCCCCCTCCTTCTGCTCGTTCTCTCTCTAATAAATAAATAAAATCTTGGGGCGCCCGGGTGGCTCAGTCGTTAAGCGTCTGCCTTCGGCTCAGGTCATGATCCCAGGGTCCTGGGATCGAGTCCCACATTGGGCTCCCTGCTCAGCGGAAAGCCTGCTTCTCCCTCTCCCACTCCCCCTGCTTGTGTTCCTGCTCTCGCTGTCTCTCTCTCTGTCAAATAAATAAATAAAATCTTCAAAAAATAAATAAATAAATAAATAAATAAACAAAATCTTTAAAAAAATAAATAAAATAAGTTCTTAGGTAATGAATAGAAAAGAAACACAAACAAAAACTGAATTCAATATGCAGTATCAATTTTCTCCCCCACATAATAGGGGATAATATAAATGACTGAATAAAGAAAAATATATTGTTTTTATCAAAGGAATTAAGGCTTCAGTACACTCTAATCTTAAACTGGCTCTTAAAAAATACAGACAAAAGGTTTTTAGTGATATTCAAATAAGGTTATAATGATTATAAAGTACAACGATTCAGTGAAATTATTCAGTACTACAGAGCTAAAGAACTAAAAACTGACATTCTAACAATATCCCAATTATCTTAAATTGAGTAAGATCTGATCAGGAAGTCAATATACCTGCATATTAACAGAAATCTCATACACTAAATACTCGCTGTGACACTATAAACTGAAAATTTACAAAGACAATCCATTTTGAAACCACCCAAAGTAGTGCATGCACTAATACGAGTATCTATATATAACTGTATCTTTTAGAATAATTTATTTTTTTAAAAGATTTTATTTATTTATTTGTGAGAGAGAGAGTACACAACCACGGGGACCAGCAGAGGGAGAGGGAGAAGCAGGCTCCCGCTGAGCAGGGAGCCCAGCGCAGGCGGGGCTCCATCCCAGGACCCCAGGATTATGATGTGTTGAAGGCAGAGGCTTAACCGACTGCCACCCAGGTGCCCCTATAGAATAATTTAGAAAGCAAGCCCAAAATATGACATCTGAAGATAACAGGAAAAACTAATTCTCTATTCTTACCGGATAGCTCTACACCATCCTTTTCATAAACCTTATCAAACATTTCAAACCCAGCTTCTCCTCAAAGATTTTCCCAGCCATTTATGTCCACATTTTTCTCTCATTTTCCTATCTACTATCTCTATCACTAATTTGAGTACCTATTCATAACGATACTACAATATCATGGTATTTACACATTTTTATTATATATACATTTCTATCCTCCCAGTTGGAATATAAATTCCTTAAAGGCAGGGACCCAATTAAATTCAACTTTTGTACTGCTTTAGCATATGAGATTCCAACAGTACTTGGTGACCAAAAAAAAAAAAAAATTTCAATAAAAGCTTTTTAAGTAGTTATCTTGTTCCCATCTTGAACAGTCTCTTAAAATATATCCTTAAATGTCTTCATGTAATTCAAAGGACCCTTAAAAATAAAACTCTCCATGAATCTTTTGGTAAGAGAGTAATGATGTAGATACCTCTATTATGCAACTCTTGGAACCCCTGCTTACTGAATCTACTAATCATACTTCTCTCTTTGCTCATACCTAGTAATCATGTATTAATTTAATGCTTGCCCATCTTTATATCCCAAGCAGTTCTATCTACATCAATATCTGGCAAAACTGGGAATTTTTAAAAGATAGGAAAAAGATGAAATTCACTCCAACCTGACAAGGGAACATTTACCAAGGTGCTAAAGAAATGCCTTTGATGACGAGTATAAAGACGACAAAGGATAGAATGGTCCATTGTTAAGGCTATCATAATTCTGAATATTCTACACCCTATACTGGAGGTGGGAGAGTCTTATATCTGTGTGTAAAGTCAATCATATGGGCCAGGGAGAATAAAAACACTTAAAACGGTATTCTCCACAGAGAATATCCATCTCCCTCATCCTTTCTTGTGTTAGTCACCACGATGGAGTTATTGGCTCTTTCTCAGAATTTAACAGTAGACTAAGAGTTTGAGATGTAAACTAAAATAATCAGAGAAGGAATCAAGGAGCAGACATAAGAGATTATTCTCCCTTCCAGGGCTGCATGGGGTGATGTGTGCCTTCCAGAACTGCAAGGAGGTCTAAGCTTGCAAGGCTCCAAGCAGTTACAAGAAAAGTAAAGCATTTTTAGCTGAACTTACTGTTTCTTTTCTTCAGGTCCTGCAATAGGTCCCAATGCCACAAACAGTTTTACAAAGCCATCAGGGTGATCAAACAGAGGAATCATTTCAGTTAGCCTCTTTTTAGCCATTTTAACAAATTCAAAACTATGAAACTGTAGAGAGTGATATAGACTAAGTATTTTACTGATGGAGTCCAAATCAAGGTGGTTCATATTGCTTAAAAACACTTTATTGCACCTTTCCAATAGTGGATAATAACTATATTTAGTATTTCGAAGAAATTGTACTATTCTTCTTGCAACGTTGACCTGGGAAGAATCTATGGTATCAAAAAGATGTTCTGTTTTGTTCACTAATTGTTCTTGAAAACATTGTGATATTAAAGAAGATATGCTGACCATCAATACAGACAAGGACCTAAAAAGGAAAAAGATGCAGATTTTCACCTTATTTAAGAATAAAGAACAACTCTAAGACTAAATGATTAGATACGGAAAAGAACTAGTTAAAATATTATGGATTTTATTAAGCGTCTGCCTTCGGCTCAGGTCATGGTCCCAGGTAGGACGTCCTAGGATCGAGCCCCACGTCGGGCTCCCTGTTCGGCGGGAAGCCTGCTTCTCCCTCTCCCACTCCCCCTGCTTGTGTTCCCTCTCTCGCTGTCTCTCTCTCTGTCAAATAAAGAAATCTTTAAAAAAAAAAATTATGGATTTTATACCACAAAATTTTTCCTTTAAATATTCTTACAGGACTTGAACGCAGACCTCCTAGTAATCAAATGCCTTTAGATAAAAAATAAATAAATTACAATATCTTTTGTTAACTGTGTATAATATCTTACTCTATAGATAACTGCCTTGAAGGAAAATATTTTAGTGAAATTCACTCAGAAATCACTTTGGACCAACAGCCCATGAATACAACATTAAAAGTCTCAATTTATATTTTTGGCAGTAGACTTCGCTTTGTTACTCCTTTCTCTGTGTATCGATAACTTACGAATAAAACTCTTGGTAAAATATTTCTCACTAATAAATGACTTTATATTTTTTAATGTCTCATGCTAGGTAGATAGTAATATATGACAGCAAGTACTGAACATAAGGTAGCATTTAATATTTCTTCACTAAAAATTACTTTTAAGGAACATAAATCACTCTTCCAGGCATTGAGGGAGACTTCAAAATTACAAAGGTGAGGTCCCTGCTTTCAAAACACAGATCTTAACATAATACAAAAATCAGAAAACTACAAATACAAGAATGCACCCATAAGAATAAGGAATGCAAAATGGAAAAGGTATATAACAAATGTTCAGGGATGATAATTATAAAACATTTACAGAAAAGACAGAAAAATGTAAATATAAAACTATCTCAACCATTAGGTTAGGGGGACTGTTTGCATTTATTTTTGTTTTCAAATTTCTTCAACCTTTCCAATAAAATAAATATATTTTAAAAACCCAGTTGTACAATACTTTGACTTCTCTACTCAAATGTTTCATGTTAATATTTAGCAACAATTAGTAACTTAACATTGCTATTTCATTTAACCATAAACCCTCTGAAATGATTTTTTTTAATTGTATGTATATTTGTAATTGCAGATTAGAGTAGGGAAATGTCCAAAGATTTTAGTAGATTCTCAAAGGGATCTATAAGAATTTTTTAAAGTTAAAAAATTTACACTGACTTTTATTTTCTCTGCTTTTACAAGCTACTTTGCTATATGTGTGTGAAAATATATATAACATAAAATTTACCATTTTAAACATTTTTAAGTGTACAGTTCAGTGGTATTAAGTATACTCACAGTGTTGTGCAACCATTACCACTATCCATCTGCAGAACTTTCTCATCTTCTCAAACTAAAATGCCTTACCCATTTAAACAGTAACTCTCAATTCTTCACCCCTGCCAGCCCCTAGCAATAACCATTCTACTTTCTGTTTTTATGAATTTGACTACTCTGGGAGCTCATTTAAGTGGAATCATACAGTATTTGTCCTTTTGTGTTTGGCTTACTTCACTTAGCATAATGTCACCCATGTTGTAGCATGTATCAGAACTTCCTTCCTATAATTATAAGGCTGCATATATCCCATTGTAGCTATATACCACATTTTGATTGTCCCTTCATCTATCAATGGACATTTAGGTTATTTCCACCTTTTGACTATTATGATAATGATGCTATCAACACTGATACGTGCTACAGACTGAACTGTGTCCCCCGCAAACTCCATATATTAAAGGCCTAGCCCTCAATGTGAGCATATTTGGAGACAGAGTCTTTAGGAAGGTAATTAAAGTTAAATGAGACCATGGGGACAGGCAAACTTGTAGCTTGCAAGTAAAGTAAAATCTAAATATTTCACAGAGCTCAACAATATCATGTTATACTTTATATACTTTATCTCTAATTTCCACAGCAACATTGCAAAGGAGATTCCAAAGTAGTACTGTTTTATAGATAAGGATACTAAAGTTTCAAGAGATTAAAGTCACATAGGTAGCAAGTGGCATATCTAAGTGTGTGTGCATCCAAAGCCCAGAATCTGTCTACCATATATTTACCTTAAATACATTTACCTTAAGTCCTCTGTGGTTTCCAGGTTCCTATGTACAATATCAGCTATTTTTCCCATTAATGGACTGAAATATAAATGTTGATTTGCTAGGCAAGAGGCAAATTTTGACAGCACATTAATATCAAACCTATTAAAGGAAATATACAAAGAACATCATTACTATTTACTTTCACTTAAAACACAATACACAATTATAAAATAAAAAGCAATCAGAAGTATTAATATACTACTAATACATTACTAACATAAAAGGAATGTTTTTTTAAATGTTGATTTTTTATTATTATAAAAGTAACCCATGCTAACAATTAAAAAGTCAGATACTATTGGAAGATTTTTTAAACGGAAAAATCACCTGAAATTATTTGAATCATTTATCTATTAATTTTTGAGGTGACAGATCAATTTCAACATAAGGTTGTACATTAACAAAACAACCACTACTATAACAAGGCTGTGAAAAACTCCAGAATTTTTCTGTAGGAAAAATGATCCCATTTCTTCAACAAGTAAATGGCAACAGAAAAGAGGGAAGGAGAATTGTTACAGATTTTAAAAGACTCCTGGAAAAAAAAAAAAAGACTCTGAATTCACTAAGACAAGCATAATGAAGTCCACAGCAGCACAATATGTTAATAGCAAAAAACTGCAAACAATCTATCAAAAGTACATTGGATAAATTGTACATATTCATAAAATACCACACAGCAATAAAAAAGAACAAACAACTGAATCATGCAAATCATGGAGGAATCTTTAAAACAAATACATGCTAATTCAAATACATGCTAATTACCCTTGCTAAGATCCATCATACAGTGTTAAACCATAATGTATCCTCTTTGAATCATTACAAATTATGTTTATATAACATTTATAAACATTTTAACAAAATCATTGATTAATAGCAAATGTAGTAACAAAAAATTAACATCATAGGGCACAGAGACCAAAAAATCAGAAGTTGTTATTTTATGACACTATTAAAAATTCTACATAGGAAATACAAATTAGAGTTTTAAAATTTTTAAACATTATCATTATGAAAAAATAAAAGTATCACTAAAAATAAAAAACATCATACAGAATAAAATCTTCTAAGCTATTTTGAAATGAAAAATTAAAAGGAAATGTCTGATTGGGAAGTACAAGTGTACATTTGTAATTTAATGGTTTAACGGAAAAACAAAAAAAGCATCTATTTTACAATGATTTGTTCAAGCTGCATAATACACATAATAATGCTGCTTTAAAGAAAAAATTTTAAAATCTGAGCTATTTTCAACAATGACCAAATTTAACCCAAAAATCCAGTAGTTTGGACTGCTTAGAAAAGAAATAAGGTATTTCTCCTTACTCTCAATAAAAGATAACTACAGATAAAGAGAATGTAAAAATGGAGAAGAGAAGACAGATGGGTTTAGGTCATGAGATTTATTAAAATCACAATTCAGTAAATGAATGTAGAATCTCTCAGCCCAGAGAACTGTTTGATCCTATTTCATTTAATCCAGCACATATTAACAGAGGCCAACAGATATAACTACATATATATATATATATGTACATATATATATATATATAAAACTACAATTTTAAGAATTTATCATGGTTTGTGCTTTAAGAAGCAATATGCTGAAAGGGCATAAGATGGGGTAATAATAACCAGTGATAAGCCTGCTCCTCTCTGTCTACTGAAAAATATCCTGTTCTTTCTTCTGCATCTTAGTCAATCCTTTCCTTTCTGCCCTAGGTTTCTACTTGGTTTAGGAGACCTGTTGTGTTTTGTTGGTTTTGTTTTCTACTTGTTAATCCCCATTACCTATTTCAGCCATCCCTCCCCTACCCACTTCCCCTCTGGTAACTATCAGTTTGTTCTCCATACTTAATCTGTTTCTTGGTTTGTCTCTCCTCTCTTTATTTTCTTTGCTCATTTGTTTTGTTTCTTAAATTCCACATACGAGTGAGATTGTATGGTATTTGTCTTTCTCTGACTTATTTCACTTAGCATTATACTCTCTAGCTCCATCTATGTTGTTGCAAATGGTAAGATTTCATTTTTTTTATAACTGAATATTCCATTGTATAAATGTACTATATCTTCTTTAGCCACTCACCTATTGATGGACACTGGGGTTGCTTCCATAGTTTGGCTATTTTGTAAATAATGGGGCTATAAACATTGGAGTGTATGTATCCCTTTGAATTAGTGTTTTTGTATTTTTGGGGTAAATACCCAGTAGTGCCATTACTGGATCATAGGGTAGCTCTATTTTTAACTTTCTGAGGAACCTCCATACTGTTTTCCACAGTAACTGCACCAGTTTACATTCCCACCAACAGTGCAAGAGGGTTCCTTTTTCTCCAAATCCTCGCCAACACCTGTTTTTTGTGTTGTTCATTTTAGCCATTCTGACAGGTGTGAGGAATTATCTCATTGTAGTTTTGATTTGCATTTCCCTGATGATGAGTGATGTTGAGCATCTTTTCATGTGTCTGTTGGCCATTGGATGTCTTCTTTGGAGAAGTGCCTGTTCATGTCTTCTGCCGATTTTTAATTAGATGATTTGTTTTTGGGGTGTTCAGTTATAACAGTTCTTTATATATTGTGGATACTAACCTTTTATTGGATATGCCATTTGCAAATATCTTCTCCCATTCAGTAAGCTGCCTTTTGGTTTTGTTGATTATTTCCTTTGCTGTGCAGAAGCTTTTTATTTTGATGTAGTCCCAATAGTTTATGTTTGCTTTTATTTCCCTTGGCTCAGGAGATGTATCTAGAGAAATGTTGCTATGACCAGTGTCAGAGAAATTACTGCCTATGCTCTCTTCAAGGATTTGTATGGTTTCAGGTTTCACATTTAGGTCTTTAATCCATTCTGAGTTTACTTTGGTGTATGGTGAAAAAAAAAGAAAGTGGTACAATTTCATTCTTTTACATATGGATGTCCAGCTTTCAAAACACCATTTGTTGAAGAGAGTGTCTTTTGCCCATTTGATATTCATTCCTCCTTTGTCAAAGATTAATTGACCATATAATTGTGGGTTTATTTCTGGGTTTTCTGTTCTATTCCACTGATCTGTCTAGTTTTATGCCAGCACCATACTGTTTTAATTACTACTGCTTTGTAATATAACTTGAAATCTGGTATTGTGATACCTCCAGTTTTTTCTTTTTCAAGATTGCTTTGGCTATTAGAGGTCTTTTGTAGTTCCATACAAATTTTATGATTGTTTGTTTAGTTCTGTGAAAAATGCTGTTGGTATTTGATAGGGATTGCATTAAATCTGTAGATTGCTTTGGGTAATATAGACTTTTACCAATATTTGTTCTTTCAATCCATGAGCATAAATGTCTGTTTCTTTATATCATCTTGAATTTCTTTCATCAGTATTTTATAATTTTCAGAGTAAAGTCTTTTGCTTCTTTGGTTAAGTTTATTCCTAAATATTTTATTGATTCTGGTACAATTGTAAATGGGAATGTTTTCTTAATTTCACTTGCGGCTGCTTCATTATTAGTGTATAGGAATGCAGCAAGTTTCTGCACATTGGTTTTGCATCCTGCAACTTTACTGAATTCATTTATCAGTTCTAGTAGTTTTTTGGTGGAGTTTTTAAGGTTTTCTACATACAGTATCATGTCATCTGCGAATTTTGAGTTTTACTTCTTCCTTTAAATCTGGATGCCTTTTATTTCTTTATGTTGTCTAATTGCTGTGGCTAGGACTTCCAGTACTATGTTGAGTAAAAGTAGTGCTGTCCTAACCTTAGGGAAAAAGGTCTCAGTTTTTCACCATTGAGAATGATGTAAGCTGTGGGTTTTTCATATAAGGTCTTAATTATGTTGGGCTTTGTTCTCTCTAGACCTAATTTGCAGAGGGTTTTTATCATGAATGGATGTTGTACTTTGTCAAATGTTTTTTCTGCATCTAATGAAATGGTCATATGGTTTTTTTTTATTAGATTTTTTTTTTTAATTTATTTGAGAGAGAGAGAATGAGAGAGAGAGAGAGCATGAGGGGGGGAGGGTCAGAGGGAGAAGCAGACTCCTCGCTGAGCAAGGAGCCCGATGCGGGACTCGATCCCGGGACTCCAGGATCATGACCTGAGCCGAAGGCAGTCGCTTAACCAACTGAGCCACCCAGGCGCCCCAGTCATATGGTTTTTATCCTTTCTTCTATTGATGATGTATCACGTTGATTATTTTGTGAATATTAAACCACCCTTGCATCCCTGGAATAAATCCCACTTGATCGTGATGTATGATTTTTTTAATATATTATTGAATTTGATTCGATAATATTTCATTGAGGATTTTTGCATTTATATGCATGAGAGATATTGGCCTGTAGTTCTCTTTTTTTGTGGTGTCATCTGATTTTGGTATCAGCATCGATACTGGCCTCAGAATGAATTTCAAACTTTTCCTTCCTCTTCTATTTTTTGGAATAGTTTGAGAAGAACAGGTATTAACTCTGTTTAGTTAATGTTTAGTAGAGGGGCACCTGGGTGGCTCAGTTGTTAAGCATCTGCCTTCGGCTCAGGTCATGATCCTAGGGTCCTGGGATCGAGCCCCGCATCGGGCTCCCTGCTCAGCGGGAAGCCTGCTTCTCCCTCTCCCACTCCCCCTGCTTGTGTTCCCTCTCTCGCTGTGTGTCTCTCTGTCAAACAAATAAAATCTTAAAAAAAAAAATGTTTAGTAGAATTTGCCTGTGAAGCCATTTGGTCCTGGACTTCTGATTTTTGGTTTTTTGATTACTGATTCAATTTCATTGCTGGTAATCAGTCTGTTCAAATTTTCTATTTCCTCCTGCTTTAGTTTTAATAGGTTATATGTTTCTTTTTTTTTTTTTTTTTTAAGATTTTATTTATTTATTTGACAGAGAGAGAGATAGCGAGAGCAGGAACACAAGCAGGGGGAGTGGGAGAGGGAGAAGCAGGCTTCCTGCCGAGCAGGGAGCCCGATGTGGGACTCGATCCCAGGACCCTGGGATCATGACCTGAGCCTAAGGCAGATGCTTAACGACTGAGCCACCCAGGCGCCCTAGGTTATATGTTTCTAAGAATTTATCCATTTCTTCTAAGTTGCCCAATTTGTTGGCGTATAAGTTTTCATAATATTCTATTACAGTTGTTTGTATTTCTGTGGTGTTGGTTGTTATTTTAAAGATTTTATTTATTTTACAGAGAGATAGAGAGCATGAGCAGTGGGAGGGGCAGAGGGAAAGGGAGAGAGAGAATCCTAAGCAGACTCCCTGCTAAGCGTAGAGTCTGACATAGGGCTCAATCCCAGAACCAGATCATGACCTGAGCCAAAAAATCAAGAGTTGGACGCTTAACTGACTGAGTCACCCAGGCGCCCCCTGTGGTGTTGGTTGTTACTTCTTCTCTTTCATTAGTGATTTTGTTTATTTGGGTTCTCTCTGATAACTCTGGCTAGAGGTTTATCAATTTTGTTGTCTTTCAAAGAACCAGCTCCGGTTTCATTGATCTTTCTATTGTGTATTTTTAATTTCTGTATCATTTATTTTTGCTCTAATCTTCATTATTTCCTTCCTTTTGCTCAGTTGGGGTTTTGTTTGTTCTTCTAACTCCTTTAGGTGTAAGGTTACATTGTTTGAGATTTTTCTTGCTTCCTCATGTCAGCCTGTATTACTATAAACTTGCCTCTTAGAACTTTTGCTGCATCCCAAAGATTTCGGAAACTTGGTTTCTTTATTTTCATTTGTTTCAATGTAATTTTTGATTTCTTGTTTGACTTCTTGGTTCATCAATTCATTGTTTAGTAACATGTTATTTAGCCTCCATGGTTTTTATTTTATTTTATCGAGGTATAATTGACATTTAACATTACATGAGTTTCAGGTATACAACATGATGAATTGATATTTATATACACTGTGAAATGATTACCCCAATAAGTCTAGTTTCCTCTTGTCATCATATAAAGTTACATAATATGTAACATAGTATCACTGACTATGGTCACCACGCTGTTCATTGCAACCCTATGACTTATTTGTGACTGGAAGTTTGTACCTCCTGCCCACCACCTTCTCCTATTTTGCCCAACCTCCAACTCCCCTGCCCTCTGGCAACCACCAATCTATTCTCTGCATTTATAAGTTTTGTTTTGTTCATTCATTTGCTTTTAGATTTCCATATATAAATGAAATCATATTTGTCTTTGTCTGATTTATTTCATTTGGCCTAATATCCACAAGGTCCATCCGTGTGTTTACAAATGCCAAGATTTCATTCTTTTTTATGGCTGAGTAATATTCCATTATGTGTGTTCACGTGTGTACACACACCACATCTTTATCCATTCATCCATCAGTGGACACTTTGGTTGTTTCCATATCTTGAATATTATAAATAATGCTGCCATGAACATATATCTTTTGATTAGTATTTTTATTTTCTTTGGATAAATACCCAGAAGTGAACTTATTGGATCAATGGTGATTCTACTTTTTGTTTTTGTGGTAACTCCATAATGGTTTCCATAGTGACTGTACCAATTTATATTCCCACCAATAGTGCAAGAGGGTCCCCTTTTCCCCAATCCTCACCAACACTTGTTACTTCTTGTCTTTTTTATAATGGCCATTCTGACAGTAGTGAGATTATACCTCATAGTGGTTTTGATTTGCATTTCCGATGATTAGTGATGTTGAGAATATTTTCGTGTACCCACTGACCATCTGTATGTCTTCTCTAGAGAAAGATCTATTCAAGTCCTCTACCCATATTATTTAATTAATTAATCACGTTGTTGTTGTTGTTATTGAGTTGTAGGAGTTCTCTATATATTTTGGATATTAACCCCTATTCAGATACATGATTTGCAAACATCTTCTCCCATTCAGTAGGTTGCCTTTTTGTCGATGATTTTCTTCACTATGCAAAAGCTTTTTAGTTTAATGTAGTCTACTTGCTTTATTTTGCTTTTGTTGTCATTGCTCTTGGAGTCAGACCAAAAAATATATATATATATATATCACCAAGAGCAATCTCAAGGAGCTTACTGCCTGTTTTCTTCTAGGAGTTTTATGCCTTCCGGTCTTATATTCAAGTGGTTTACTCCATTTTGAGTTTACTTTTGTGTATGGTGTAAGACAGTGGTCCAGTTTCATTCTTTTGCATGTGGCTATTCAGTTTTCCCAGCACCATTTATTGAAGAGACTATTCTTTCCCCATTGTATATTCTTGTCACCTTTGTCATAAGTTAATTGACCATGTGCACAGGTTTATTTCCTGGTTTTCTATTCTGTTTCATTGATCTATGTGTCTGTTTTTATGCCAATAATATACTGTTTTGATCACTATAGCTTTCTAATGTGGTTTGAAATCAGGGAGAATGGTGCCTCCCCTGTTTGCTCTCAAGATTGTTTTGGCTGGGGCACCTGGGTGGCTCAGTCGGTTGGGCAGCTGCCTTCAGCTCAGGTCAGGATCCCAGGGTCCTGGGATCGAGCCCCATACCGGGTTCTCTGATCAGCGGGGAGCCTGCTTCTCCCTCTCCCTCTGCCACCCCCCTGCTTGTGCTCGCTCGCTCACTCTCTCTAATAAATAGATAAATCTTAAAAAAAAAAAAAAAAAAAGAATTGTTTGGCTATTAGGGATCATTTGTGGTTCCATACAAATTTTAGGATTATTTGTTCAATTCGTGAAAAACCCCATTAGAATTTTGATAGAGTTGCATTGAATCGGTACGTTGCTTTGGGTAATATGGACATTTTAACAATATAAATTCTTCCAATCCATGACCATGGAGTATCTTCCAATTTTTTGTGTTCTCTTATGATTTTTTTCACCAATGTCTTAATTTCCAGTATACAGGTCTTTCACTTCATTGTTTAAATTTATCTCTAGGTATTTAATTGTTTTTGAAACAATTGTAAGTGGGACTGTCCTCTTACAATGGGATTGTCCTTCTACTTCTGTTTGTTAGTGTACAAAAGCACAACAGATTTTTTTATATTGATTTTGTATCCTGTAACTTCACTGAATTACTTTATTAGTTCTCACAGGCTTTTGGTGGAGTCTTTAGGGTTTTATATATAGAAAAATATTTTTTCGTATCATCTGCAAATGGTGACAGCTTTACTTATTCCTTTCCAATTTGGGTGCCTTTTATTTCTTTTTCTTGTCTAATTGCTCTGGCTAGGATTTGCAATACTGTATTGAATAAAAGTGGTAAGAGTGAGCATCTTTGTCTTGCTCATGACCATGAGGAAAAATGTTGGGCTTTCCATCACTGAGCATGATCTCAGCTGTGGTTATGTCATTTATGGCCTTTATTATGATGAGGGGCATTCCTCTCTACCTACTTTGTTGAGAGGTTTTTTTTTCATCATAAATGGATGTTGAATTGTGTCAAATGCTTTTTCTGCATCTATTGAGAGGTTCATGTAATTTTTATCCTCCATTTTGTTAATGTGCTATATCACGTTGATTGATTTGTGGATGTGGAACCACAAATCTTTTTAATGTATTATTGAATTTGGCTTCCTAATATTTTGTTCAGGATTTTTACATCTATGTTCCTCAGGGACACTGACTTGTAATTTTCATTTTTATGGTGTCCTTGTCTGCTTTTGGTATCAGAGTAATGCTGGCCTTGTAAAATGAGATTGGAAGTGTTCCCTCCTCTTCAAATTTTTGGGAGAGTTTGAGAATAGGAATTAAATCTTCTTTGAATGTTTGGTAGAATTCACCACTGAAGCTGTCTGCTCCTGGACTTTTGTTTGTTGGGAGTGTTTTGATTATTGATTCAATCTCCTTGTTAGTAATTGGTCTATTCAGACTATTTCTTCATGATTTAGTCTCGGAAAACTGTTTGTTTCTAGGAATTTATCCATTTCTTCTAAGTTGTCCAATTTGTTGGCATATAATTGTTCATCACAGCCTCTTATTAGCCTTTGTATTATTTTGGTATCAGTTATAATGTTCCCTCTTTCATTTCTGATTTCATTTATTTAAGCTCTCTTTCTTTCTTAGTAAATAGCTAAAGGTTTATCAATTGTTTACTTTTTCAAAGAACCAGCTTAGTTTCATTGATCTTTTCCTTTTTTATTTGAGAAAGAGAGAGCACAAGCAGGCCGGGTGGGGGGGAGCAGGGGGAGAGGGAGACTCCCCACTGAGCGGGGAGCCCAATGTGGGGCTCTATCCCAGGACACCAAGATTATGACCTGAGCTAAAGGCAGATGTTTAACCACCTAAGCCACCCAGGTGCCCCTCATCAATCTTTTCTATTTTCTCTCTATTTTGTTTTATTTGAGAGAGAGCACACACAGGCACAAATGGGGGGAGGGGCAGAGAAGGAGGGAGAGGGAAAGAATCTCTCAAGCAGACTCCATGCTGAGAGCAGAGTCTGACTCGGGGCTCAATCTCACAACCCTGAGATCATGACCTGAGCTGAAACCAAGAGTCACTTAACTGACTGAGCCACCCAGGCACCCCTCTTTAGTCTCTATGTCATTTATTTCTTCTCTGACCTTTGTCATTTCCTTCCTTCTACTACCTTTGCACTTCATTTGCTCTGTTTTCTAGTTCCTTTAGGTATAAAGTTAGACTATTTCAGATTTTACTTGTTTCTTAAAGTGGTCTCTATCACTATGAACTTCCCTATTAGAATTGCTTTTGCTGGGGGCCTGGGTGGCTCAGTCATTAAGCGTCTGCCTTTGGCTCAGGTCATGATCCCAGGGTCCTGGGATCGAGCCCCGGATTGGGCCCCCTGCTCAGCGGGAAGTCTGCTTCTCCCTCCCCCACTTCCCCTGCTTGTGTTCCCTCTCTCGCTGTCTCTCTCTCTGTCAAATAAATAAATAAAATCTTTAAATAAAAAAAGAATTGCTTTTGCTGCAAATTTTGGAAAGCTATATTTTCATTTTCATTTATTTATTCATTTTTTTATTTCTCCTTCAATTTCTTAATTGATCCATTGGTTGTCTGGTGGCATGTTGTTAAATCTCCACATATTTATAATTTTTCCAGTTTTTTGTGATTGATTTCCACTGTCATATCATTGTGGTCTGAAAAGATGCTTGATAGGGTTTCAGTCTTCTAAAATTTCTTGAGATTTGTTTTATAGCCAAATATATTATCTATCCTAGAGAATATTCCACATGCACTTGAGAAGAATGTGTGTTCTGCTGCTTTTCGGTAGAATGTTCTGCATATATCTAAATCCATCTGGTCTGATGTATTTTAAGGCTGATGTTTCCTTATTATTTCTGTATGGATGATCTATTCATTGATGTAAGTGGGATATTAAAAGCCCTTATTAACACTGGATTGCTGTTAATTTCTCTCTTTAAGTCTGTTAATATTGCTTTATACTTTCAGGTGCTCCTATGTTGGGTGCACAAATATTTGCAAATGTATCTTCTTGCTAGATTGAGCCCTTTATCATCATGTGATGCCCATCTTTTCCTTTTATTACAGTCTAAGTCTATTTTGTCTGATATAAGTGTAGCTACCCCAGCTTACTTTTGGTTTCCATTTGCATGAAACAACGTTTTCCATCTCTTCACTTTTAACCTGTATGTGTCGCTACATCTGAGGGGAGCCTCTTATAGGCAGCATATAGATGGGTCTTGCTTTTTTTTATCCTTTCAGCCACTCTATATCTTTTGATTGAAGAATTTAGTCCATTTATGGGGGGAGGGGTTGCCCTTTTCATCAAAACATTTATTAAATGAATAACCACACTCAGCCTGAGCTGTGTATGGGCTATTAAAGGCTTAAATCCTTAGCTAAAACCAGGAAAACTGCTGCCCCTTCTTCACCTTCACAGAGCAGTTACTGTTCATAGTTGGGCCAGCCTTATGGCCTGCGAAAGGGGTAAGTATCCCAGAGCAAGATTCTGCTGAACTGGAATGGAGCCAGGGATGAGGGCACTGAGCCAACCCTTCTAAGCAGTGATCTTGTGCTCTGAAGACAGATGGGGAACATGAAGGCTCTTTTCTGGCTAGGATGAGGCATGTAGGTGATGGAAAAGAAAGCCAGAGAGAGGCTGGGGAAAGGAGACAGGAATTGCTTTTTATTGACTTGGTAGTGCGTTCTGAAGTAGAGCCCCTTCAGGTTTAAGGGCATTTTTTCTGCTTCCTTTCTCCTTTCTGCAACTTCTCCTGCTGCCTAGCTGCCATGCCTGTAATCTAGCATCCATTTCCTCTGACAGCAATATAACTCATCTTGCAAACTTCTCCCTTTGGGCTTTTCTTTGAAGCTAGCCTTTCACTGGAGTGCAGGGCAGCCATCTGTGTAAGACCAGTTTGGGAACTCTATAAGGGGCCCTTAGCCAGAGGGATTGGCAGCCAGGCCCTGTCTGGGTGGAGAAAAACAGTCCGGTGAGGATTCAGCCCAGCTTCTGGTCCCCCAGTTCTCCCCAGACTGGCACTCACTGGAATTGTCACTGGCTGCCCACCTGAGCCACCACACTACTGTGCAGCCTCGGGACACCTAAAGCAACCATGCTGAAGCCACAGAGCCAGAAGTGGGCATCAGTCCATTTATGTTTAAAATAATTATAGATGGGTATCTACTGTCATTTTGTTATGTTTCCTGGCTGTTTTGTAGTTCTTCTCTGCTCCTTTTAACTCTTGCTCTCTTCCTTTATGGCTTAATGTCTTTCTTTGGTGTTATGTTTCCATTCCATTTTCATGATCTTTTGTATATCTACCATACATGTTTGTTCTGTGGTTTCCATGGGGCTTACATATATTAGCCTATACATATACCAGTGTATTTTAAGTTGATAGCAAGTTAAGTCTGAATGTACTCTAAAACTCTACATTTTTACTTCCCTTCCCACATTTTATGTTTTGGATGTCACATTTTACATCTTTACATTTTGTATATCCCTTAACTAACTGTTGTAGTTATACTTATTTTTACTACTTTTATCTTCTAACCTTCGTGCTAACTTTATAAGTGATTAGTCCACTACCCTTAATATATATATTTACCTTTACCAGAGAGATATTTACTTTCATATATTCTCTTGCTACCAATTGGCCTTTCTTTTCAGCTTAAAGTACCTTTAACGTGTCTTATAAGTCTAGTTTAGTACTGGTGAACTTGTTCAGTTTTTGCTTGTCAGGAAAACTTTCTCTCCTTCAATTCTAAATGATAATCTTCTCAGGTAGAATATTCTCAGTTGGAAGTTTTTTTGCTTTCAGCACTTTAAATATATCATGTGACTCCCTTCTGGCCTGCAAAGTTTCTGCTGAAAAACCTGGTAAGAGTTTTGGCGGTTGGGGGGGGGGGGTCCTTTGTACATAACAATACATAAAAAGCTGTTTTTCTCTTGCTGCTATTAAGATTCTCTTTAACTTTTGATGTTTTAATTATAATGTGTCTTGGTGTGAATCTCTTTGGGTTCATCTTATTTGGAACTCTCTGGGATTCCTAGATCTAAACGTCTGTTTCCTTCCCCAGATTAGTGAAGTTTTCAGCTAATATTTCTTCAAATAAGCTTTCTATCCCTTTCTCTCTCTTCTCCTTCTGGGAGACCTATTATGAGAACATTATTCACTTGATGTTGTCCCATAGCCCCCATAAGGTAACTCCACTTTTTTTTTTCTTGCTGTTCTGTTTGAGTCCCCGGGTCCCAGTCACTAATCCTTTCTTCTGGTTCATCTAGTCTGCTGTTGAACTTCTGTAGTGTGTCTTTCAGTTTAGTTATTACATTCTTCAGTTCCATGACTTCTGTTTGTACTTTCTAATGTTTTCCATCTCTTTCTTTAAGTTTTGTGTTTATCCATTCTTCTCCTGAGATCAGTAAGCATCTTTATGACCATTATTTTGAACTCTTTATCAGGTAAGTTACTTATCTGTTTCATGAAGGTTTTTTTCAGGGGTTTTATCTTCTTCTTTCATTTAGAACATATTCCTTTGTTTTCTTTCTTCCTTGACTTTCAGTGTCTGTTCCTATGTATTAGGCAAAACATCTATCTCTTCGGTCTTGAAGGAGTGGTCACAGAAAGACTGGGATATTTCAGTCTGCTATCTGTGTAGTGCTTTGTGGGTATTAGCCTGCCAAAAAGTCTGACTGGTTCAGTCCCATGGGTCCCAGAAACACAAGCCTCCCTGGACACCAGAGGCAGGTGTTCAAAGGGCATTCCTTCTATGGACTGCCATACTTGCCAGCTTTGGCAGGGCCAAGGAGGAGCACCAGGCCAAGGCAAAGCTGCCTACCAGCCTTCGCAGTGTGGGGCTGCAAGGGGCACTGGGCCAGGGGAAGCTGGCCCAACAGGTTTGGTGGGGCAGAGCCACGGAGGAGCACAAAGGCAGGGCAAACAACTTTTACAAGGTAGAGAGAGTGCAAAAATGGCACCTGCCAGTGCTGGTGCTAGCAAGGTGGAATAGTGCAGAAATAGTGCCCACCAGTGCCTCTAGCCACAGAGAGGGTTCCAACAGACACCTGTCCCTCTGACAGGCACTTTAAGCTTACCCAGTGAATCCCTCACATATGGCCTAGGCACCTCCAAACTGCTACTTTCGTGCTGGGTCCCAGGACAAGTAAGTCTGTGTGTGAATCCTTTAAGAGCAGAGTCCCAGTTTCCTACAACCCTTGGGTTTCCTTGATGTAAGCCCCATTGGTTTTCAAAGCCAATTTTGAGAGCTCATCTCTCTGGTACAGGTCCCAAGAGTTGGGGTTCCTGATGTGGGGCTCAAACTCCTCACTCCTCAGGGATCCACTCCATATTTGTTAGATCCCTCCCTCTTGTGAGTCACTGAGTCGGGAGTGGGGTTCTTGGTAAGACCATGACTCTGCCTCTCCCACCTATCTCGAGGTGGCCTTGGATCATCTGTTTTGGAGGAGTTGTTCAGCTAGTCCTCAGGTCTTTTTCAGAGACAGTTGTTCCATAGGTATCTGTAGATTTGGTGTGTCCTTGGTAGAGTGAGTAGGGTCTTCCTGTGCCACCATCTTGAACCACCTCTCTGTTCTTTTTTAAATCCTCCTTTCTCTTTCCCACTTTGATTTTCCCTTTCTTCACTAACATTTGTTATACTCCACTAATAATGGATACAGGCTATGCTGAATCCCTATGTTAAAAAGTTCAAAATTTTCAGAAACAGCTAAACATTTTCCAAAATAAGGTCTGTTATTATCTCCCTTTTTTTTATAAATGGAGTTTCTCACATAGACTTCTCTAGGGGCACCTGGGTGGCTCAGTCGGTTGAGGGTCTGCTCATGATCCCAGCGTCCTGGGATCAAGCCCCACATCAGGCTCTGTGCTCAGCGGGAAGCCTGCTTCTCCCTCTCCCTCTGCCTGCCTATGTGACTACTTGTGATCTCTCTCTCTCTCTCAAATAAATAAATAAAATCTCTTAAAAAAAAAAAAAAAATAGACTTCTCTATGCTCATAAGAACACCCTGAACAAATTTTACATTTTTCTAGGTGATTAATGATTATGGCAACATGCTACAAATATAGCTATGTACAGGAAAGAGATCTGATCGTATTCACAGCAGTAGACTTGAAAACTTCTAAGTCACCTATGAGTTATGTTCATTGCCTCTCCATAAAGAAGAAGTGATGAATAAGTACCTACAAATGCTGCTAAACAATGTTAAGTAGTTTCCCTTTCTAGTAAACTGGTGTCTTCTTTTCTCAACTATCACTCAGAGAATCTTTTCTTTTTTTTTTTTTTAAGTTTTTTAAGTGAACTCTACCCCCAATATAGGCTCGAACTCACAATGCCAAGATCAAGAATCTCATGTTCTACCAATTAAGTCAGCCAAGCACCTTGAATCTTTTCTTTCTGAAGTAGAATCTTTCAGAAAAGAAGATCCAAAAAGCCAAATAGCTGTTACTGCATCTTACTTATATTTTGATTAATTATATATGTGCAAAAGCACACTGTTCCCACTCTTAAAGAGAAAATATTCGAGTTTTCTTTCTCTCTTAAGAAAAATACACATTCCTTATTATTTTCCTTTACACAATCAAAAAATCCTCAACCTAAATGAGTTCACATTTTTTTTTTCAGTGAAGCTTGATAGGTAGGCAGCAGCTCCCCATTCTTTCTCTACAAGATTTTACTGAGCTAACCTTCAATAGGGTAACTGTGATCTAAGATGATGAAACCAGAGTACTTGCCTTTCCAGTCTTCTCCATGCTTCTGTAACTAGCGCTGCAACCAGGTCATGGGCCTCAGTGGCACACCTCAATAAAATCAAGAGAAAATCATTTTCCATACATAAACACTTTTAAATTATTAAAAACAATTATGCAAGTAAGAATTATAATGCAAAAGTGAACTTCAAGTTATCGTACTCTTACACAGTCCTTATTTCTGGTCCATTCCCTTTTCAGTATTCTGTTTCCTTGATACAATATAATAAACATCTACATTTTATCCCATGCCTCTCTCATTCTTTTATCTGTTCAATGCCTTCCACTGAACAATGAAAATGTTTAATGATACATATTATAAGTACACATAATATATATTAATTTGCTCTGATTACAAAAATATTTTTATAGGAGAGAGTTTGTAAAATAAAGAAAAACTTGAACAGGGTACTAAAAATCATTTATAGGTATCTGTACTAATAAATAACCACCATCATTAGTTTGGAACATTTCATTCCAGTTATCTTTTCTACACACATATGAAATACACATATTTCTTTTACACTTTTATATTCTGCCTTTTTCAATAAGTTAACATTATATTATGGACATTTGCCCAAGACATATTGTTCACAACAATTTTTAAACATTGTACACTATTCCCTTACGTGAATATAATATCATTTAAACACACAACTACTTTTAGAATTTTAGTTTTTCAATATTATAAAAATTGTTGAGATGAATATCAACATACAATAACCTTTATATGTATCGCCGATTACTTTCTTAGGATAAATCCTAGAAGCAAAATTATTGGATCCAGGGTATTTTTATAGTTTTTGATATATATTGTACCACCAGAGCACATAAGAGTCCCTCTTCCAGTATATCTTCATTAACAATGAATACTTTCTATATAACTAAAACACATACACTGTATTTTGTATGTATAAAAATCTCTTTTTAACCAATTTCAACATCTTTATATTGTTAAGGCTATATTAGTTTGTCTCCTAAAAATCAAAGACTTTCAGGTTGAGCCATGAAGCAAAATTGAACTACACGTTGTTTTTAAAACATGAAAACAAAATTATATTTTATTCTTGAAATCTTTCCATTATTAAAATATGACTTAGAAGGGAAACATAGAAATATAGTTTTTAGACAAATCATCACCAAGCAGCATTTCTCCATCTGCCTAACAGAAATGAGTCTGATGAGGTATTTAACACAATGTTTTGGTAAGCTGGAACCTGACCTTGCATAGATATTTATAATATATATTAACATATTAAAGGCTCTGAAGAGTCCTGCAAAAAAGACTTGTTTAATTTTGTCTTATTCATCATTTTCCAAGTTAACACGACCACTGAGAAAGCAAATGTATACTGATATACAGGCTGGATAATCATGTGAGAAAACTGCTGTTTTTCCATCAATGAGACGAAGAAACAGACGTATTGCAACTTTTGTGTGTTATTTTTCTCTTATATATCTGCTAGATACTTTATTCAGAAAATCCAGTTCTTCTGCAGGCTGGATTCCCTTGCAAACAACGTAAAATTTCTTTTTTTTTTTTTAATGTTTTCCCAGCTTTACTAAATTATGATTAACAAATAAAAATTGTATATATTTAGGTTGCACAACAGGATATTTGATATACATATACAATGAATATCTTCTAAACATCTTAAAAATATTAGATGATCAGGAAAACTATTTACAGAAAAAAACCGCAGTTTTTCATTTCAAAGAGATTTTTAGAAAATTAAGATATAAAAATAAACTACAATCATTTCTATAAAATCTAAAAGTACGTTACTTACTGTTGTGTGATGTACAAGACATTCACCAGGGTATCATCATTCATGAATTCCATTTGACTTGTAGCTAAATTATGAAGAGTAAGAAATTGGGGATGCTCTCTGATACATTCAACATTTTTTAAAAAGCTGGTCTTCTGCTTTTGAAACTGCCAAAGTATATTAAATGCACATTCCACTTGCTTTTCTGAAAGTATGGCTTTGTTTTTTTCAATAAGATCAAATACTTGCTCTTCATCTGTACACGTAATCATCTGGCTAATTAGTGGTTTACAGCTGCAGGTTCGAAACTGAAACACTCTCCAGGAGAATGGACAAATAGCTCTTAGGCGAAGCATATTTACAAACAATGAGTCTAAAAGAAAGGTAATTTTTCATTTACATCACAAATTTTCTTAGGTAATGAAAACCATTTGCAACTAGTAGTCAGGTGCAATATGCTGATAAAAAGGTAACTATTTTTCCTTCACGTATTTTGCTTCCATTTTAACTCCAAATCCCATTCATTCCAACATGCAGCTTCTGTAAAAGGATTGGTTTAACATGGTTATGCTAATATTATTAATAACAAATGAGTTCCAAAATTCAAATTAAAGTAACAAGCTTTTTCTGCATTAACTAGAGACTTTGTTCTTTTTTTTTTTAAGATTTCATTTATTTCAGAGAGAGTACACAAGCAGAGGTGGGTGGGGGGTAGACAAGCCGAGGAAGAGGGAGAAGCAGACTCCCCACTGAGCAGGGAGCCTGATGTGGGGCTCGATCTCAGGACCCTGAGATCATGACCCGAGCCAAAGGCAGATGCTCAACCAACTGAGCCACCCAGGCGCCCCACTAGAGACTTTGTTCTTAGTCTGAAGCAAACAGCAGGATTTGGTCCGAAACTAAGTATCCAGGAAAAGGGACTTCTTTCTGCACTCCATTTAAAAAATGTTTGTTGGGCGCCTGGGTGGCTCAGTTGGTTAAGCGACTGCCTTCGGCTCAGGTCATGATCCCAGGGTCCTGGGATCGAGTCCCACATCAGGCTCCCTGCTCCGCGGGGAGCCTGCTTCTCCCTCTCCCACTCCCCTGCTTGTGTTCCCTCTCTCGCTGTGTCTCTCTCTGTCAAATAAATAAATAAAATCTTTAAAAAAAATAAAAAAATAAAAAATGTTTGTTAAATCTGACATATATGTAGCTTTCAAATTTGATCACAAAAGCAGAAGGGAAAAAAATCTTAAACTCAGAACCATCTTTTTAAACAAATGAGTCAAACTATTTGCAATAAATAAATATATCACCTTTAACACTTTTACAAGGAACAGCCATTAATTCAGAGCCATACATTTTTTTTTTAAGGTTTTATTTATTTATTTGACAGAGAGAGACACAGCAAGCGAGGGAACACAGCAGGGGGAGTGGGAGAGGGAGAAGCAGGCTCTCTGCGGAGCAGGGAGCCTGATGCGGGGCTCGATCCCAGGACCCTGGGATCATGACCTGAGCTGAAGGCAGACGCTTAACGACTGAGCCACCCAGGCACCCCAAGAGCCATACATTTTTTTAAAAACGTTTTTTCAGGTGGTTCAGTCAGTTAAACATCTGCCTTCGACTTGGGTCATGATCCCAGAGTCCTGGGATGAAGCCCATGTCTGGCTCCCTGCTCAGTGGAGAGCTTGCTTCTCCCTCTCCCTCTGCCCCCCCACCCAACTCATGCTCTCTCTTGTTCTATGTCAAATAAATAAATAAAATCTTTTATAAAATAAGTTAACAAATAATTTTTTTCAGGGGCACCTGGGTGACTCAGTTGGTTAAGCGACCGACTCTCGGTTTCTGTTCAGGTCATGATCTCAGGGTGGTAGGATCCAGCCCAGGACCAGGCTCTGCCCTTAGCACCCAGTCAGCCTGAGATTCTTTCCCTCTCCCTGCCCCTCTGCTTCCCCCTCCGCTTGCACGTGTGCACTCTCCCTCTCTCTCTAAAATAAATAAGTAAAATGTTTTTTTAAAAATTTTTTCAGAAGAATAGTTTCTGGTATATTTACTTTCAGGATAATTTCTTGCCCCTTTCTTCTGGTACTCTAAAAGAACTCAAATGGTTTGGTCACTATTGACCTTAGATCAGTTTAAACCAATAAGCAAGATGATTAAAGCTCCAATCAGGACATATAAAGAAATCAAGAAATGTATCAAGACATGATGAAGCAATTTAAGAACCGAAGATAATTATGAAAAAGGATAATTTGTTTTAAAAATATATTATAAATGTTTATATTTCTAATTCAGAAACAACAGAAAAGCTGGGACTAAAATCATAGCATCTAACACTTCTGAAACATTTCACAAAGGACTTCTAAAATATATTATTCCATTAAATTCTCTCAACTAACCTATCAGGTAGATATTATCATTTGCATTTTACAGATAAGAAAAGCTATTTTCAAAAAGGTTAAAAAACTATTCTAGTACTTGTGAAGCTGAGACAATCACCCAGTTACTTCAATTCTTTCAACTTGTAACACCTTACATCAACAAAACCAACACTAAAAGATTGCCTCAGACTCCTCTCTACAGCTATGCTAAGCTGTCTGTTCACAAGAAAGAAAAAAAACAGTATTGGTACTTTGTGGCTATCAGTACAGCATGCTGACCAAAGCCAACCTGGGTCACACACATATACAAAAACCCTGTACACAGCAAGGATATCTTCAAGATTCTCCTATCTACCCACAATAGAAAATGGACGCAGGGGCGCCTGGGTGGCTCAGTCGTTAGGCGTCTGCCTTCGGCTCGGGTCATGATTCTGGGGTCCTGGGATCCAGCCCCGCATCGGGCTCCCTGCTCGGCGGGAAGCCTGCTTCTCCCTCTCCCACTCCCCTTGCTTGTGTTCCCTCTCTGGCTGTCTTTCTCTCTGTCAAATAAATAAAACTTAAAAAAAAAAAAAAAAAAAAGAAAAGAAAATGGAAGCAGCTCAATGGCTAGAATACCAACACGTCAAGTCCCCAGTTCTGCCCCCAGATAAATGACCTTGGGGAAGGCATTTAACCAAAGGAGGGGCCTTGGGACTATGAGTGCAGGGTAAACAGTGAAAGCCTGTATAAATGACAAGCATTCTCCACGCTGGGCGCACAGTAAGCCCTGAACCAATGAAAGTGATCTCCCGCGTCCCCTCTAGCAGTGGGCTCAGCCCTGCCCTCCTCCAAGCACTGGAAAAATCCAATACCCGGAAGGAGGTTCTCAGCTAAACCCTGCATCTCGGGACCGAAAACACGCTGGGTGATAGAAAACCTGCCGCCGCTGCCCGGCCCTGACTTGCAGGTTAAGCTCTTCCCTCAACAAGCTCCAACTTTTCTGGAGGATTCCAGGTAACGCTCGTCACGATAGCTCATAAGTCAGGGCTATTTCTGGTCCCCAACAAGTGACGTAACAGGCTCGGTTGTGGCGTTCCCTCCCGTCCACCCACATCACATAGTTTGCAGCCTTTCCTCGAGAGACATCACCTATCTTCTGACGATCCAGTCCCCAAACCGGGAAAAAGTGCCGGGACAGCAGAGCGTGCTCAGCGGAAGGCACGTACTACATGCCCCAGAGGACGCAGCGGCGAGGCCAACGGAATGGGCGTCGCTTACGCATTCGCGGGGAATTCTGGGCATTGTAGTTCCACGTTGAGAGACTCTGGGACAACACGTTTTAAACTGTTGAAGTTACAGGTGCTTTAGGTCATTGTTTCCCAATCATCTGAGGTTTTCTCCCAGTCCATGGAAGACTGATTATTTTAATAATATATAATAAAAAATGGGACGCCTGGGTGGCTCAGTTAGTTAAGCGTCTGCCTTTGGCTCAGTTCATAATCCCAGGGTCCTGGGATCAAGTCCCACTTCAGGCTCCTTGCTCAGCAGGGAGCTTGCTTCTCCCTCTGCCTGCTGTTCTCCCTGCTTGTGCTCTCTCTCTCTTTCTCTCTCTCTCTCTCTCTGACAAATAAATAAATAAAATCTTTAAAATATATGTATAATAAAAAATGAATATTTAGAAAATAGAGATTTGAAAAGGTAAACAGGGAAAACACACAGGTGGATTTTTGTTTCTTACAATATTCAACATATATGAAATAACTGTCAAATGGCTATAAGAGTAAACTCTTACTCTCAGTATCAGCCCTTGTGTCACAGTGAGGCCAGTCTTTGGAACCGTACTTTTTTTTTAACAGCTTTATTGAAAAATAATTTACACACCAAGCAATTTACCCATTTACAGTGTACAATTTAATGTTTTTCCTAATTTAGCGCTGTGGAGCATTACCACAATTCATTTTAAAATATTTTCATTAAGTCCAAAAAGAAACCAGCTAACCAATAGCAGTCACTTCCCATCCCCCACCTCCAACACCATAGACAACCACTAATGGCAGAGCACATTTTGAGTTGCACTGATTTAGATTGTTTGGAAACAGATCAACTGATAACAGATTTGAAGATTGAGGTTGACCTTAATGCACAGAATAGATAGAGTTTCAGAACAAACATCAGAAAAAGCATAGGGATGAAACTGGGCATAACCTGTGTCAATACCCTTCAGTCAAAGACCTGTAGTTAAAGTTGGGATTACTGACCAGTTGCAATGAAGCAGAACACACCCCAAGGAGTGTCAAATTAAGAAGGTGTTAGAAAGAACTTATTATGGTATTCAGCCTTGTGTTAAGTGATTTGGGGGAGGCTAAGGGAGCTTTTCTCTGGACTGGATGCTGTGAGGAAGCAGGGATAATTCCATTATTGGGTAACTTAATAAACTTTGTCTATAGGGCAGGAGGAATGAAGTGAGGTTACAGCTGTATTTGATAAAGAGGGAGCAGTCACTCATAAAAGCCAGGACAGGTAGATGTTTGGTCATTTTTTGTGATTTGGACAATGTTCTTGTTTTGGTCTCAGTTCTGTATGATTATGGAATGGTCTTGTCTGTGTCTTGTTCCATCATAGTCAGATAGTGGCCTTGTCTCATGTTGGTGTTCTGCAATTGTTCAACAGAATACCAACGCTGAGCTATGAGTGCCAGACCAGCTCCTGGCAACAATAAGGCCTAAATGATAGTGTCAGGACTATCTAGAAGAGACTAACTATAGTTTCTTCACTGTTGGGACCTGTTCATATCCTTCTCACCAGTTTGCAAAATTGTAAGGAGACTGGCCTAAGAAACGAATACCAGAAGCTTGCCTTCCTTTGGAATCTTGTTTATGTACGGAAAGGAAACCCTTTTGTTTAGTCACTGTTAGCAACTTTTTTCTTTACTTGCAGTCTAGGGCATTCATAAGATATATATTTATGTATAAATCACACCTGAGAACAAAATTAAGGTAATAATTTAAGTCCATAGCTATAAAATTGTATTCTAGCTGAAGCATCTTTTACAAGAGCTAACAAGTGGGTAACAAAGTATGGCTCTTAATTTCCTCCTAGCAAATGTCAATGCCCTTCAGCCAAAAATCACAAGAAGCCTGCAGTTGAGGTTTATTACTTGTTGCAGCTAAGGAAAATGCACACTGCAGGGAATCATTTAGCTGCTCAGTAAAAGAGTACTAGAAAGAAACTATTATAGGATTTGGGCTTTGACTGGGTAATTTTGGGGAAGGTCTAAGGAAGAAAATGTTTGCTCTATCTTGGGTGCTCTAAGGAAGCAGGGCAATTCTATGATTGGGCATCTAATACATCTAAGTATAAGAAAAGCAGACTAACGGGGGAATAAAGCTGAAATTGGTAAAGAAGTAGCATTCACTCATTTAATGAGAGGTGTATCTTTGGTATTTTGTGTGGCACAGTGACCTTGTCTGATGTCAATGTTCTGTGAGATTGTTTATGTCCAACAGGAGGACAATATGCTTTAAGCCCTGCCAGAATAGTTTGAAATAACATTGAGTCTTTTTTTTTTTTTAAGATTTTATTTATTTATTTGACAGAGAGATAGAGAGAGAACAAGTAGGCAGAGAGGCAGGCAGAGGGAGAGGGAGAAGCAGGCTCCCCGCCGAGCAGGGAGCCCGACACGGGGCTCGATCCCAGGACCCCGGGATCATGACCTGAGCCGAAGGCAGCCACTTAACCAACTGAGCCACCCAGGCACCCCGAAATAACATTGAGTCTTAACAATGAGCATTAGGCCAGTTTCTCCAACATCAGAGACTGTTTTCTTCCCCCTCACAAATTAATTTGAATGTTTTTCTCCTGGAGTAATTCTGCCAGTAAAAATGTGTTTGTTGTATATAACACCAACAGCACAGGCAAGAAGAGAAAAAACTAAGTAAATTGGACTTCATCAAAATTTATTTTTTTTAAAGATTTTATTTATTTATTTGTCAGAGAGAGAGAGAGCACAAGCAAGGGGGAGTGGGAGAGGGAGAAGCAGGCTCCCCGCTGAGCAAGGAGCCTGATGCGGGACTCCATCCCAGGTCCCTGGGATCATGACCTGAGCCAAAGGCAGACACTTAACTGAATGAGCCACCCAGGCATCCTTGACTTCATCAAAATTTAAAACTTTCATTCATCAAAGAACACTGTTAATAGAGTGAAAAGGCAACCCACAGAATGGGAGAAAATATTTGCAAATGATATATCTGATAGATTAATATCCAGAAAATATGAAGAACTCATACAAATCAGTGACAAAAATTTTTTTCAATGGGCAAAGGACTTGAACAGACATTTCTCCATGGTCACAGGCACATGAAAAAATGTTCAACATCACTTATCATTAGGGAAATGCAAATCAAAGTACAATGAGAGACCACTTCACACCCAATAGGATGGCTATTACTAAAAAAATCAGAAAACAACAAGTGTTGGGAAGGATGTGGAGAAACTGGAACCCTTGTGTATTACTGGTGGGAATGTAAAAAGGTGCAGCTGCTGTGGGGAAAACAGTATGGTGGTTCCTCAAAAAATTAAACAGAATTATCATGTAATCTAGTGATTTTATTTCTGAATACTCAAAAGAATTAAAAGCAGGAACTTGAGCAAATATTTAAACAGCAATGTTCGTAGCAGCATTATGTACAATAGCTAAAATGTAGAAGCAACCCAAGTGTCCATTGACAGATAAATGGTTAAAGAAAATGTCATATATACATATAGTGGGATTTTATTCAGCCTTAAAAAGAAAGGAAATTCTGACACATGCTACAACATGGATGAACCTTGAAGACACTTTGCTAAATGAAATAAGCCAGACACAGAAGAACAAATATTGTATGATTCCATTCATATGAGGTACCTAGAGTAGTCAAATCCATAGAAACAAAAAGTAGAATAGCAGTTAGTAGGAGATGTGGGGAAAAGGTAATGGAGAGTTGTTCAGTGGGTATAAAGCTACAGTTTTGCAAGACAAAAAGTTCTAAAGATTGATTTCACAAAGTGACTATACTTAATGCTACTGAACAATACACTTAAAAATGGCTAAGATTGGGGCACCTGGGTGGATCAGTCAGTTAAGCCTCTGGTCATGATCTCAGAGTCCAGGTCATGATCCTGGAGTCCAGGTCACCCGTCAGGCTCCCTGTTCGGTGGGGAGTCTGCTTCTCCCTCTGCTCTCCCCCCCCCCCCCGCACTGTGCTCACTCTCTCTCAAATAAATAAATAAAGTCTTTTTAAAAAATATTTTATTTATTTATTTGACAGAGAGAGAGAGCAAGAGAGGGGACACAAGCAGGGGGAGTGGGAGAGGGAGAAGCAGGCTTCCCGCTGAGCAGAGAGCCCGATGCGGGGCTCGTTCCAAGGACCCTGGGATCATGACCTGAGCCGAAGACAGACGCTTAATGACTGAGCCACCCAGGCGCCCCTAAGTAAAATCTTTTTAAAAAACAGCTAAGATTGTGTATTTTACTACAATTAAAAAAAAAAGGTATTCAATTAAAAAGAAAAGGGCAACCTCACTGGCAATAAGGAAATTACAAAATAAGATGATAAGATTCCTTCATCCATTAAATTGGCAAAAACTAAAAAAAATTGGAAACCTTCATGAAGGAAAAGAGCCATTTTTATACAATCTTAAAGTGCCTCAACCTTTCAGGATACTAATCGGGTACTATATGTCACATTGAAAAGTGTACATATTCTGAGATGCATTAATCTCACTTCTGGCTATCTTTCCTGCAGATTTATAAGCATCAATACATAAGGATATATGTAAAAGATGTTTATTACAGTAATTTTTGTATTAACCAAAACTTGAAACAACTGAAATGTCCAAGAGAAGAATGGCTGGATAGGGGTGCCTGGATGGCTCAGTTGGTTAAGCAGCTGCCTTCGGCTCAGGTCATGATCCCAGGGTCCTGGGATCAAACCCCGCATCGGGCTCCCTGCTCATCGGAGAGCCTGCTTCTCCCTCTCCCTCTGCCTGCCACTCTGCCCACTTGTGCTCTCTATCTCTCTGTCAAATAAATAAATAAAATCTTTAAAAAAAAAAAAAAAGAAGAATGGCTGGATATATTGTAGTATATCCATACTATGGAATGGTATATAGATATCAAAAAATGCTCATAATATATTTTTATGCAAACAAAAGCATTTTAAGAGTAATATGTGTGATGGGATCTCATTTTTGTTGAAGGAAGGGAAAGTTTTAAGTGTTAGTACAGGAATAGAAAAGAATATTATTGGGTATCTCAAGGGAAAGGAATTAGAAAAAGGGGCAATTATTTTTAAACCTCTATGGAATGTTCAGAATTTTACAATACCTTATATTATTGTAAAATATATGTGACAACAAGCATGTATTTTTGAAAAGTTTAACATTTTTGATGATATGATTGGTGATATAGAAGAAAATAAGAACAAACAATAATTTGTCATTTTCTGTGGGTAGAAACGAAATTTTTCATTCTTCTAAAAAAAGGTAAGTTGGAGTGGGCTCAGTCAGTGGAGACTGTGACTCTTTTTTTTTTTTTTTAAGATTTTATTTATTTATTTGAGAGAGAGTGAGAGACCACACAAGCAGGGGGAGAGGCAGAGGGAGAGGAAAAGGGAGAAGGAGGCTCCCCGCTGAGCAGGGAGACTGATGCAGGACTTGATCCAAGGACCCCAGGATCATGACCTGAGCCAAAGACAGATGCCCAACCCGACTGAGCCACCCAGGTACCCTGAGACTGTGACTCTTGATCTCAGGGTTCAAGCCCCATGTTGGGTATAGACATTACTTAAACATAAAATGTTTAAAAAAAATAAAAGGCAGACGCTTAACGACTGAGCCACTCAGGCGCCCCAGTAAAAATACTTTTTAAAAAAATCTCTAAAAATAATAAAATAATGGTAAGTTAATTGTAGTAGCCCAGCCCAGCAACTTCCCCTCTTTTGGTATCAGACTCCATTTTTCACACTACAAAGACTGAAATGACCTAGGCTAGGCCAAATCTAGTACTTCAGGCCCATAGCCTACTAGATGGGTAATGCTATCTGCTGTGATAAATAAAGCCAAACGTCAGTGGTTTACCTAACATAATTTGATTTTTTTTTTAATTCTATTAGCTAACATATAGTACATCATTAGTTTCAAATGTAGCATTCAATAACTCATCGTTGCATATAACACCCAGTGCTCATCAGGTTACATGCCCTCCTTAATGCCCATCACCCAATATCCCCATCCTCCCACCCACCTCCCCTCCAGCAACGCTCAGTTTGTTTCCTATAGTTAAGAGTCTCTCATGGTGGAGCACCTGGGTGGCTCAGTCGTTAAGTGTCTGCCTTCGGCTCAGGTCATGATCCCAGGGTCCTGGGATTGAGGCCCGCATCGGGCTCCCTGCTCAGCGGGAAGCCTGGTTCTCCCTCTCCTACTCCCCCTGCTTGTGTTCCCTCTCTCGCTGTGTCCCTCTCTGTCAAATAAATAAATAAAATCTTCAAAAAAAAAAAAAAGTCTCTCATGGTTTTTCTCCCTCTCTGATGACTTCCCATTCAGTTTTCCCTCCCTTTCCCTATGGTCCTCTGTGCTATTTCTTATATTCCACATGAGTGAAACCATATGATAACTGTCTTTCTCTGATTGACTTATTTAGCTCAGCATAATACCCTCCAGGTCCATCCATGTCGACATAAATGGTAAGTATTCATCCTTTCTGACTAATATCCCATGTATATATACCATATCTTCTTTATCCATTCATCTGTTGATGGACATCTTGCCTCTTTCCACAATTTGGCTATTGTGGACATTGCTGCTATAAACATTGTGGTGCAGGTACCCTTTAGGATCAACATAATTTGATTTCTTGATCATATCACATTCCAGTGTGGATATCCCTAGTCAGTGGAGGAATTTTCATTATATGGAGATTCAGGAAACTATACTTCTTTTATAATCTCCCAGGGCCTTAAAACTCTCTGGATCCAACTAACAAAAATAGGAAGAAAGGACAGAGAGAAGACATAGCACTTTGTAAACATCTTGGCCTGGATGTAATATACATAATTTTCACTTATTTTCCACTGATGAAAAGTATTCACCTATCCTCACTTAGATGCAAAGGGACAGCTAAAGAAAAAAAAAAATGTAGGCAGGTCAGACACTTCCCAGCAACACCCCTCACTATGTAAGTGGGAGTACAAATTTTGGGGCTGTCACTACAGTGCTACTCAAACACTTCTCTGGAGTTTTATAATTGGAGCTGGCAGCGACTTAGATTATTAAAATGTGAAGTAACCTCTTCAGTCTAGAGAATGTAGCCAAAAAACAGGCAAGCCAAGTTAGACAAGAGGCAAGTTCCCTGATATTCAATCTATTCTTTCTTCTCTGTATTAGTTATCCATTGCTATCGTAATAAATCTTCCCAAGACATAGTGACCTAAAACAACATTTATCATCCCACAATTTCTGTGGGTCAGAAGTTCAGAAGTAGTTTAGCTGAGCGGTTCTGGCTCACAGTTTCTTATGTGACTGAAGTCAGATATCAACAAGGACTATAGTCATCTGAAGCCTTAACGAGGTTGGAGGATTGCTTCCAAACGGCTCACTCACATGGCTTTTGACAGGAGGACTCAGTTCCTTTCTGACTTTTGCCAAAAAGCCTTTCTTGTCACATGGGCTTCTCCATAGTTTGCTTAAGCATCTTCTTGACATGGCAGTTGATTTTCCCTTGAATGAGTGATCCAAGAGATACAGCGAGGAGGAAATCAAAATGCCTATTATGACCTAGTCTCCAAAATCGCACTGTCACTCTGCCTTTTACTATTCATTAAAAGAAAGTCACATTAGAGAATTTATAGACATTTTAAAGTCACCACACTGTGCAACAGTTTTGTTTCATGAAGCAATACATTCCTAATTTTACCTAAACTAGCTCAAGCTGGGTTTATTTGCAAATGAGAGCTCTCACCAATACTGGAATCACAAGGTATATACAATAAGAATATTGTACAACCACTTCAGAAAATTCTTTGGATCTACCAAAACTGATCCTACCCATATCCTAAAATCTAGCAATTCCATTCCTAGGTATATCTCCAACATATAAGTGAAATATATGTTCTCTAATATACCCGATACAAGAATGTTCACAGAAGCTTTATTCAATAAGAGCTAAAACTCAAAAACAAATATCCATCTAAAGTAGAACAGATAAATAAATTGTGCAATACCCATTGTGATGGTTAATTTTGTGTCAACCTGACTGGGCCAAGGGCTACCTAGATTAAACATTTATTTATGGGTGTTTCTGTTAGGATGTTTCCGGGTGAGATTAGCATTTGAATTGGTGTGCCGCTGCTCTCGGGCAGTACAGGCAATGCCTTAAGGTGGGGTGGGGATATGGAGGGGGATTGTCCTTTCAGTTTTACTGCTATTAAAATTGGTCGAGACCCTTACATATATCACATGCCCAACTGTTGCTGATAATTTACCTACCCTAAATGAGTGAAAAATATTTCTATACAATAACAAAATCTAAGTTCCTTTAGCTAGTTCCTTTAAAACTCATTTACCCCACGTTCCGTGTCCCCACAAGGATTGTCGTCAGCCCGCCTCCTTCCAAATACAGAGGCATTTATTTTTTAACCCAATCTAGGGATGCTTGCCTCTTAAAATAATTAAAACACAATATATGTCCTATTTTCCCTAGAGAGCCCTGGATTTGGAGTCAAAGATTTGCTTTGGTATTTAGGAACAGTGTATTTAGCGGGGGGAGGAGGCACTTAACCTTCCTGAGCCTCGATTTCCTTATCTGTAAAACAAGCATCAATAACCTATATCATGGTGTTGCTGTGAGAATTTTAAAGGAGAGAGAGCCTCAACGCCTAATGTAATTTCCTCTTTCCCTCAACTAGCACTTTGTTCGTTTCTGTTTTTTAAAACTTGTGTCACAGCGTTAACTGGAAGCTTAACTGGAAGCTCCTTAAACGTAGGGCTTCCTTCCCAATACTCTGGCAGAGGATGAATACATGTTTACTGGATGAAGCACTTCATTTCACTAAGAATATGGCATTTTGACGGTTACAAACGTTCCCAATCAACTCACACCAGAAGCATTTACTACCTATGAACTAGGTATTTAACAGGTACCAATATCCTAGAACTCCAGGGAGGGCTTAGGTGACGCAAGCAAAAGCACACCACCAGGAGATGCGGTCAACCGGTGACGTACTTCCTGCGCGACGATTTCCCTCCACGCCGGGACTGGCTTGTGGGGGAGGGAGGCGGTTAGTGGGCTTTAGCGCCTTTTCTGGCGGCGGTAGATTTGAAGCGCTTTAAAGGACCGGACCCCGAGAAGTGAAGACTACAGGAGCAGGTAGGTGGCGCGAAGCCCGTGTTGTTTCGGTGGCGTCCTTTGCAGCAATCCGGGGGTACGAGAGCGGGAAGAGCCCGAGGAGAGGGGCGGAGTCGACGCGTTAGGCCCGGCGGAGCCAACCGTCTTCGCCTCGAGGTATCTGGGCTGCCTGGTCCCTGAACAAGCCCCTCAAGGACCTTGGCTCTGGCTTTGCAGCTGTTGCAGCTGGAGCGGGCCTCCAGCCGTGCCTCCCGGGCCTGGGAAATGGTCCTCCCCCTGCCAGCCCCCGCCCTCTCACTTGGGCGCACACCTCCCTCCCTGACGCATTTTGCCGCACAAGCTGTAATATGGCGGCAGCAGCGGCGGCCTGAACTCTAGGGAACGAGGGTGATTTTTGATGCTTCAAAATCGTAAGACTAATCGCTAATGCGGGGTAGGTGGGAGAATTGGTGGGGAAGGAGTAACCTGATGTCCTGTCAGGTTAGGGTTGGAGACTTGCGGGCGAGGAGCCTGGATCACAGGGGTTAAGATTAGACTGAAAACAGGCTTTCCTCCTACTCCGATCTTTTCCTCTCACAGACAGCGGCTATCGTACATAGTTAAGTGATACAGGCCTTTTGATTAAAACAAATCCAGGCTCTTCCCTTTACATCCCAGGGCTGTCTCGAAGTTCACCCACGTTTCCGAGGAGCTGTGAGCAGCGCAGGCCTTTTAGGAGAAGATAATTACTCTTCAGGAGGAAGGCGATGGCTTCAGAGCTCCATATGCCTTGGGGGAAGTGTGCGAATTTGGCTCATCTTTAGTCTTTTAAGGAGCTAAGTTGGGGTCTGCGGGATTGGAGAACTAGTCATTTTGGAAATGTTATAAAAGCACCATTTTGTCCGTTGATTTAATTTATTCCTACAGCAGTACTTTGTTCAGGACCAAGCTTTTGCAGTAGTGATGACAAATACGTCCAAGAAACAAATGTTCTGGACTTTTGGGAGTCCGTTAACTTTTAGTAGCTAAAACCAAATGGAGGGGAAAGCATGTGTGCGTGTGTCGGTATAAAAAAAAAAAAAAGCCAGTAATTTGCCGGTTCGTAAAAATGGGTGAGGAGGTGTATGAACATTTTCGCAATAGTGCCGTAAAATCCAGAAGAGGCACGGATATCTAGAATGGCTGCTTCTCATCATATTTTTTAAGTATCCGAAAATTTACCCGTTTTAGCATTTCCCCCTTTTTTTATTTTAACCGTTTTAGATAGGATTATTTCTATAATAAATCACTTCTCTCTTAATTAGAGTTCATTTTACGTCGTTTAAGGTTTATTATTCAGGATTATAGGTGCCCTGAAATCACAATGGGTCTTGTGGTAGGATTCTGTGCTTTTTTTTTTTTTTTTTTGAATTGTGTTTACTTTTAAGGTTTTTGTCTTTGCAGGCTGTTGTCAGGGTTGCCTTCCCCTGCTTTCAGCAGTGTACAAGTATGCAAACTTCCTAGTTTAGAAAATTTGGATTTGTTTCTGGCTCAACCATCTTTCTGAACCTCAGTTTCTTCATCTATAAAATATTTTGATTTCAGGCTATCATCAGCCCTGGGCTTCAGAAATAAATAATCAGGTTTGTTAAAAATTCTGTGTAAAATTGATTTTCAGTAAGAAGTCAGTGGTTCTCCTAAAGAACATACATTACATTTATTGTGACTTATTAAAGGCCTTTCATTTTTGGTTCTTATTATTGTGGCCTTGCAGTTATCAGTGGCCTCTGAGTAAAGTTTTTGTCCTTTAGATATTTTGCATATTTTAAATTAGGTTTTCTGTTAGGCAACATCCATTGTGCATGCAAAGGAAAATTGGTAGCCATTCATAATAGTATGAACTAGTCATCAATAGTATGAACCATTAGCAATTAATTCTTCCAGTGTTGCTCTTTTAAGAAACAGATGTTGATGTTTTCCCGTATTTTTTTTTTACTAATAGGGTATTTCAATAGAATTGTAATGTATTACTTAGTTTCAGTATTCTAATATACTAAGATGTCTAGCTTGTCACATTAGGAGTCCACAGATAATTCAAGTGATTTGAAGAGTTTGTTGCAGATTTTTGCTACATTGTGTTACTTCACTTTTTGGGGGCTTTAATATTAGCACCAAGCTTTAGTTTTTATTTAGTGTCAGTGGTTTTACCCTGGTTTAATGCATATACTGTCTCTATAAGAACTCTGTATTTTTATTTCTGTGGGCCAATCTTGCATCTTGAAATTTACTACAGGGAGTATTGTGTAAATACTCAGAGAAAACTTCCGTAACTGGGGACTTTGTACTTTCAGTACCAGACAGGAAATCTTTGGCACTTTTTTTTTTTTTTTTAAAGATTTTATTTACTTATTTGACAGAGAGAGAGCACAAGTAGGCAGAGGGAGAAGCAGACTCCCCACCGAGCAGGGAGCCCGATGTGGGGCTCAATTCCAGGACCCTGGGATCATGACCTGAGCCGAAGGCAGCCGCTTAACCAACTGAGCCACCCAGGCGCCCCCCCCTTTTTAAAAAATATTTTATTTATTTATCTGACAGAGACATAGTGAGAGAAGGAACACAGCAGGGGGAGTGGGAGAGGGAGAAGCAGGCTTCCCACCAAGCAGGGAGCCCGATGTGGGCCTTGATCCCAGGACCCTGGGATCATGACCTGAGCTGAAGGCAGACACTTAACGACTGAGCCACCTAGGAGCCCAGTCTTTTGCACTTTTAAGAGGTGTCTTAAAGCAATCACCAACCTCTTCTTGAAAGAGGTTGTACCAGAAATATAGGCATCAATTTTTTTAATATTAAAATGGTTGTTTTAAAACATGAATGATTCCTTAAGTCATTGATTTTTTAAAATGAATGAAGCCTCTTTATATATTAAGCTACTCTTAATTATGTATAAACTTTAGCTTAAGGTTTATTCATAATTATGTCATTGCATTATGGTCATAAGGTAGAAGGTAAAATTAAAAAGCCATTATCTGGAATATTTGTGAATAAGCTGTTTTCTATAGTGAAGCTGTTAAAGTAGTTAACCAGAAAACTCTTGCTTTTTTCAACTTATGACCTTGCTCCAGTCACTGCAATTCTTTAGTCCTCTTGTCAAATCTATAAAATCAGAAGATTGGACCAGATTAGGGTTCCTCCAAACTTTAAAAGTCTGTATAGGAATTACCTCATTGACTAACATGTAGCTATTGTATGGTGTAGGTGTATCTCTGGAGAGAGTGGTATACATTTATCATTGTAAAAACTTAAGTAATTGCAGGTACAATATTAAGAGTGTTTAGCAGGGCTTTCCCAGTTAGTATAGGCTTTTTTATTTCGGTACTAACAAAGCATAGTTTTATGCTCTCATATTGTATGTTTAGAAAGTATGTAATATCATTTTTAACACCGAACTTGGCAACATTACAGCTTTTCTCTTTATGTTTTCTAAAAGATTTAAGAATTTAGGAAGTGCCTATGCACTGTTGTTCATGTTTCTACCAGCACAGTGGTTTGTGACTATCAGAGACACTAAGCAAGGGGGCACCATATGGAAGAGTTGTCTTTTCTGATGCCTCAGAATGTTAACTTGTTTGTGCTTAATTAGCAATATGATATTCATAAATGCATTAAAATGTTTTTGAAACAGTATTTTCATTTCTCATTTGATCTCTGAACTGTATTGGGGGTAGGGTGAAGAGGCTGGTG